>NC_088794.1:63989005-64318505 GCF_011386835.1 Chrysemys picta bellii
TCAACCAATGTTGACTGGGATTCAGGACATCTTGGAGTACTTGTTACATCTTCAGTCTTCAGGTCTTGCACTCAGTCTGTTGAAGGTCCATGTGGCTACAATTTCGGCATTTCATCCTTCCATCCAGTGGAGGTTGTTATTTTTGAATGCCATGGTAGCAAGGTTCTTGAAAGGAGTCCTTTGTCTCCACCCACCAGTGAAAGAATCATTTCATTTGTGGGACCTCAATACAGTTTTAGCAGCTCTGATGGGACCTTTGAGTCTTTGGCACCTTTTTTTCCACTTCTGTGTCAAAAGATTGCATTCCTGGTGGCTATGACCTCCATGAGTTGCAGGCTGTGATGGCAGAGCCTTCTTATACTCAGCTGTCTGAAGACAAAGCAACCTTGCAGCCACACACTGAGCTTTATGTAAAGTAGTGACTCAATTTCACCTGAATCAAGCAGCGTATCTACCTGTGTTCTGTCCTAAGCCACAGACAGACAAACCCTGGAGAAGCAGCATCTTCATTCACTGAACATCAGGCACTGCCTCACCTTTTACTTGGACAGGAACTAAACTGTTTTGTGCTTCACCTTGTCTGTCATATGCAGACTGGAAGAAGGGACAAGCCCCTTTTTGCGGACAGTCACCAGGTGGATAACTTCCTGCATCTAAAGTGATCAAAATCGTGTCAACTACGCTCCCTCAAAAGCTGCAAGCTCACTCAATGAGGGCACTTGCTATGTCAATGGCCTTTTTAGGTGACGTTTCAGTATTGGACTTTGCAGGGCTGCCATTTGATCACCTGTGCATACGTTTACCAACTATTATGCCATTACGGCAGCATGCAGAACAGATGTGTACTTTGGTAGACCAGTCGTTGTTTAAGTAGGCTCCAGGCCCCACCTTTTGTGTGTACTGCTTGTGAATCACCTAGGTGGAATACACGGCTGCATCTACTCAAAGAAGAAGAAACAGTTACTACTTCTTTGAGTGATGGTCCTTATGTGTATTCCGCACATGGGTGTGCATGCGTGCCAAGTTCCTGAGTCCAGAAGTTTTCTCCAATCAGAGTCCATTGACCTGCATATGCACAGTGTCTTTCCTCGTGTTTCCAACCAAGGATATCAGGGACGGTGTGGGTTGACGCCACTACAGTTCCTTCTTACCTTCACAAGGCCTGAGTTGGAACCCCTATTCCTCCTTTGCTCTTATTTCATTAAGAGAGTTGTTGTATATACCAGTGTAAATATTTTTTTCATAGTTTTATAGCTTAGTTTAGCATTGTACAGTGTAGTATAGAACCCCAGTCGGGGGAGAAGAACCCTTTGCTACCTAAGGGCTATGCACAGGTCCCAGGCTTCAAGAACTGTATCTCCTGCCCTCATTCCTTTTTCATTAGTGACGAGCATCAATGGTGCCTCTAGTGTCTGGGTGAGGCGCACATCTCAGTGAAGTGCGACATGTGTAAGTCCTTCCCGCCAAGAACTAGAGAGGCCTGTGAGCTCCAACTCCATAATAAGTTCCTGATCAAAGATGATTTGAGGCCCCAGACTCACTCTGATCCTGGCCAGGGAGACACCCCGGTACAGTGGCCTCGACCAACCACTAGTGCCCCTCTGAGCACAAGCCATGATGTGGAGTCTGTGACGGGTTGGATCACAGAAACCCCCTTGGGAGCTGCCACCCGATGTGGAAAGACTACCCCTGCTCCTGTTTTCCCTGCCAGCTCAGGACTCCAGCACTCTGTCTTGCTGAGCCAGACACTCCCGTCTGGCTCCAGACACAGACCCAGGGTCTGAATCACTTGTCCCAAGGCTGCAAGTTTACCTGAAAACAGCTCACAGTAGTGTGCTTGTCTTTAGCACTCAGATGCCCAACTCCCAATGGGGTCTAAACCCAAATAAATCCGTTTTACCCTACATAAAGCTTATGCAGGGCAAACTCATAAATTGTTTGCCCTCTATAACACTGATAGAGAGATACGCACAGCTGTTTGCTCCCCCAGGTATTAATACATACTCTGAGTAAATTACTAAATAAAAAGTGATTTTATTAAATACAGACAGTAGGATTTAAGTGGTTCAAAGTAGTAACAGACAGAACAAAGTAAGTCACCAAGCAAAATAAAATAAAATGCGCAAATCTATGCCTAATCAAACTGAATACAGATAATCTCACCCTCAGAGATGCTTCAGTAAGTTTTTTCTCAGACTGGACACCTTCCAGGCCTGGGCACAATTCTTTCCCCTGGTACAGCTCTTGTTGCAGCTCAGGTGATAGCTAGGGGATTCTTCATGATGGCTCCTCTCTCCGCTTGTTCTCTTCCACCCCTTTATATATCTTTTGCATAAGGTGGGAACCCTTTGTCCCTCTGGGTTTCCACCCCCCCTCACTGGAAAAGCACCAGGTTAAAGATGGATTCCAGTTCAGGTGACATGTTCACATGTCACTGCAAGACTTCATTACTCACTTGCCAGCACACACATATACAGGAAGACTCACAGGTAAATACAGCCATCTTCAGACAATGGGAGTCATCAAGATTCCAAACCATCCTTAATGGCCCACACTTTACATAATTACAATAGGCCCTCAGAGTTATATTTCATATTTCTAGTTTTAGATACAAGAGTGGTACATTTATACAAATAGCATGATCACACTCAGTAGATTATAAACTTTGTAATGATACCTAACAAGAGACCTTTTGCATGAAGAATATTCCAGTTACATTATATTCACTTATCATATTTTTATAAAACCATATAGACTGCACAGAGTCGTTGGCAGCAAAGCCCAAGGACAAGCCCCCTCCACCCCCCCAAGAATAAGAAACATTCTTTTGGTCATAAGAGCAGATCCCTGCAGCAGATTGCGCATAAGAGGCACATTTCCTCCCCAAGCTGTGCCAGGTTGGGTGAAACATTATGGGCTGATCCCGTGGAACCGGTGCCAAAGGGTAAAGTAAAAAAGAAGCAGGATCCTTTGGTACCATCAGTGACCATGGTGCTGGGAATCATGGAGCACCCAACTCCAAAGGTGGCTCTGGATGTTCCATCGGTGCCACCTCATCAATATGCAGACTGTCTCCACTCCTGTCAGGCCTGTCCATTCTCCTGGACATTCCTGCGCCTGGGGATGAACTGTTGCAGGAGAGGCTCCTTCCCCATCCATCAGATCGGGACCCCCCGGTACCAACAGTCTTGCTGTTTCCAATGGAATTGTTGTCTGACATAGAGGAATCCCAGGACATAGCCCTGCCAATGTCTCTGCCACAGCACACAAACCCAGATGGACAGCCAAGGCAACCTTATCCACCTGGGTATGACTCTTTCTCCACGCCCCCCCCTCCCATCTCCCCAAGGAAGGTTGGTATCACTTTCAATGGAGGCTGCTGAGACCAGTGGTCCCCCTCCTTCTGGCCTTACTGGAGCCCCCAGGACCCGTATTACAGATGTCTGGCACATATCAGGGGGTCTTATTGTTCCTTCCCCACTCACCAGCTGGCTTCGTTGGTATACGAGGAGGAAGATGTGGAATCAGTACTGCCAGTTCCGATCGGAGCCTCCTCATCACTGGATCAGGCAGTCATCCTTTTGCCACCCTCTCTACTGGATGATCCCCGTCAATACCAAGAATTGCTATAGAGGGGGGCTAGTGATCTATAAATTCTGCTGGGGAAGTCCAGGATCCCAACATCATCTCCTGAATATTCTTCAACCCCAGGGACCAACCAGGATGGCCCTTCCCATACACAAGACCATACTGGCACTGACCAGGATGGTTTGGCATATGCCCATATCATGTGTCTTCCTCCCACGAAAAAGGCAAGAGTTGCTATTTCATGCCAGCCAAAGGGACCAATTTTCTTTTTATGCACCTGGCCTCTAATTCACTGTGGAGTGGGTTCAACAACAGCTGTGGAGCGGGCTCAGCAACACCCACAGAAGTTGAGCCCACCAGACAAGGGGTCGAAAAGGTTGGACCTCCTAAGCAGGAAGATCTTTTCCTCAGTGGGGCTGCAGTTGTGCGTAGCCAACTACCAGGTGCTGTTTGCTAAGTATGATTTCAGTATCTACTGCGGGCTGGCAGAGTTTAAGGACAAGCTCCCTGAGGATGACCAGGCCCAGTTCCAGGCCTTGGTAGATGAGGGGAGACTGATGGCAAAGGTGGCCCTCCAGGCCGTGGTGGCGCAGCTGACACTGAATCCTGTTCCTTGGCCACCAGACTGGTTATGTGCAGAGACTGTTGGCTCCAGTCTTTGGGTTTCCTGAGAGAGGTTCAAAACACTATTGAGGACCTCCCTTTCGACAAAGCCAACCTTTTTAATGACAAGATGGATGAGTCTCAGCATTCCCTGAAGCACTCGTGTTCCACTCTGCGGTTCCTGGGAATCTACACCCTGCCCCCCAGGAAAAAGCACCAGAGGCAGCCCTTCAGACCACATCCACCTAATGCATACCCATCCTACTATCAATAGCTACCTCCGCACAGATGACAGAGGTCCCAAAGAGCTCGCTTCCCAGCCCCGGCCACCTTCTCAATCCTCTCCAAGCTGCAGTCCAAGAGTCATTTTTGATATGGGTTGAGACCTGTGAACAACCTTTGATGGCACCTATCTCACCCCCTGTCATCTTTGGTGGCCACCTTGCCCACAGTTGAAGCAAGATCACCGTGAACAGTTGGGTACTGGACATGATCCATCACGGATACTCCACACAGTTTTTTTCCTTCCTGCCTCATCACCCTCCCACCTGACTCCCTTTGGGGATCCCTCTCACCAATTGATTCTTCAGACTCTCTGCTTCTCAAGGGTGCGATAGAGGTCGTCCTGCCTCAATACCAGGGGAGAGGGTTCTACTCACCATATTTCCTCATCCCCCAAAAAGGCAAAGGGTGGAGGCTCATCCTGGATTTTTGTTAGCTAAATATATTAATCAGAAAGCTGAAATTCTGGCTGGTCACACTGATATTGATAATTCCCTCCCTCTAGGAGGAATCATGGTTCATTGCTCCATGAAAGATGCATATTTCCGTGTGGCCATCCACTTGTCTCACAGGAAGTTCCTGAGATTCAAGGTGGAGCAGCAACATTACCGGTTTCACATCCTCCCCTTCAGCCTAGCAACAGCACCAAGAGTCTTTACTAAGGTGTTTGTAGTCGTAGCAGCCCAAATAAGATGCCAGGGACTTGTATGGTATTCCTGTACCTGGACGACTGGCTTCTTAGTGGGACAATTGTGGCAAGAAGTTGTCTTCATGATTTAGTCTCTTTGACACCTCCTTAGGGGTCTGCGTGAATGAACACAAATCACCTACACAGACAATAAACTTTAGAGAGGCTCTCTGTGTGAGCCTTCCTTCTGGTGGACTGGTTCTCCACAATGAGCACCCTGATTGCCTGCATTCGCCCCAAGCCCTGCACCAGAGCACGCCAGTGCCTCTCTCTTTTGGGACACATGGCCGCCTGCACCTACATGACGCCCCTTGTGAGACTTCACCTGCGGTGCCTACAGGCCTTGCTTCGCTCTACCTACAAGTCAACCAGAGACCTCATAGACTCCAGGGTCACTGTTCCCTTGGACATTCTGGCCTCTCTCATTTGGTGGTCTGATCCATCCAAGGTCATGACCGGGATCCCTTTCAGCCCTCCTATACCAAGGGCCATGTAGCGGTCCGCACTCACCCCTGCGGCGCCCCCTACTGGTTTCTTCGGGGAATCAGCTCGTCCAGCATCTGGAGCTCCCTCTGCAGGCCGGTGATCCGGCTTGTCCCTACTTCTGGCCCCGTGTCCCTCCCAGGACCAGGTGCACCTATTACTAGGATGCTGCCCCCTGGCAGTACCCCACAGATCTGGGTCTCCCCTCCCTGGGGAACCCCCACCCACTATCCCCACCTTGCCTCAGCACTAGGCCACTGCCAGTCACCAACTAGCCCCCGCTCCCTGGGGCGGACTGCAGTATAGGCCACTCATTACTGGCAAGGGGGGTTTGGACCTGTTGCCTTGGACTAGCCCTGGGCTGCCCTCTGCAAGCCCCAGTACCCCTTGGCCTAATACTAGGCCGCAGCCTGGGGCTTTCCAGGCTGGAGCTCCCCAGCTCCTCAGCCTTTCCCCAGCCCTGCTCCACTACAGGTACCCTGTGTCTAGCTCCCTGCAGCCAGGCCCTTCTCTCCCTGAACGCAGAGAGAGAGTCTGAGCTCCTGGCTCCCAGCCTCTTATATAGGGCCAGGTGAGGCCTGATTGGGGCGTGGCCCCAGGTGCAGCCACTTCCCCCGATCAGCTCAGCCTGCACGCTGCCTGCTCCCTGGGCTATCTCAGACCCTTCCAGGCAGGAGCAGGTGTCCACCCTGCTACAGGGCATCATTGTGATGGATGCTTCCCTAACAGAATGGGGTGTCCACCTTGATCACCACAAAGTGCAAGCTGCATGGACATCACAGGAAGCCAGGCTACACATAAACATCATGAGACTCTGGGCAATCCATCTTGCCTGCAAAGCCTTCCTTTCCCTCATATGCTTCCTCCACGTGCAGATCCTATATAAAACATTACCACAGTGGTCTGTGTCAACAAGCAGGGAAGGGTGAGATCTCGTCCTCTCTGCTCCGAGGCAGAGGAATTGGTGTGTCAGAAACCAGGTGACCATACAGGTTGTGTACCTCTCAAGTTCTTAGAATTCTCTGGCTGACATACTGAACAGGACTCTCTGCATAGACCACAAATGGGAACTATTTGACATAATCCTGACTGATCTCGTCGCATGGTGTGGTACTCCCTTATGAGACCTCTTTGCATCACAAATTAATCAAAAGCTTCCCATCTACTGCTTGAGGAGGGCTGTAGGTAGATACGCCCAGGGTGATGTTCTCCTGCTCCCCTGAATGGGTGACCTT
Source organism: Chrysemys picta bellii (assembly GCF_011386835.1). Classification (NCBI taxonomy): domain Eukaryota; kingdom Metazoa; phylum Chordata; order Testudines; family Emydidae; genus Chrysemys; species Chrysemys picta. Next base: position 63,995,885 of record NC_088794.1, read on the forward strand.
CAATATACCTTTCTCCCAATTCCCCTTCTGCCTCAAGTTCTCCAGAAAGTTTTCCAGGACGGACCATCATCATTCTTATAGTACTCTACTGGCCCTGGCAGTTTTGGTTCACAGACCACCTGAAGCTCTCCACCAGTCAGGCTCCAGTCATTCCTGGATCTTCTCAAACAGGACCAAAGGAGGCTCAGGCATCCCAACCCAGGCTCTCTTCACCTCACGGCCTGGGGTTTGGATGGGCATCTATGATGGGGTGTCCACCCCACACAGGATTGGAAGGGGTTAAGATGGCCTAGCTGGCCAATTAATTCCCCAGGATGCATCTGGAGGAGGAGCCAGGCAACAGGGAACTAACTGATTGCACACAGGCTCACCTTTGCAGTAACAGATGGAGCCTATAAAGCCAGGAAGCTGGCTACAGATGGGGGGCTTCAGGGAAGTAGGCTCCTTGAGTGGAGGGAGTTGGAAGGCTGGCAAACCCAGAGAGAGGGGAAGCCAGATAAGTAGGAAGAAGGCCAGGGAAACAGCAGCAAGGGGTGGGACCATGCAGAGACCTTGGCTGCTTGTTATAGGGTCCTTGGCTGGAACCCAGTGCAGTGAGCAGGCCTGGGTTCCCCTACCAGCCACTGAGAAGTGGCAAGGGTGTTGGAGTTGCCAGTCAGACAGCGTGTCTGGAAGGACTTTGAATTCCCCAAAAGGGGAGAACCTTAGTGATCTGGCCAGAGGTCAAGCCACGAAGAGGAGACTGCAGTCCGTGGAGTGAGAGAGGCACCAGGGCATGACACCACGGGTGAAGACATCACCGGAGGGGGAGCGCAACACCTGGCAGAGATAAATTTCCAGGACAGCCAGCAGGAGGCGCACTAGTGGTGAGTGAACCCTGTGACAGTGTCTAACATAGAACGTACATATTCAGCCTCAGTCCAATGGATCCTTAACCAGAGCAGGAAAGAGTCCACCAGAATGTGCTACCAGACAAAGTGGCACCTCTTCTTGAAGTGGGGGCACTGTCATCACCATTCTCTTGACACGGTGACCATCCCAGTTGTCCTTGATTATTTCTTCACCCTGAAAACACTGCTGGGGTGAAAACCTCAGCTCCCTCTTTGTGCAACTAGTGGCATTTAGTGCCTTCCTTCCCATAGTGGAGGGATGCTCTCTCTTCATGGACCCAACGACAGTATATTTATGAAAAGCTTGGTCAGAACCTTCCCACCTGTTGTCAAACCCATGCCCCAGTGGGATCTTAACCTTGTCCTCTCAGCCCTCACAAAACCACCCTTCGAACCTATGGCAACCAGTACCATGACCCACCTTTCATGAAAGTTGCATTCCTACTAGCCATCACTTTGGCCAGATGGGCCAGTCAGCTAGTGACTATGACGGCAGACCCTCCCTACATGGTTTTCCACAAGGAGAAGATTTCTCTATGCTTGCACCGCAAATTCCTCTCCAGGGTTGTGTCTGAATTCCATCTCAATCAATCAATCCACTTACCTGTATTCTTTCCAAAACCACATGCCTCTCCCGGCAACTCCCTTGACGACAGACATGCCCTAGCATTCTACCTACGAAGAGCTAGGCCCCTTAGAAAGTCTCTGAGACTCTCTTTGTTGCCATGGTGGAGAGATCAAGGGGACAAGCCATATCCTCACAAAGGATCTCTAAGTGGATCTCGAGCTGCATATTGTTCAAATACTTGAATGCTATAAGCCAGGGGTAGGCAACCTATGGCATGTGTGCCAAAGGTGGCACGCAAGCTGATTTTCAGTGGCATTCACACTGCCCGGGTCCTGGCCACCGGTCAGGGGAGCTCTGCATTTTAATTTAATTTTAAATGAAGCTTCTTAAACATTTTAAAAACCTTATTTACTTTACATACAACAATAGTTTAGTTATATATTATAGACTTATAGAAAGAGATCTTCTAAAACGTTAAAATGTATTACTGGCATGTGAAACCTTAAATTAGCGTGAATAAATGAAGACTTGGCACACCACTTCTGAAAGGTTGCCGACCCCTGCTATAAGCTATCAAACTTCCCCCTGCTGGGGGTCTTACAGCTCACTCCACAGGGACACATACTGCCTCCAGTTACAGTAAGTAACCTCCTCTTTGAGCTGCGATACAAACATGTATTCCACAACCCACCCTCCATCCTGTCTGCATTGGAGTCTATGCTTTTGACATATGGTTGGTAGGAACTGAGGGGAGTCGTGGCGGCTCATCTAGCCAGGGAGAGGCTACAGCTACGAGGCTTGAGCGCCACTCCACCTACAGATACTCCTAGGCAAAATTATCTGGCTCCAGTGCACTAGGTGTGTGCATATCTGCATCACATCTCAAAGAACCACAGTTACAGTAAATAACAGTTTCTTTTTGCACCTGCAATTTGCTTTTTCATCAAAGTTTTGTTATTTTTTTTGTTGATTATATATTGTGGATCATCTACAAGGACTGAAAAAATTTCTGGGGTAAATGTCATGGGGCTTGAGATTGCCCCTGCACATGGTGCTGAAGGATTCGATCCACTAGTATTGGGTTAACCAACATGCTAGCTCAGAAAAAATAAATTAGCAGGTGAAGAAAATTTTCCTTTCCAGCTTGATGGGGAAAAGTTGGTTTTGGTTCATACATTTGGTGCTATTGTAGAACTGTGATAAAAGTAAAGCATTTACATTGTTTTGTGTACTATTAACTATATTCTGTTGTCAGAGGATATAAATAAAATTAATCCTACTGCTCGAATAATAAAATTAATCCTACTATGTTATATTGTCAAAGTGTAGGAATAAAATTAATCCTACAAAGGCAAAAATATAGATTATGTTGTTTTAACATACCATTTTAAATTTTATCCACTATTGGTAATGAAGTTACAAGCAAGGACGTTTACCATGGAAGAAGAAAAGGTACTGTGTGTAATTGCATTATTACTATAATTTATCATTCAATGGAAGAAATATGTGACAGGTGTGTTATAAAAATTTAAAATGTACATTACATTTGTTTTGAGTATAAACTATAAAAGATCATATAGTAACAATAATAAGCAAGTATTAATTATTTTTATAACAGTAGTGCCTAGAGGACCCATCTGAGATTAAGGTCCCAATGTACTAGGTGCTGTACTAAAATATAGTAAGAAAATATTAATATTGCATAATGCATATAAGTATACTAGTTTAACTGCACAATATTAAATTAAGCATAGAATGAAAAATGCTGACGGTTTTCATAAGGTTGACCTGGCTAAATTTTGATTTAAGTAATTGTACTTGCCTAAAATTCCTCGTTTCAACTGGATAAAGCAGGGGTCGGCAACGTTGGCACACGGCTCGCCAGGGTAAGGACCCTGGCGGGCCGGGCCAGTTTTATTTACCTGCTGACGCGGCAGGTTCGGCCGATCGCGGCCCCCACTGGCCGCGGTTCGCCGTCCCGGCCAATGGGGGCGGCGAGAAGCGGCGTGGGTGAGCGATGTGCTGGCCGCGGCTTCTCGCCGCCCCCATTGGCCCGGGACGGCGAACCGCGGCCAGTGGGGGCCGCAATCGGCCGAACCTGCCGCGTCAGCAGGTAAATAAAACTGGCCCGGCCCGCCAGGGTGCTTACCCTGGCGAGCCGCGTGCCAACGTTGCCGACCCCTGGGATAAAGTATTTTTCATCTCTGATCTTAAATAACTGTTAATGTGCACTCTTTTAAATGGTTGCTGAATTTGACTCCAGAGGTGGCTGAATTTTAATGATCAATAATAATCCTTATACAGTATATAGTTTACACTTTCATTTAAATAGGTGAGTATTACAGCTCTTGTGTGCTCACACAATGGAAGTTATACAATATTGGAAGTCAGTGGCTCAGTCGTCCCTCAGGCAAAACTCACACTGTGCAGGTCAGAACAGCAAGATCAGGCCCTAAGTTTGAGATCCTTCTGGGTGTAAATTAGTACAGTATTAATATTAGAATCTCAATTGTGGCATCTAATACTTTTAAGGTTTTGTAATACTTGCATTGCAAACCTTATATTTAATCTATAAACTGCAAGATTTGTGGGAAAGCAGTATTAATTTTCTAATGTGTATACCCAACAACGTGTCTTGTAATACTACAGTATTCTTACACATGGAGTCTCATGCTTGAGTACTTTATAATAGCCACATATTTAAAGAAAAGAAATAAAACAAGGAAATTACATTTAAAAATATTAAATAATGTTAAGGTTGTGACAAAAGATAGGAAACTTGAAGTCAATATTAATATTCTTAAGCCTTCCTCTTGTACCGTTATTAATACATTAAAACTTAGGGAAATAAATCAGCTCTAACATGTTTCGGTGTAAATTTGAATTACAAATTTAGTATATTTGTATACTTTTATATTTATATTTTTAAAAGATTAAATATTCATCATAGTTTTCACTTTTTTTTCTTTTATATAAGATTCAGATGTTACAAAAGTGCGGATTTTGTATTTGACCAGGCATTTGTAGTTTTTAGTCTATGGGTGGAGACTCCAAGGTGACGAATAATAGATAAAAGTGTTTATCTGATTTTTTCCAGCCGTATTCCCTGATATTTGACCAAGCAACAAATAGATATAACCTGCAAAGGAGTCTGTTTGATTTTACTTTATTATTGAAGAAAGGCTATTACTGTAATACCAATTAGTTACCCTTCTCTCTTCAGTATCACCAACATACTTTGTCTTCTAATTTTAGTATGCGTTAGTGGTCACAATAAGTTTCCTGCTACATGTAGACGAATCCTGTAGTTGCTTTAATCAACTCTGTTTAAAAGGAGATTCTAGCGTTACTTATATACTTTGGCCTTTGGTAGAATCTTTAATAACCTACAAATAGGAGTATACACGTTACACATTACATTGGAATTTTAAGGACTGGTTTCACTAAAAAACAAAACAAAATACATGTGCCTTGGTTGTGTCCCATGTTGAAACAGTACAGAGGTGTGCCACTAAAGTCTTGTCTCAAGTCTTGTCTACACACACAAGCTTGCATTTGTTTAACTAAAGGAGTGTTTAAAAACTGGTTTAGTTAAACCAGTGCAAACTTCTTTCATAGACACTCTTGTTTTGCTTTAAGAGTGGCTTATGTTGATTCAGCTGAATTTATTTCTTTAGCCACTTATGTTAAACCAAAATAAGACATTCTTAAACTGAAATAAGTGTCTGTTTAAATTGGTTTTTACACCAATTTAAGTTAAACTGGAATAATTTTCTCATGTAAACAGGCCCTCAGACCTTATCTACACAGAAAATTGTACTGGTTTAACTAATAGTATATTTTTAAACCAAGATAGTTAAACCAGTACAAATTTGTGTGTAGACATTCTTATTTCAGTTTAGCTTCATCCTTTTTTTTAAAAACAGGATTAAGCAAAATCATAATAAATTCTTTAACTGAAACAAGCGTGTCTGTACATAAACTTTCACCAGTTTACCTAAATAAGTTAAAAATATGTTGAGTGTAAAGCAATGAGTGCCTTCAAATCTAATGGTTAACAGTATCCACTTGAGGGAGAGGAGAGCTCTTTTTAGGTTGTACAGCATCTCTACACACTTCTAGGTGTCAGCTTGGTTGGTGTTTTCCAATTTTCTTTGACAGCTGTTGGTGAAGAGTCAAATTTTAAACTGATTTATACCATTTTCAACACCAGTGAAATTAGTAATCGCTTTGATTTGTACTAATGTAATTGCATAATTGATAAATTGACCCTTCCTCTGTTAACACAAAGGACAAATTCTCCACTAATATTGTATGCATTCCATTGTATAGGTAAATGGCTCTACAGTGTGCTGTTTTGGTATTTAATATCTTGGTTCAAAACTGGGATAATTCGTTAATCCTGCATTTATGCCTCACATTTCTCTGCCATAATGGAAATAATCCACTTGGAGTCCAAAGTTCCCGGACTACTTGTAAGCGGGGAAAAAAATCACCACTGTGCTCTCAGTTTTAATCTCTTTTTAGCAGATTTCTAAATACTCCACATATTGACTTAGCTAAATGCTACATGATTGTTTTGCATGCAGATTGTTCTCCATGGTCAAGAATCTATCACAGTAGAGTAGTGCTTAATATTCTTTACACTTGTGGTTGACAAGTTTTTGTCATAATGTGTTTGGTTTTTCCAAATGCTAAAGTATGACTTCTGATTTAAAGGGCAAATATCAGCTTGCTATAGAAACAAAAGAAAAAGAAATTGATGGGCTGAAGAAAACATTAAAACCATTACAGGTAAATTAACTTTATTGTTAAATGCAGTACTCATAACTCTATTTGTTGTTAAGTGGAAAGCTTTTCTTTATTCTTTGTTTTTAAAGGGGGTCTTCTAGGAGCTCTTACTTTCTTTTTTACTGTACAGGTGAACCTGACCTCCCAGCAGCCAGGTGCAGCTGCTGCCTGAGTTTCCCTCACCAGTCCACAGTCTTTCTTTATTTCTCAGTGTTTTTTAATTTAGTTCTTCCCTTCTAGGAGGACTTCTGGGGAAATAAAAAGTCCTAATGAAGTATAAAACAATGTCCTTTGCTCTCTCTGGGACACAGCCTTCCTCTTTCTTTGAAGTCTTCTTCTCTGGCTACAGAGAAGTAAAGGGGGTTTTCCCCCCACTCTCTGGAAGCCTTGGCACGGGACCCCTAAACAGGTGCCCACAATGGTCCTCAAGCTCATACTGCTACTTTTGCCCCTTCACCTGGTTTTGCCACAAGTTTACCATCTTCTCCACATAGTACACAACTAACAAACATGTCTTGCTCAAACTCTCACCCCTGCCTGACAAAGTCACTATTTGCACTGATTGAGGTTACCACTGTTTGAAATCAGATCATGCTACACATTTCAAGCTGTGAGCTATAGCATTTTATTTTGTCTACATGGGGCATTGCATGGGTGCAGCTACGGTGGTGACTGGGTACAGTGGCTGGAATGAGGGCAATCTCCAGTGTAGTCAAGAATTTTAAAAAAATATTTATATTGGAAGGTAGCTAGTGATAGTCTTGTTCTTAAAGATAAAGAAAATGAGATACATTCTGAGATTGGTCGACTTAGAGAGTAGGAGTAGGGAATGTTTAGTTTAAGGAAGGAGAGAATTACCGACAGTGGAATGTGTTACCAAATCTCAAGTTTTGTCAGCTCCTAATTATTTTCCTACTTTTGGCTGAGTAGGTTAGTCATTTATTCTGCTCTGGGCAAGAAGGTAGTTATGCTTCAGATGCTCACTCTGCAATTGTAGATTAACTGGAAGGAGAATTTTCAATAAGACTGGCGGCATTTGTCTTGTAATTGTGCTAGAATACCTTCTGTGAAGCCTGGGATTTTGACATTTCTGAAAGTGATTGTTACAAGTCAGCTGCAATATGACTTGAACTCCAGTACTGCCAGCATAAGGCTCTTGTTCTCACTTTTTCTGGGACTCAGTTAATAAAGAATTAAAGGAGGGTAATATAATTAATGTCAATCAACATGGGTTTATGGAAAATAGATCCTGTCAAAAATTTTTTTTTAATGAGATTACAAATTTGGTTGATAAAAGTAATAGTATTGATACTTAGACTTCTGTAAGGCATTTCACTTGGTACTGCATGGCATTTTGATTAAAAAGTTAGAATGCTATAAAATTAACATGGCACACATTAAATGGATTAAAAGCTAGCTAACTGATAGTTCTCAAAATGTAATTGTAAATGGTGAATCATCGTCTTTCTAGTGGGGTGTTGCAGGGATCAATCCTTGCCCCTACGCTATTTAACATTTTTATCACTTGGAAAGGGTTCAGAGAAGAGCCATGAGAATAACTGAAAGATTAGAAAATGTGCCTAACAGTGATAGACGCAGGGAACTCAATTTATTTATTTTAACAAAGAGAAGGTTAAGGGGTGCCTTGATGACAGGTTATAAGTACCTACATGAGGAACAAATATTTAATAATGGACTCTTCAATCTAACAAAGAAAAGTATAACATGATGCCATGATTGGAAATTGAAGCTAGACAAATTCAGGCTGGAAATAAGACATACATTTTTAACACTAAGAATAATTAACTATGGGAAGAACTTACCGAGAGCCATTGTGGATTTTCCATCACTGACCAATTTTAAACCAGTTGGATGTTTTTCTAAAAGATCTGCTCTCAGAATTATTTTGGGAAAGTTCTATGGCTTGGGTTATACAGGAGTTCAGACTAGATTATCACAATAGTCCCTTCTGGCCTTGAAACCTATGAATGAATCTATGTATTTATTATAACATTTTTGTAAGATTGATGGTAGTGCTGCTTCTTGTTTTTCACCTTTTGAAAATCTCTTTCCATTACTACTAAATCAGCATAATAAATTGAACTTTGGATATATTTTTAAGAAATTGAAGAGATGACATAAACTTCATTTCGTCATCTGTATTATAAATCAGAAGGTATTAGGAAGGGCAGTTGTTGCCCTGGTGTTGGCATGAACTAATATTGGCAAATTAATCTTGAGATGGTGACACTGGCACTCATATGCCATCATCATAGCTTTGAACACTGCTGACATCCCTCTGGACAGTGATTTTGTGTAGATCCTGCTGCCATATATGCACAAGTAATATCCCATCATGTAAGTGGTTTAACACATTCAGACTAGTGCTGGCATGGGTAAATGGTATTATTTATGGATAGACACCCAGATTCTTGGTTTTATGGCCCAACTTTATCATAAGTACAACATCTCATGCTATTTTTATATATGGAATTATGGCCCTGAAGGTTGGGCACACAGATTTCTTGGCTAGTTACTATGGCTTTGGCTATGTCTACACTACAGATCTTACAGTGGCACAGCTGTAGTGCTGCAGCTGCACCACTGAAAGATGTCCCATGTATCTGTCCTAGGCCGATGGGAGAGCGCTTTCCCGTCAGCATAATTAAACCACCCCCATCAAGTGGCAGTAGCTATGTTGGTGGGAGAGTGTCTCCCACTGATATAACGCTGTCCACACCGGTGCTTTTGTTGGTGAAACTTTTGTCGGTCAAGGGGTTGCTTTTTCACACTGCTGACTGGCAAAAGTTTTACCAACAAAAGTGCTAGTGTAGACAAAGCCTTAGTTTTAGGTTTTCCTTTTTTTAAGAGTCTCACATTTGCAAGTATTTATAGTGTTATTGGAGAATGGATGCCTAGATTCTTTCAGTCGATGTTGTGATTTACCCTCAAAAATTGTTTATATTATTTCTATTTAACTAAAATCAGTTAGCTAAAATGTGGTCAAATCTCTGGATCTAAATGAAACTCCAAATCAGATTCCAAATACTCTCTTTATTCTGTCTTGTTGCATACTGTCCTTTTGGAAGGAAAAAAGATAATTAAATTCTTATCAATAAACTCTTATAGAGAGTCTTAGAGTCTCTAAGGTGCCACAAGTACTCCTGTTCTTTTTTCTAAAATTCTAGTTTGAGTTGATATTTGTTCTTGCTCCCCCTCTATCTGGCCCTGATTCAGCAATGCATTTAAGCAAGTGATGAAGGAAGAATTACTCTAAATCAGCAATTTTCAAACTATGGGGCCAGCCCTCCCAAGGGAGGCATGGGAATGTGTCAAGGGAGGTGCCAGCTCTGTGCTTTGCTGTTTTGTTTTGTTTTTTTAAGAGCTCTAGCTGTCAGCCCCAGGTAGCTCCATTCCCTCACCAGGAGGCAGCCCAGGCTCAGGCTTTCCTTCCCCCCCAGGATCCCTCACCTGGAGGTGGTGGGGCTCTGGCTGTCAGCCCTGGGGTATCAGCAGCAGCACAGAAGTAAGAGTGGCAATGGGGCACTAAGTCTGCTTTGAAAAGTGACGAATATCACTTTTCACATTGCCACCCTTACTTCTGTGCTGTTGCTGGCACGGTGCTGCCTTCAGAGCTGGATGCCCAGCCAGCCAGCAGCTGCTGCTTTCTACTCTGCCTTCAGAGCTGGATGGTGGTATATGTAGTTTGGGGGACAGCATAAATGACCACAGACACAAAGAAGGGGTGCCTGATCAAATAAGTTTGAGAACCACTGATCTAAATGATGTGGAGAGGTTTTTTTTAATTGCCATAACACTGCTCTACAGCTAAAATGCTTCTGAAATAAATGTAGTCAAACTTTACTAATTCTGGGTCACTGAGAACAAAAATGATGCTTAAATTGTTGATTGGCTCTAGTTTTGAAGATATGCTATTGGGTCAGTATATACGACCCTTGACTTGGGAATGGCGGAGGATAAGTGAGTTATAAAGGGAAGGGATCTCAATTTAAACCAGAAATGACTAAAATACATCAATGACACAGGACCCACATTTTCTCCCATCCTCCTCCTCTGAACCACACCTCCTAACACAAGGTGAACTGAATGAACTTGTCAGGGATTTGGAACTACCCAAGAGTAAGGCAGAGCTGTTGGGCTCCAGACTACAGCAGTAGAATCTCCTGGCAGGTAATGTTAGGGTTTCCATGTTCCGTGACCGTCAAAAGGATCTTGTCCCATTCTTCTTCATGGAAGGTGATCTTGTAGCCTGCAACAACATCGATGGTGTGATGGCAGCCCTCAACGTCGTTCACGATCCAGATGAGTGGAGACTGTTCATTGATTCATCGAAGACGAGTCCTAAAGCTGTTTTACTGCATAATGGCAATGTTTTGCCATCAATTCCAGTTGGTCATGCAGTCCATATGAAGGAAACCTATGACAACATGAAACAACTTTTGAGGTGCATAAACTATGACCAACATCAGTGGCAGCTTTGTGGCGATTTGAAGGTTGTTGCTCTCTTGCTTGGTCTGCAGACTGGATACACAAAGTACTGCTGTTTTCTCTGTGAATGGGATAGTCATACAAGAGATTCCCACTACATCAAGAAAGATTGGCCACTCCGACAGTCATTGGAGCCTGGGAGGAAAAGTGTTCAGCATCCACCACTTGTTGAATCAAGGAAGATTTTGTTACCACCCTTACACATCAAGCTGGGTCTGATGAAGAACTTTGTCAAGGCCATTGACAAAACACAAGCAGCTTTCAAGTACCTCCGTGGAAAATTTCCAAGGTTAAGTGAAGCTAAGATAAAGGAAGGTGTCTTTGTTGGTCCTCAGATTCGTGAACTTCTTCGAGATGATGCATTTGACCATGCACTGTGTGGCAAGGAAAAGACGGCATGGAAAGCCTTCCAGTTAGTGGCAATAAATTTTCTCGGAAACAACAAGGCAGACAACTACAGGTTGTTGGTGGAAAACCTCCTCAAGGCATACAAAAGCCTTGGTTACAACATGTCACTAAAGATAAATTTTTTGCACTCTCATCTAGATTTTTTTCCACCAAACTGCGGAGCAGTGAGCGACGAGCACGGCGAGCGATTTCACCAGGACATTGCAACAATGGAGAAACGCTATCAGGGCAAATGGAGCCCATCAATGCTTGCAGACTATTGCTGGACAGTGACAAGAGATGCTCCATTTAATGAATACAAGAGACAAGCCAAGAAGCGCCGAGTAGACACTGAATAGGACTAAACTATGTACAGAATAGTTTTTTTGCCTTTTGTTTCATAATAAATTTTATTTATATAACCCTTTTGCTGATTTTTAAAGTGTTACATAAACAGGACAGGTGAAATATTATTATGTAAAGCAACCATAAACACATGAAAAGACCTAGGTTTACAATTTATGATTAAAACTCTACTATCTACACAATATACATAGACATAAAATGTAAAAACTTAAATATCTTAGAAACAGTAGCCAATCCATTGTTTTAATTGTCATATTTGAATTCAGCACATCAAAATACATAATAAATAGCACATTTTATCTCTGATAGCAGACGACTTCTCAAAAATTGTAGACCAGTGTAATTGGGAAAACAGTAATTTATAATTGTTGTAGGTGTTTTCATGGTTTGTCCTAATGTTTAAGTAGCATTTCTTGTATTATCAGAAAGGTCATATTTGAAACATTAATAACTTCTTATTGTTTTTCAAGAACTTTAAACTGTTTATATTAGAATTTTTAGCAATGGGTAATTGGATCTAAGGTTATTGATATTGTATTACATATTCTGTTCTTATTAACTTTGCTGCATAGAGTGGTATCTTTGAGTGTCATTCTCTACATATTTAATCATCTGGTTAATGTTGAAAATATTTTAAAAGTAAAAGAAATTCCTCCACATGGCTAGCCTTCTGTTTAAAGGTTGTAAGGATTTGTTTTTCTTGTTCAAACCATGACATAGAACAGGTGGTGTATAGTGTAGCTCATGGTCTATTGACCATGATACATGGACAGCTAGTGTAATAATGGTTCTCCTGGCTTTCCTTAAGTAAGATAAACTGAAATAAAAAATATTTCCTAGGATGTTAAGAATTTGATTTAAATGTATCAATGCAAGTATATTCAGAGTTGAGGTTGAACCTCCTTAACCCAGCCTACTATACCTAGGTATAACAGTGCATGTAGAGTTCAGTCTCTGCATTTGGCAAGTTCTATAGTGTGCAGGGCTTAAGGGAGCCGGAGGTCACAACAGTGTCTGTAAGCCACCTTTTTGTTGCCCTGAGTTGTACCCATTTCAGCCCCTGGCATGAGTTAGAGCAGCCTCAGCTGCCCACAAGCAGATTCAGGAATTAGAGGAGAGGGGAAAGACAGGAAGGTAGAATGCAGTGTGGGAGGATGAGGGAGAACGAAGGAGAGAGCTGGGGAGTGTGTGGGGGGAAGGAACAGGGTGGATAAACCAGAGAGGCAGGGAAAGATAGGGCAAAGAGACAAAGCAGGAGGAAAAAGGGAAAGAATGGAGAAGAAGTTTCCAAAGTCAGCTGTGGGATCCTCAGTATGAATTCTTAAATATTATAGGTCTGCATTCTTTTCTTTAAAGTAAAATTTCTGCTCAAGATTATAATTTTGCACTCTTAGTTTTTAAATCACTTTCTTAAATTGTCAGAATTCCACCTTAAATTGATTCATTGTTCTCTAGGCTTCCTTCAAAAAAAACCCACATTTTTGCACAAGGTCTACATAAACAAGACTCTTGGTTATTATATTTTTTCTTTAAAAAGAACAACAGGAGTACTTGTGGCACCTTAGAGACTAACAAATTTATTAGAGCATAAGCTTTCGTGGACTACAGCCCACTTCTTCGGATGCATATAGAATGGAACATATATTGAGGAGATATATATACACACATACAGAGAGCATAAACAGGTGGGAGTTGTCTTACCAACTCTGAGAGGCCAATTAATTAAGAGAAAAAAAACTTTTGAAGTGATAATCAAGATAGCCCAGTACAGACAGTTTGATAAGAAGTGTGAGCATACTTACAAGGGGAGATAGAATCAATGTTTGTAATGGCTCAGCCATTCCCAGTCCTTATTCAAACCGGAGTTGATTGTGTCTAGTTTGCATATCAATTCTAGCTTTGTATCCCTGATTGTACTTGAGGGTCACCTCTTATTTGCAACCTTCACTTGAGACTGCATGTTGTGGCCAGCCACCAGTCTTAATTGGCTATGAGTATTGTTGTTGAATGAAATTAGGTACTTCTTTCCCAATGGGCTGAACTCATTTCCATTACAACATTACCAGATGGAGATATTGGAAATTTAACACTGATCTTTCACATGCTGGTCTGGGTTCATCAATACCAAGGGGATAGGTGTCTTATTAATACCTTAGCTAGATAGACAAAGCACTCTAGAAGAACAGGAGGACTTGTGGCACCTTAGAGACTAACAAATTTATTAGAACATAAGCATGCTTATGCTCTAATAAATTTGTTAGTCTCTAAGGTGCCACAAGTCCTCCTGTTCTTCTTTTTGCGGATACAGACTAACACGGCTGCTACTCTGAAAGCACTCTAGGACACTACTAGCTGAACTGAAACTTGAATGCAAAATTTTAGTGCAAAGCAAGTTTTTATATTCAAGTGATAAATCTCTCATAATATGAATTAAAAATTGAAACAATGCCAGTCTCTTAACAACAGAAATACTAGTGAATGCCTCTGTTGATGGATTAAAGTGTACAAGATTCAAGAATTGCAACTAAAGTTCCAGTTATTGATTTTATGGATGGTAATCTTTGAGATCTAAGATCTTCCAGGTCTAAAGTCCATAGTTAGTTGGTAAATCTCACACTATTGCAAAGTTTTTGTATATCCAAAAACAGTATTTAATTTTTAGGATTGTACATTCATATATTCAAAGGTTCAGGATAGTGGCTATACACCTAAACATTTGATCACTGCAAATGATACTAACATGTGCTGGCAGTATAATAATGCTATAGTTAAAGGTATTAAAATATCACTAATATTTGTATATTCTATGAGATAAAAGATAAGGGATCAAATGTTTCTAATCTTACTCAGGGATTACTTGACTCAAGATTCTCATTGACACTGGTGACTTTGCAGTGGCTATTACTGGAGTGGAAAGTATTATATTAATGACTTCAAATGGGAATTTTTCATTAATAAGAAACACAAGAGTTGTACTAAAATGTCTTTATTTTTCAGACATTTATAATAGCTATTTATCTATTTGTTCTGAGTAGAGAACAGGTTCTAAGTTCCTCTAAGACTCAGAGATTACGCCAATTTCTACTTCTTCTTTCTCCCCTGTTTCTTGCAAAGGCCCTACATGAAGGTGATCTTTCCTCTAGTGAAGGTTGGTTATAGCTCCCTCCAAAGTCTATGCTGATGGTGGGGGAGAAATGTATATCACCTTTTAGCACTCCTACCACCTGTTGACTTATGAATAAAGTATGGTGTACAGAACTTAAACTTGGATCCCCTCGTTTTAATTTAATACATAAAGATTTTCTCCTACTCCTTTTGAAATCAATAGGAATTTTGCCATTGCCTTAGTTGAAAATTGGACTGAGATCTAATTTATTTCTAATAAAATATGGTGTAAAACAACTATATTAAAGTAATTACAAACCATGAAAAAGTTTCACAGGCACCAGTAGTTGACATTTTCACATTTGGTCACCAAACCTGGTCTTTAATTCTTGTAAATATATTTAAAAAATGTACTAATAAAATATTGTGTTGATCTATATTATGTTAAAAATTATTAAAATAATATGTATGTCATAATACACATTTATGCTCTTTTACATTAATTTGTTTGCATTAGAATTTCACTGATTTCTTTTGCATTCTTTAGATATTTAAATAAGTGCAATGTTATAATCTTAGTCTTACAATAAAAGAACCATTACAGTAAATGAACCAAAAAAAAAAGGTATTACTTCATTGGGATGAACAAAATCTTCAATACACATTGAAAATATAAACAAAATATTTAATATGTATGCCTTCTTCAGTAAAGATTGGTAAAGAAAAATTATACTGTAACATTAACTGTGTAGCTTTTTTGTGTTTTTACAGATTTCAAAATACACTTTACAGAAGAAATTGAATGAAATGGTAAGAAACTACAAAAACTGTAGATGACTATAGATGAAAGAGACCAAAAATTTTTGCAATGACAAAATGATGACAGATTGGGAGGGTTGTAATGAAAATACTGACAGAATTTTAGAAATAAGCTATGAAAAGTAACTGTTTAGACCTAGCTAAAAGAAAGAGGTCACATCATCTTGTTATATGTAAAATACTTCAGTTTTTTCTCTTCCTTTTACTATATTCTGACAATTGCAGAATTGTTTATAAAAACCTTTAATTTAATATTTGGAATATTTTTTTCTAAAATTGAAATATTCCTTAGTTTGTAGAGCATATGTAGTTTAACTTTTGCTTATTAGAGCCAGCGAAGATTTTCTCTACAGAACATAAAAAGAATAACGATATTACATTATCCTTAAAATTATAAGGCATGGCCTGGAGTTGGCTGCATTAGGATGGAATAGTCAGGGACAATGATATGTCTAAAAGTTAATACGTTAGCAAACAGAATGACATGGGGGGTGGGAGTTAGAATTATTTTTAATATTAATTCCCCAGCAGAGTTTAGATTTGATCCAAGGAGACAAAAATAAGAGGCGAGACAATTTACTCCCTCAGACATTGAATATAGAGTGACAGTTTAGACACTCTGAATCCTGTTGTGTGTTTTAGGAAGTGAAAGAGCGAGCTGCAGAAACATTGCTAAGCTTGATTGAATAGAAGCTGTGAAAATTCTGTTGCTGCTCAACTGGAAAGAATAAAGATAATATTGTCAGACCATTATAAACTGTGATTTTAATTAAGAAGCTCAAAAACTAGAGTCCAGTTTAGCTTTAAGTACCATGACATTTGTACTGAAAGTCATCTTCAACGCTACAGTGGTTTTACACAAAATGTGGTGAAATTGAATAATGTGTCCTTTGACCTGGGAGATAAGGCTACAAGTTAAAGATCAAAGGCAACATAAAATGTGTTTTGTCTTATTTCACTTTTAACTTGCATTTGTTGTTAAACAAGTACTTGTAATCTGAAAAATGTTAAAATATACAAAATTATTGAATTTATATTTATATCCCTTCAAGTACTGTCTTTTACTGAGCTCCCATGTTCCGTCTTCCATATGAAAGAGAATAATATTTAAATTACAACACTTTTTGTCTGCAAACTAGAGGTGTATTTACGCCTCCTTATGAAATGTTGCTTATTTATATATCCTTGTATTTTATGTTGTGTGTGTAAAAATGTGTATATTATATATACACACACATATACACACAGACTCATAATCATTAAATAATTGTCTTCGGATGCCTTGGAAACACTCAAACACTACAGTGCTGATACACTGTAAGAACCTGGATGAATAAATAGGTACTCGTAATAATTTCCTAGAAATATGTGGGAAAACATGTTAGAAACCCCTTTTTTGAACATGTCCCTACCTTCTGTAATTCATATTTTCTTAGCTCTATTCATAATAGGTGCTCAGAATCTATGATGATAGGGGCCAGATAAGGAGGTAAATAGAAGTTCCATTATCTATTTATCTGTGTAGCAATGCAATAATGCATTTTAGATTGGGTCAAGTTCTGACAGCTTTACTCCTTGAGCAGTCCTGTTGAAATCAAAGAGATTCTGAGAGAATAAAGATGATAGATTTGTAGCCATTGTGAGTGATAGTGGCCAGTCCAGGGACTTTGAGATTATGATGTAGAAAATAGATAAACAAAGAGCTCTTAGAAATTCCAAGGCATTAGTTATTTGATGCTCATTTATATGACAGATTATTTCCTTCTTTATATTTCTGTTAAAGAAGGGTCAAATTCTGCCCTGGCTAGTGCATTGAAAATTAGCAGAAACAATGCCTAATTCATATTCTGTACCTTAGAAAACCTGCCAGCCAGATAGCAACATTTGTTTCTGCTGGGGACTGGATGTGCCATCTTGGGCTTGTGCACTCTTTAACCTGTAAAACTGCAATCTTCACACATTCTGTGCACACCATACGTAATCACGTTGTGCAATCAAGTTGGGTTTGGGAATCAAGGTTGCTGTGGGTTGTTATCCATTTATGACACTGTTGTATAAATTACGTTGGAATTTTTAACCAACAGGGCAAAAATTTTGTTTTTGTATCTGAAAAAGATTTTAGAAAACTTTTTAAATATTAATAGAAAATTTTAATGTCATTCCCTCCTGTTTCAATGAAAACAAGGGCCCCGATTCCCCAGTGCAGTATCCTAGTTTTTATACCTGTGGATTCTAGTCCGTGGGAGGATCAAGACAGTACTGGTGATGATAGTGTAGGCTTGGTGAAAGTGGCTTCTGTGCCATGCCTTCTCCCTGTAGCTGACATAGAGCCAAGAGGGCATGATTGGGGAAAGAGGTCATGGCCATGTCTTCCCCTTAACCTTGCTGATCCTTAGCAGCCATTATCAGTCCCTTGGCAATTAATGTAATTTAGTGTGTTCTGATGCTGGATTGGCACAGAATAGACTCAAGGTGAGCTTTTTATCATCTTTGTGCTTCCTCCCCAGCCTGCACTGCATTATCCTCAATTATAACTGAGGATCTGGGCTAAGGTTTTTCGGTTTTTCCCCCCTCAAACTTTTCCCTATAGTATCTGAAACATGATGCTATGCATGAGAACCAAGGAGGGATATTATATGTAAAGTAATCAGTCTAGTTTCACTCTTTCTAAGTTGAGTGTTATGAAAACAGTAAACACTCTAATTTGAGAAAAATAAATTATATTTTATAAACTGTTTCATTTTTAATAATCTAAAATATTAGGGACACACTTAAGGAATTTTTATATGAATATGATTTTTATCTTGGCAGTCTCAACATTTTTAGGAATTCATCCACAACTGTTCATGGCTGAAAAACAGAAAAACTTGTTCTGGACGCATTAATTTTTTTTTAAAAGATTGACTCTAGGGGGAAAAAATGTGAAGGGACTATTGTATGGGCCAAAATTTCCTGCTTTGATTTACACATTTTGATAGCTCTCTCCGCATAATTTCCACATCATTTTGCCTCAAGTCTCCTACTGTAATAACTTCTCCGTCTCCCTGGTACTCTCAGTTCCCAATTACCACCTTCAGCCTCACGATATATATCTGACTACTAGTGTCTCCATTCCCAGCATATTCCTCAGATGTGAGCACTTCATCTTGTGTCTTCCCCCAAGCAAGCTACCTGGCCCTGAGCTATTTCCCTGGACTAATTCCATCAAGAAATCACTCTGTTTCATCAAACAACATGGCCACAACCAATTCTACTCCCCATCCCAGCTTATCTTTATTTCAGGTGAAGGGCACTGTAGTTATCCTTCCACATGGAGTATCAGACTGTAGGACGGAGAAGTAAGATTCCATGCCTTTCCACTCTAATAGGAACAGACTTCTGTGAAAGCTCCAGGATCAAACCCTCGCTCTCCAACAGACTCCTTCCAGATTTCCTCTATTTTGTTTCCAACAATTATTTTAGGGGAGGGATGTTAGGGCCTGAGTGGAAGACTGTTTTACATCTCTGCCAGGAAGGATGTTAGGGAAGTGGCAAACCTCAGCTTACCTTTTCTGGGAATGAAGCCAGGAGTGTGCTTTTCCACCAGAAGTCATCTTTGGGCCAACCTTTGAGGGACAGCAGGCCAGTCTCTTTCTCCCTTGGTAAGAACATGGGGAAATAGCAAATCAGCACGTTCTTCCTAGCAGAACATCTGTCCAGAATATGTGAAGGCAATGACATCCCATTTCCCCAGTGAGAAGGATATAGGGGGACTGGCATGTTGACCTATCATGAGGAAAGAAGGTGGCAAAACAGTAAGATAAAATATTGCCAAGTTAAAAAACAAAATTAAAAAATTTGCAGATCTTGGGGGGGGGGGGGGGGGGGAACCAGAAGATTGGGAGAAACTTCCTGCAGATTTTGCTGTAATTCTTCAAAGTATGATATTGTCAAAGCTTGTGATTCTTAATACACACACGGTTTTGTAATATTTTAAATATGAGGCATGTATTGTAATGCATTATTGCTAAAGTAAGCCAGGGGTTTAAAAATAATTCCTGCATTATAGGGTCAATTTGCCCTACATTGTGTCTCATTAATATGAAAATTAATCAAACCTTTCAGAGTAATGGAAATTACCTGCATCGGGAGGAGAACATACCCATGTATAAATTTATATATAGGTCTATTTAAGGTTTTGACACACAGAGAGATAACAGAAAAGAAATTCAATTTAAATTGACATGGCTCTTAGCTTATCATGCTGTGCCTGGCTACTTCAGAGCACAAGAGCTAGAGCAAGAAGAAAAGATAAGCATGGATTACTTAATGCCAGGCCACAAATAAAGAAACAAAGACCAGGAAGTTATCTGGTGGTTATACAGGTCATGGGTTTATTGAATAAGTAACTGAATCAAATGACCCAAACCTAAACCTTGAGAGGAAGTCCCTCATGGGTGTGTGTAACTCCACCATTACTGAAATCTCTGAGCTGTCTGATCCCATGGAAAGACACTATGGGTGTTCCTGGACTGGTCACAAGTGGTTTCATCCCCGGGACTGATTTGCCATGTTCCAGTTATGGCCCAATACAGTGTGTCTGGCACTGAAACCTTATTCTATGGTATACTTCTTTCAAGCCACCTTGGCGTAGCTGAGATGGCATATTACTTAATCCAATTATTTCCCTCGATCATGCTTTATCAGCAAGGAATGCCTACCTTTGAGGGCAGTCAGCTTAAGTTTGGCTCTTTCTACCACCATCTGCCTGGAGCAGAAGAAAAATTTGCACTTCATGTGTAAGTCTCTAATAGAATAAACATGTCTGAACCACTGTCAGAAGAAAAGGTAATAATCAAGTGTCGTCATTAACTTTCTTTTCTTATTTTTGTTGGTTTCATTCACATCCCTAGCATTACTTAAATGCAGTTATTTGGATGTTTTTTTCTGTGCTGACATAAGTAAAGGGTTGGAAAAGAGAGAAGAATTATATGAAAATTCATAGGCTGAATAGCTGGAAGTGATTTTATAAGTGGTTGCTGTTTCTTTAGCTGTGCTTCCATTACAACTTTCAATTTGCTGTATTGTGTTTAATTTTATTATCTTATACAACATGAAAAATTTGTATTATATATATCCTATTTTGCTAGTCTTATGTTGGCCATTTCTTTGATTACCATCAACTTTTATTATCTTCTGATGCTTGGACATATATTGCATTTGTTAGCCTATAAAAAGGGAGCACCACAGAAGTCAAGCAAGTTGAGCCAAATTCATCCCTGTGTAGCTCCACTGAAGTTACATACAGGAATGAATTTGGCCCAACCTGTTTGATTTCTGTTTTATTCCCTAGTAGCTTAACAAATGCAATGTATGTCCAAGTAAAGTAATGGAATTACACAGGGATGAGTTTGCCTCTGTATTTTTAAAGGAAATTAAAGGGAAAATTTAGCATACTTAATAATTAAAAAAAAACTAACAAAAAACAACAACAAAAACAAAACCACAACAAAACAAACCAGAACAAACCAGAAAAGAGACTAAAACCTAAAGTAAAAAAGGGATAAAAAGTAGTTTTACAACTGCATTGGTGTGTCACCTGGAATACTGTTCATTTCTGGCCAGCATGTCACAGAAAAAAAGATGTTTTCAGTGTTGTAGTTGTGTTGGTTCCAGGATATTAGAAAGGCAAGGTGGGTGAGGTAATATCTTTTATTGTACCAACTTCTGTTGGTGAAAGAGTAAAGCTTTTGAGCTACTCAGAGCTCTTCAGCTCTGGCAAAGGTACTCAGTGTCACAGCTAAATACAAGGTGGAACAGATTGTTTAGCATAAGTAGTTAACACGTGGTGTTATAAGAGACCTTCAAGGTGAAATGGGCTGTTAACACCTCTGCAGTCATAGGACTAAAAAGAGGGGGGTAGTGGGTTACAAATGTTGTAATAAGCCATAAATCCAGTGTCTTTATTAAGACCATGATTTTTATCATCTAGCAAAGTTGCGAAGCTTATATTCAGTGTAACTATTTATGCAAACAATCTTTTCCACCTTGTATTTATCTGCGACATGCTGAGTACTTTTCCCAGACCTGAAGAGCTCTGTATAGCTTGAAAGCTTGTCTTGTTTACAAACAGAAGTTTGTCCAATAAAGGATTACCTCACTCACCTTGTTTTGCTTAAAAAAAGATTAAAATTATTAGAGCACTGAAAAGACTTTCATATGAAAGTTGACTGAAAAGGTTATTACTGTTTACAGAGGAAATGAATAAATGAGCTCTCTTTCTCTCTCAAATGAATGGTATATAAAAGGCAAATCATGAACTCCTATTTACCCTTTCCTATAACACAATAACCAAAGAAACAATAGACTTAACACTGATAAAAGGAAATATATTTGACACAACAATTAACCTGTGGAATTCATTGACACAAGATATCACTCATTCAAGAGTTTAGTAGGATTAAAACAAATTAAATCGTATGGGTAATTAGAAAATCCACCGTTAGATTATTTGAGTTAAAAATGTATAAGGGATGTAATCCTTCATCTTTCCGGGCATAAAACAACCATTGATTGGCAGTGGTTAGGAAGAAACTTCCCCTATGAATGACTTATTCCATAATTGTCCATGAATCTGGTACTGATTTGCATTTGTGTTCCAATATTTTTAACCTGTTAGAGCCTAACTTTTGTTTTTGAGAAGTGACTTACATTTTAGATGCTTCCTTTAGAAACTTTTAAAATCCCTAGCTACTGTTTAGTAGTAAATGGTGAGCTTTTGTTTTTAGCAAATAATATATTGAAATTATTTTATTTAGATCATTAAATTATACTATTCTTCTTTAAATCTCTTTGCAGTTCCATTTGATTCAGAATATTGTTGGTTGAGTTTGATGCTTTGATTTATCTGATTTAATAGTTGAAAGTTTGGCGAGCACATTTATAATTGCTAGAATTGCTCATTGAACTAATTCTTGATTCCTGTTTTCAACAGGATCAAAAGCTACAATTGCACATAATGGCAAAGGAGGAACATCATAAGAAACTGAATGAAGTTGAGAAATGCTATGCTACTATCACATGTCAATTTGGAATGATAAAAGCGGCTCATGAGAAATTAGAGCAAAATGGTAAATCTTTCTTAAATGTAGTCCTACAGTAGTTATTTTTGTAGTGTTTTTTTCTTCTTCAATGAGTATTTTCACATTTAGAGGTTAATCCTGTCTTATCCATGGCATTAGAGGACCCTACTCAGGTGGAACTGATGAGTTTCTGTGACGGAAAGGAGGGAGAAGAATTTCTGAACCCTGTACCTAGGTCCACTGCCTCTAGTTATCTGTTTCATGGGTGCTTCCTGTGTCCCCCAGTGAGCAAAGATCATAGACCTCAGTTCTACAAAGAGCTGAGTTATCTTGCAGAGTGCTGAGTGCCCTTACCTGTGATTGACATCACTGAGGGTGAAATCCAGGCCCCACTGGAATCAGTGAGGGTTTTGCCTTTGACTTCAGTGGGGCCAAGATTTCATCCTGAGAGTTGAAGACATTTAACACCTTTCAGGAAACCTCATCAGCACCTCATAGAATCTAGCCCTTAGAAAAATTGGGAAGCCAGACAACTTTTTTCCCTTCTTCGGGGGATGAGGGGTTTGCTGTCACCTTCCAGCCATCAACAATCTCAATTGACAGTCTCCAACTCTGATTCATGTTGTTTTAAATTAAAAATGTTGTTGTCAATTGTACAGAAATAGAAAATAATAAAACAGGAAAAATAAATAGAACTAGATGAACAACATCATCTAGCACTTTTTTTAAAATTCTGCATAAATAACTATTCAAATATAACAAGTCTGTACCAAACACTCATTCCCATCTCTGTGCTTAAATTCTACAAAACTATTTGTGAATCTGTTGGTATATGACAAAATTGCACCAAGCATCTGTGTGCTTACTTATGTATAACAGTTTTGCACCAAATATGTTTTTCTTCCATAAAATAATACCAAAATTAAAACCAATAGCTCAAATATTTAAAAGTATTTGCAATTTTACACAGAACTTGTGTAGAAAAACCCCCATTATATGCATATAAGTCATGAATTTATATGTGACCACACCTTTTCATGTACACAACCCTGACTTGCATGTGTATATTTAGTGTTTTGTACATCCTTTTTGGCTGCATGCAAACATGTGCAAAGATCTTTGAACATTCAGTCTGTATATGTAAATACACATATGGAATATAAATAAATATTAGTTGTAAAAAAGACAGGAAAAAATCCAAGCATTATATGTCAAAAAAGGCTTGTGTAAATGAAGTTAAGTCATTTTTCAAAACCTTAAACTAGCTAGCTTTTTATATTTAGATAAGAGTAAATTGGTGGCCTGTTCTGTGAACATTCTTGGCATTTTAATGGCTGGGGTTATTCCTCATGCTCATGTCTTTTGAAATACAGTTGTGCTTAATATTTAAAACAAAAGAAAACATTGCTGTTCTTTCTTTTTATTTATCATGGAAAAGTCCTATTTACTGTTTATCCTATGCATAAAATGTTTTTTTGCAATTTTTATGGAAAAATACATTAGCTTTCTGTATTTACATAATTTGGAATATGTATAAATGTATTTTATTATGCAAAATATTTGCAAAGTAAACAGCTGGAAAAGATTAAATATAACAGCAATACAAGTGCTTCTGTTCAACAAGAAAATGAGCTATTCACCATAGTAACTACAGTGTATTTCTTACTGAAGAGAAAATTAATTTTATACTGTGTTATTTAACAGCCATATTAAGCATGTAGATCGCTTGTAAATTCTGAATATGAATCTACAGTCAATGGAAAAGTCACAGGAATCCATACATTAAATAAACCTCTAATTTCTAACCTACTGATTTCCTGGGATTAAAAATAGTGTTTATGAAAGGTTTCAGAGTAACAGCCGTGTTAGTCTGTATCCGCAAAAAGAAGAACAGGAGTACTTGTGGCACCTTAGTGTTTATGAAAACAATTTGTAGATCTTGAAAATGTTGAAGTTAAAAATTGGTGCTTCATGTAGTTGTATAGTAGAGATGCCCCTCTTTCTAATGGGATCCAGCACTTTTAACTCTGGCTTTATTTATTATTTGTTTCAATCTACCAGGCTTTAAAACCATGAAGGTGAAATACTGGCTCCACTGAAGTCAATGGGAGTTTTGTTATAGACTTCAGTTGGACAGAATTTCACTTATGATATTTTATGTATTGGAAAGTTGTCTTGGGACATTTTAAGAAGTGTGTTACATTTTGTAATGCATCTATTTAATTTGAAAATCTCTTTCATAATACTGTTACTGAGGCTATTGTAAGCCTGATCATATTGTAAGCCCAACTTTCAAACGTTCCACCTGAAATTGACAAGTTGTAAATGCCTGAGTAGAATATTTCTAGGAATTTTGGGGGAAAAAATTAAAAAGGAGTAGGAGCTGGATGGCACAGACCTGTGCTACCCAATTTTGGAATGGGAGCTGTTGGAGCAGTAAAAAGAGGGTGCATGAAGGGAAAACATGAAGGGAAAAGCATGGAATAAGGGATGAAGTGAAAGTATAGGAGATCAAGATGCATGGATAGGGATAGAGGAGACTGAGAAATACAGAGATTGGGGGACATGTACAGTTTTTTTAGATGTAGTATTTTAAACACTTTTAGAGTGAAATTCTGGCTCAATTGAAGTCAATGGCAAAACTTTCATTGACCTCAATAGGGCCAGGATTTCACTCAAAGTTTTCAATGTAGATAAAAGTAGATTTTATGTCTCCTCTATTGCCTTTCTACTGTCCATTACCTCCCATATTCCAGCTAAGTATAATTGCCCCTACAGATCCTATGGATTTGCTAAAATCTGTGGAAGGGAAGCCCCATTTTGATGGGTCTCCTAAATTCTGTAGAGCCTGCCTCCTCACCTTATAGATAACCTGATTTAAACTTTTGATGATAATTAAAAGTAACAGAAAAGCACAAACAACCTCATTGTTTAAAATGTTAAAGTTGAAAATTAATGAAGGTAAAATCCAGCTAATATCCACAATAATATTACACTTTTCTTACAAAAATTCTACCCCTTTGTAAAAATCTAAAGGTTTGAGCTGTACCAGGGTAGTATAAATCAGCCTGATCCTAACTGAGTATTTTAGGCATTACTACAGTAAAACTAAGTAATTGAGACACATGCAACCTTAGCTCCTTTTTCACAGAGTTTGTTAATGAAGTTGTGTATATATTACAGTGTATATATCCACATGAAATTTTAATTTGAAGGCATGTGTTGAGGATGTATTTAATTTTTTTTTCCATTGAAGTGCTGGAAGCACTACAACTTAATGAGAAACTGGCATCAGTGAATAAAAGGCAAGAGTCTGAAATAGATAATCTAAAGGAGGTAAGTACAGTATGTATTTTCCAGATGTTTGGGCTTGTTTGAGGAGCTTCAGTAGAAGTAGTAAGAATAACAACATACAAATTGTAGCGCTCTTCTTCATACTGGCTGAGTGGCTAGGATTGGCTTTCAGGATACTTGGGTTCAGTTCCTGGCTCTTCCACTGCTTTGCTGGGTCACCTTGGGCAGTCACATCCCTCTCTGTGTCTCAGTTCCCTGTCTGTAAAATGGGGATAATGCTACTGACCTCCTTTATAAAATGCTTTGAGATCTGTGGATGAAAAGCACTATATAAGAGGAAGGTATTATGTTAATATTATATGCTCCCCTTCCTGTGTAAAAAATATGTGGGAGGAAAGCAGCTTTAAGGAGTTCCTGGCACATAGAAACTGTCATTGATCTTCACTCATCCCAATTTCTTCTTTGCCAATAACTGGCAGCATGGCTTTCTCCTTTGCTTTGTTGCCATTGCCTTTCCCATCCCATAGAGTGAAGCAATAGATGGCACTTTTCAGAGTAGCCAGAGGGCGATAAAGCAGTGATTTTTAACCTTTTTTTATTTGTGAACCCCTAAAAGTTTCAAATGGAGGGGTGGACCCTTTTGGAAATCTTACATTGTCTACAGACCCCAGTTTGAAAGCCGCTGTTCTGTGGGTAACGATAGCCTTTCGCAGACCCCTTAGATATACTCTGTGGCCCTCCTTCCTGGTTGAAAATCATTGCGATAGCGTATGGCAGTGGTTCTCACCCAGGAGTCTGGGGCCCCCTGCGGGGCCGTGAGCAGATTTCCACCAAGCAGGGCCAGCATTAGACTCGCTGGGCCCAGGGTAGAGAGCCGACGCCCCACCGCATCGGACTGAAACCTCTGGGGCTGCAGCTGAAGCCTGAGCAATGTTACATCACTGGGGCCTGGGGCCCCAGGCAATTGCCCTGCTTGCTACCCCTTAACACTGGCCCTGGCAGAAACCAGTTCTTGGGCACAAGTGGGCCATGGAGTTTTTATAGCATGTTGGTGGGCAGGGCCGGCTTTAGCAAGAGCGGGGCCCGATTCCTGGGGGCGGGGCTTGCTGCAAGCCCCGCCTCCAGGACCCGAGCCGCGCCGCCGGGGGGGACCCGAGCCCAGCCGCGCCGCGCCACAGGGAGGCCGGGGGGGCCCCGAGCCGCGCCGCGCCGCCGGGGGGGCCCCAAGCCGAGCCGCGCTGCCGGGGGGGCGCCGCACCGCGCCGCAGGGGGGCCGGGGGGCCCCGAGCCGCGCCGCAGGGGGGCCGGGGGGGACCCGAGCCCAGCCGCGCCGCGCCGCAGGGGGGCCGGGGGGGACCCGAGCCCAGCCGCGCCGCAGGGGGGCCGGGGGGGACCCGAGCCCAGCCGCGCCGCGCCACAGGGGGGCCGGGGGGGCCCCGAGCCGAGCCGCGCCGCCGGGGGGGCCCCGAGCCGCGCCGCCGGGGGGGCCCCGAGCCGCGCCGCACCGCCGGGGGGGCCGGGGGGGCCCCGAGCCGCGCCGCCGGGGGGGCCCCGAGCCGAGCCGAGCCGCGCCGCCGGGGGGGACCCGAGCCCAGCCGCGCCGCGCCGCAGGGGGCCTGGGGGGGACCCGAGCCCAGCCGCGCCGCAGTGGGGCCGGGGGGCCCCGAGCCGAGCCGCGCCCCAGGGGGGCCGGGGGGGACCCGAGCCGCGCCGCGGGGGGGGACGGGGGGGCCCGAGCCGCGGGGACCGGGCCGGAGCCGGGCCACGGGGGCCGTGCTGGGGCCTGCGGGAACGGGCCGCGCCTCCCCAGAGCCCTTCTCCCGCCCCCACCCCAGCTTACCTCGTGCTGCCGGCCGGCCCGCCCCTGCTGCTTAGTCTCAGACTTCCCGCGAATCTCTGATTCGCGGGAAGCAGGGGAGGGGGCGGGGCGTGCAGGGCAGGGGAGGAGGGGGAAGTGGGCGGGGTGAACAGCTGCAGCGCGGGGCCCTCTTGGCGCGGGGCCCAATTCAGCCGAATCGGCTGAATCGGCCTAAAGCCGGCCCTGTTGGTGGGGCCTCAGAAAGAAAAAGGTTGAGAACCCCTGGCATGTGGGCAAAAGAGCAACTATGCCTATAAAAGAAGTCTGGTAGCCTGGGAGAAAAAAAAGCATTGCAGAATCACTAAAATAAATGGAGAGCTTTGGGACAAGTGTAACCAAGGTGAATGGGGGGCAGGTGGCGTGTGGACAGTGAGGTTACCCTGCCACTGAGCTCCCTCCTGTCCCTCACACATGCAGAACTATAGTAGTTACCAGATATCTCTTTGGATTTGCCCTTTCTCCTAAGCAAGTGAGTGAGGCAAGCTAAAAGGGTTAATATGCATGTCAGGAGGGGTAGGTCTCTCTTCCCTTCTAGCAGCCAATTAAAGGGTAACAGGAGAAAAGCAAAGGCAACCCCTGCAATAGTCATGTAATTTCATTCTCTGTCCATAATCCCACCTTGTTCTTGCCTCCTCCTCCCCACTTCCATTTATTTGAAGGGAGGTCCAACAATGTTTTCCCCTTGATCATCAGGCTCCCAGAAACCTTGAAAGAGAACCAGTTCACTGCTCCACTCCCAATCTCCTTTGGGTTTCTGTTGCTCTGATATCTTCAGACAGATGACTTTGTGGTCATGCTCCTGCTGCTGCTACATGCTACCTGTTCAGGAGACTTGAGACTACTACTTGCAATAGGAAAAATTAGTTGTTTAGGAGAGGGATTCAGTTACCATTTAAGTTTGTTTTAAACTGATCAAAATTGGACATTTACTCACTGTGACTTGCATTTCTGAAAAGTGAGGTTGATGAGTACAGCAATGCTTTAAAATTCTACCTGCACCTAGTATTGTTTTTCAGTTTTTAATAGAACACATAGCTTCTCATTGTTGAGGTTCATTGGGGTATGATGCCTTTAAAAATCTGGTCCAGAAATCAATTATACCCTGAGATAGACAGTTTAATTAATTAAGACCCTTTTTTCATCTGTTTCTTTCAATTTCAAGCTTGTTGCCTATTGCAGACATTTATTTTGGGCTTACAGCTTTAATAACAGCAAAGATAAATCACTAATTAAATCTAATTTATTTTTAGTTGCATACTAGAGAATAAGGCACACCCTGAGTATTCAAAAACACCAAGTTCCAAAATGACTGTTGGATTCAAAAGATCAGAGCTCTGTCTCTTATTAAAATCATACTTATAAACTTAACGATAAAGCACAACATTGTGAAATTACTCAAAAGGGTGTTCAAATCATGAAGAGGTTTTATAGCTTTTAGAAAAGCCTTATTTAGTCCAAATACATTATTCAGATAATAATAGCATTACACCAAAAATCCACTCCCCCAAAAGTAAATGGTTTTGAAAAACAAAACTAAAATGGGGGATTTGTTTTAAAATGGTTAACCTCAACAGTGTGTTGCAGGTAAAACAACTTTCCACTTCAGAACAAATATAACTATATGGTGCACTTTGACCACAGAAATCTTAATCTTTGAGAAATGAATTGTTGTCTGTGTAGAATGGTTCACATTCTTAGGCGAGATCAAAAATTGTATGGAGTCCACGAAAACTGGCTTTTGCATAACTGAGAGGCTACACTGGAACTGGGGTCTGATCCTGCACTATGTCCAGATTGAGGCTTCATGATAAACCTCAAAATTCCAGAAATGTGTGAACGTAATAGTAAATTGGATTAGTTATTTTGGTTAAAGGGAAAAACCCAGAACAATTTTATGAAATAATAATTAGGACTTTTTAATATGTGAGGGCAAGAAAATTGTACACCGCATCCAGCAACACAATCTTTCACTCAGATTTTTTTTCTGCCAGGATTTATTCTTGAGGTTTAGGGGTATAAATTAAAAGAAAATATTTTTATATAAGCAAAAAAAAAAAGAGAGAAAGAAAAGTCTCCTTTCCTCCTTTGACTACCACAGCGTGCTTTCTTGTATCCTGGCTTTCTTGTCAACATCTAATTGGACCTTCACTCTTCAAGTGCTTCCTCCACATTGAACACTGGTGGGAGAACTACACTGCGAGTTAACTCCCTGCCCGTTATTGTTCAAGTAGAAGGCCTCATCACCTTCTTGCACATAGTGATGGAAGTGCCGTATACCACAATAAAGGCAGGATGTTTACCCATTTTTTAAACAGTTTTACAAGTAAAAAACAGCATATAAAATAATTAAGAGGGTAAGCTGAGTTCCTAAATAAAAAGGATTTGGAAAATTCACACTAGTCATAGAATGTGATGTGTCAAAGCTGTGGATATAAGAAATTTCTGTTCTTAGAAAAATATACTGAAATTCATGTCTGAGTTCTTTTGTTACTTTTTAAAAAACCTTCCCACTCCCAAAAAAATCAGTAAGTTATTCAGTGTTTGATGCTTTTTATCCAAACCTTTAAGAGGCCATTTTCTTGATAATTTATGATTCTAGACAATTTTGGAGAATTCATCACAATTTCTAATTTTGACATTTCATCAACATTTTGAAATTCTGTTTAAAAAAAAAAAGAATTTTCAATAAAAATGTTGCAAAAATTACATCCAATTTTTGATCAGCTCTGCCATTTAGCAGCTTGACTGCTTGTGCACCATTTCTGGTGAGCAAGCAGGTTATACAGTGGTTTAGACTGCATTGCTGCTTTACAATTGTGTAGGGGGCTTCTCAGTTCTGACTACAGACTGGAAATATGGGTCATGTTGAAAGTAGAAAGGGAGAGGTGCCAGGACTAAATCATAAATGTTCTGGGCCTGATTCATTTTGCTCATGGTCAGTTTGTGCCAGCCTAGGCAGTGCAAAGTGACCACAAAATGAGCCCCTTTGTAGAATAGCTCCAGGGTAATGTAGGGTGCATCTGCAGAAAACACGAAGCAGGCAGGAACCCCCCTCACAGTGAAGCATGTTTGGAACAAGCTGGGATTGAGAAGGGGTGTATCCTGCATCCTGGCTATTTCCAATAGCTGCAAGGCCCAAAAGGGTCCTTACATCCAGGGTACAACTCACACAGCTGACCTAACTAGCGCTGGGCTGATCTTGACTGTGATGGCTCCAGGTTCTGAGGGATACAAGCTGCCCGTCCCCCTCAGTCCCTGAACCAGCCTCAGTGCTGGAGCAGGAATAAATGTACTACTCTGTGTGCTCTACTCTCAATGGGCTGTCAGCCATTTTCACAGCCATTAGGAAGTTTAGCTCCAGATCAGGAGTAATTGCTCTCATGGAGTTGCTACTGATAGGAGTCTGAAGCTGGAGAATATAATTTAACTTGTACTTGTAGCCATAAAAGTAAGTTACATCTCCAATATTAAGAGAATGGCACATACAGATCCAGGACATCAGATTGGAGCTCTCCAATATGCAACTGCAGTGGCTCCTAGGTTAGATTGGCGCAAGTGTATCTGCCACAAGCAAAGTGAATCTAATTTCGTTTTTAGACAGACTACGTATGTCTGTTTGATTACCAAAATTTCTAGAACTGGCCTTGGGACATTGTGAACCTCTTAAAATGACTAGTTCTACTGCTTGCGGGAGGATATAGCCTTTTCCTGACCTGGACTCCTTTCAATTGCAGACGTGTCAGTTTGTCTTAACAGGACTGTGGCATAGGTTTCATTCTCAATATTTTGTATTTTAGGATATTTGGTTTTAGCTATTACATTTGGCAGATTTCATTTCAAGCATTTGATAATGATTATTATTGAAATGCTTAAATGGAAACTTGGCAAAGATAACAGCCAAAAGAAACAAACCCTTAAAAATTATACTGAGCAAGGCTTGAAAAATTTACCACAGAAGATAGTGGAGACAACACAAAAGATTGGGGAGAGGGCCACCAGCCAGTTCAAAGGGTCCAGTACCTCAGCTGCATCTCTTAGCTTTCCCATGCAGCAATAGAATGAAACTGACGTAATTCTTTGTCAGGTTCACTTTGGTTACCGGGTTCTGAATAGCAGTCCTGAAACCAACCAGTGTCTTGTTATGTATGGCAGAAACCTCTAAGAAAGTTAGAAGCAGCAGCTGAAACACTGGAGCTTAGATACAGTAGACTTAGGAATCATAGAAATGTAGGTCTGGAAGGGATCTCAAGATGCCAAGACCAGCCCCCTGCGCTGAAGCAGG
Organism: Chrysemys picta bellii; assembly: GCF_011386835.1. Lineage (NCBI taxonomy): Eukaryota > Metazoa > Chordata > Testudines > Emydidae > Chrysemys > Chrysemys picta. Next base: position 64,027,815 of record NC_088794.1, read on the forward strand.
ACCAAGTAAACTGAGACTATTCCTGACAGGTGTTTGTCTAGCTTGTGCTTAAAAATCTCCAATCATGAGGATTCCACAACCTCCTTTGGAAGCCTTCCTTAACTACCCTTATAGTTAAAAAGTTTTTCCTAATATCTAACCTAAATCTTCCTTGCTGCAGATTAAACCCATTACTTCTTGTTCTACTTTAGTAGAGATGGAAAACAATTGATCATTGTCCTCTTTATAACAGTTGTTAATATATTTGAAGAGTATCATCAGGTTCCCCTCAGTCTTCTTTTCTCAAGATTAAACATGCCCAGTTTTTTTAACCTTTCTTCATAGCTGAGGGTTTTATTTAAACTTATCATTTTTGTTTGCTCTTCTCTGGACTGTCTGCAATTTATTCACATCTTTTTCTTAAAGTGCAGTACCCAGAATTGGACACAGTTCTCCAGCTGAAGGCTCAGCAGTACTAAGTAGAGGAGGACACATGCCACCCTGTCTAACATATGACATTCCTAGTAATACACCCCAGAATATTAGCCTTTCACAACTGCATCACACTGCTGACACACATTCAATTTGTGATCCATTATAATACTCAGATCTACTACCACCTAGCCAGTTATTTCCCATTTTGTAGTTGGGTGTTTGATTTTTCCCTCCTAAGTGTAGTATTTTGCACTAGTCTTTATTCAATTTATCTTGATGATTTAAAGACCAATTCTCCAATTTGTCAAGGTTGTTTTGAATGCTAATCCTGTTCCCCAAAGTGCTTGTAACCTCTCCCAGCTTGGTGTCATCTGCACATTTTATAAGCATACTCTGCACTCCATTATCCAAGTCATTAATGAAAATATTGAATGGAAATGGACCCAGGACTGACTGGACTCCACTAGATACGCCACCCCAATTTGACAATAAACCTTTGATAACTACTCTTTAAGTATGGTCTTTTAACCAGCTGTATACACACCTAATAGTAATTTCATTAACCACATTTCCCTAATTTGCTAATGAAAAGCCTTAATAAAATCAAGATATATCATATCTACTTCTTCTCCTCATCCACTAGGCCAGGAACCCTGTCCAAAAAGGAAATTGGGTTGGTTTGGTCTGATTTATTCTTGACAAACCCATGCTGGCTATTTCTTACAACCTATAATTCTCTGGTGCTTACAATTGATTGTTTGGATGAAAACACTGCATCTGTTTACATTTGGTTCATATTTGGAACGTTATCTTTGCAGCCATAAAGGCTAGAATCATAATTATTTTTATTTCAAAACTTAAAATTCTTCATAAAGTGATGGCCTAGGCCCCTGCACTCACCAAAGAAAGTTCTCCACTTGCCCTTGGTGAGTGGGTTTGTCTCTAGATCTGATTGTTAATATTTTCTCTATCCACGTGGTCAGCTAGATTACCAGATTTGTGGTATTGGTACAAAAGAAAATATACATGAATATATATCTTCGTCAGTTAGACCTCCCACTCCTCTACCTAACCTCCATGGCCACAATATAAATGTGCATAATAGTTTTTTTTTTTTTTTTTTTTTTTTTTTACAGTGCAAGATAAGAAGTAAGGACCAGACTAACTACTTTGTAGGATTTTTCTTGTGCATGGCAGTAAATCCTGAGTTTTAGAAAGCATGCAGTATCAGAGCCATAGACAAAGTATTTGCACTTGCTTATCCATTGGGCTTTATAGTACACAGAATCTAATAACTGTCTCCCGTACAGATAGTGCATTCAAAAAATTGGCATAGTACTCACTTCCACAAAGTCAAACCTCTCACCCCCTCTTACATTTAATTTTGAAAATATGCTTTGTTGCTTGTTGTATAGACCCTTTCAGTAAAAACTAACAATGAGTATTATCTAATTTTTGTATGAAAAGACTGAAATTTCCTAATTGGATTTTCAGATTACAAAATATCACATTTCTAAAGTAATACTATTCTCTTTACAGTCTTCCAATTAAACAATTATACTTTGTCTATGTTAGAGCACTGTAAATTCACTTATGACTAGAGTATTAAAAATAGTTTATAAAAATGAATTAATTGATACTCATATTCTTTCATATAACTCTATATTCATGAATTTCACATGCAAGATAATCTTCATTTTTTCTTTTGCACTGGTATATGATTTTGTCCAGAACAGTTAAACCATTGTTTCTGTGATAAGATGGAATTCCAGTTTTGTAGAGAAAAGTTAAACAGACCAAACATAGTTGCTAGATAAAACTATTACCATTCTGAATGCTTGGTTCACAACTATGGCATCATGAAGAATTCTTGATACTATCTGTGAACAGCATTCATAACCTCTGCTGTTTGTCTGAGTAAACGTCAGAGTGCTCAAGGAGAGAGCGATATTAAACAGACTACCTTGCACCAGAAAAGGAGGGGTGGGGGAGAAAAGGGCACAATATTTATGAGTCCAGGAACTATAAGTTGTAATTTAATGAGATCAAAGCATTTGCTGTTTATTTGCTGCACTAGCCGCTTTGGATAAACTAGTTAGAAAACAGATAATGTTTTTTTAAAAAGTGCAGGATATTTAAAAGATTATAAAGGCTATAAAATCAAAGGCATATTTTAAATGGAAAATCATGTTGTAAAGGTTTCTAATATTAAATTAATTTAGTGTTCTCTTGAGATTAAGTAATTAATGTTACAGAGAAAGCAAAGATCCCCAAAATTTATGGTCAGTTCCTGTTTTTGCCAGATATCCACTGCTCTTCCTTTTTTTCTGCTATTTCCCAGGAGTACACAGAAGTTGTCATTGGTGTACTAATGGGTACTTTTACTCCTGTTGTATGGCTCGGCACAGGAGTTCCCTACCAATATCAACTATAATGTAACTCTAGTACTTTTGTAATAGGGAGAGACAGTAGCAATATTTATACAACCCCTCTTGGTAGATGACTTGATGGTTTTTTTTGTTTGTTTGTTTTACACTGATAGTTAAAACAAACAGTCATTACTATTAATTTTATGTATATTAATTTCATTTGTTTTGGTATTTCTGTACTTTTTTAAAGAAAGGGCACGGGTCAGGATAGTGTAAAGATTTCTCTGTTTTGAGTTGCAGTGCTGATACTGGATGAACTATTTATGCATGTTTCCTGTGTTAAGGAACTGAAGAAAGTAACTACAGACTTGATAAGGTCCAAGGTCACATGTCAGTACAGGGTGGGAGAAGAAAACATCAATCTTACAGCAAAGGAACAGCAGTTACAAGAACTACAACAAAAAATCAGAATGGTATTCAAGAAGCTCTTAACATTTGTTGCCTAATGTTTCCTCTTGCTCATTTAAAAAACAGAGCTGTAATGATTTCCAAGTGATGCATATATGTTTCTATACCTTTTTGAGAACTGAATATTTGTAGTGACAATTATTTGATTTTAAATACTACATTTTCTAGGAAACTAAATTATAAATGTAAGATATTTTATTATTTATAAGATCAAATGTCTTTCAAGCACTAAATGTCATTAAATTGCTCTCGATAAGGATGAAAAATCAGTTTAATGTAATTTTATTAAAGAAAATGTATTAATATAAAGATTGTTGCATAATATTTTCATACATTACTTAATGTTCATTTTATATTTTGTTAAGGAAACAGAGATTAATAAAAAGCTCAGTGAAGAAAATGCACACATTAAAGAAGAGAAACAGGTGAGCGGTTAATGCAATTTTGCTGTTTAAAGTTGATTAATAATACTTGTGATCAGAAATATTTGGCCATTTAAGAAATGTGCTCTAAACTCTTAAAATTAACCGTGTTCAGCATTTTACTTTTCAGAAGTAATTTAATGTTGATTTTAATAATAAAAACAGGATCTTACTGTTTTATATCAAATCAATTAATAGGACATACATTATTTTATTAATTTTGTTTTCCACATTATATTTCCAAGTCTTCATTTATTTAGTTAAATTTCAGACAAGAGAAACCTGGCATACCAATGAAAATAATCTTCTACAAATGTATTCAATAAAGATCTGCAGTAAGGATTGTAGAATACTTGTTTCCTCTGTCTGCACACTGGTACCCAACAAATTACTTGCATTTCACTGGTAGTCCATCCAGTTAAAATTGGGATCATGTGTCAAGCATCCAAATAAACTACTCAAACACACATTGACTGTAATAGCAGTGTACTGTACTGCTTTGCAGGATATCTCATGTAAAAGTGATCTTTTCTTAGGTCATAAAAGACTCCCTCTCCATAGGTCATTAATACCAGGCATGTCAAAAAAGTGATGTACATGTTCTTAGGGAGGGGAAGGAACAGAATACTGACCACATTACCCATTGAGCACCCATTAAAGGGTGATCTAGCAGTACCATCGTAGTCTCAGAAGACTGTATTTTTACTTTACTTTTGAAGAATGCTTGACAGTAGAACTAGAAAAAGTAGGTAATGGATGCTTATTAGAGTTTAACTTAATGACTCTCACAGACCTAAGTTGTGCTAAAAATACTCCATGGAGTGATACTTTCAGTCTGGTGTATGGGTATGTTTGTATCCTTATGCCCATAAAAAAAATCCACAAAGAGCCTCCTGCCTCCACCCAAAAATCCACCATGGCTAAAAACCCCTAAACGAAGCAGTTAGAGACAAAAAGACATCCTTTTAAAAATTTGAAGTCAAATCCTACTCAGATAAATAGAAAGGAGCATCAACTCTGGCAAGCCAAGAGCAAAACTGTAATTAGGCAGGACAAAAGAGGATTTGAAGAGCACCTAGCAAAAGACAAACAACAAATTTTTTTGTAAGTACATGAAAAACAGGAAGCCTGTCAAACTCAGTGGCGCTACTGGATGATCAACATGCTAAATGAGCACTCAGAGAAGACTAGTCATTGCAGAGAAGTTAAATGAATTCTGTGCATCGGTCTATACTGCAGAGGATAAGAGGGACATTCCCACATCTGAGCCATTCTTTTTAGGGAACAGATCTGAGGAACTCTCCCAGACTGAGGTGTCAGTAGAGGAGGTTTTGGAACAAATTGAGGAATTAATCAGTAATAAGTGATCAGGACCAAATAGCATTCACCTAGGAGTTCTGAAGGAACTCACATATGAAATTGCAGAACTACTAACTGTGGCATGTAACCAGCCACTTAAGTCAGCCTCTGTACCAGTAGACTTTCAGACCTCCATGTGGTCTCTAATTCTGTGTACACAGATACTAGTACTTAAACATTTAGTTACCTGATTTTGCCTGAAAAAAAGAGACTACCTATAGTATATGAAAGAAGTCAGAAAACTTTCAGTTTTGAATCTCTTTAGAGATAAATTAATGTACGAGTTTGGTATGAGTCTCTCTTTCAATTCCATTCAACATTTAAGAATATTTTCTATCCCAAAATCAATTATGTCACACATTGCATCTGTGCAAATCATTTACTAGTAGCTACTGGATTACTGTTTAGGAGCAAGTTCTGTAGGGATTTGTGGATATATGTTGCTTGTTTAGGTCATTCTCTCTATCTTGGGACCTTCCGAAATGTGTCTTACATATTGTTTCATGTAAAGTGGCTTTTATTTTCTCCATCACATCTGCTTTAGCTAGCAGGCTTTGTCAACAGAGTCACCATTTTGTGTGTGTTATGAAGATACCTTGGTCTTTTCTTTTCTTTTTTTATCAGTCTACAGTCTTCAGGGTGATCCTAGATTTACACCTTAATCAGCCAGTTATTTGGGTGGTCCTCTCTTTGAGATCTTATTTTTCTTGAAACAAGGACATCCTTCAGAAGATAGATACAGTCCTGCAGTCTTTAAATTCCATCTGTCCTGGAGAGCATTTCCTGCCATTTAGAGTGTATTCCATTCAATAACACTGAGTTCTTCTTAAAAATAGACTCTCTCTCTCTCTCTCTCTCTCTCTGCAGGACATGAGAAATTTTAAGACTCTAGGATTGTAGTATAATAGGAGCCCTTCAGGAGTAAGGTAGTGTACTGGCCTTTCATGTATGGAGATCTGAGCTCAAAACTTTGTCACAAAAAGAAATTAATTTGGTGGTTTGATCCTGTTTAACTGTGGTGTAGGTGTTCAGGCTCAGGCTGTAGCCTGGGTTCTAGGAGCCTGCAAGGTGGGAGGGACCTGGAGCTCAAGAGTCCAAATGTCTACGCCACAATTAACAGCCCTACAAGCCTGAGGCAGCTGGCAGAGATCAACCGCAGGTGTCCAATTGCAGTGTAGATATACCTTCTGTTCACCATGACACAAACACCACAAATTTGGCATAAGTGTCAGCTGCTTCTTAGGAGAATCCCAAAACTGGAAGAGCAGCAGCGATATTGCAGGTCAGAACTGTAGTTTGCATGTGTAAAGCTGGGGAAGAAATTTACACAGCATTACATAGTACTTAAGTGAGAGCTACTAGTCCCTCACCATCATGAATATTGAATCCCTAAGAGCCACACTTTGAACCCTATACAGTGGTGAGTAGTTACTCTTGGGAATTCCTGTGAAATCAATGGAATATTTGTGTAAGTAACTGCTCACACAAGTAAGGGATTCACAATCTGGCCCTAAATTCATCTCAGAATTTTAAAATGCATGTGTTATTTTTAGTTCCAATGGCCCATCATTATAGCATTCTGGGGGGATATACCCCAGAAAGATCAGATGCTAGCTGCAAAGTCTGATAAACCTGAACTGTATCACAACATTCTGATGTTCATGTCATAATACACCATTACTGTGTGTAAATTCCAGCCCAGTAGAGTCTACATTCAGAAGATGGAGAACAGTTTTCAGGGTCATCTGTTTGTGAAAGTGGTTGCCTGTTTCCTCTGGGGTCTTCCAAACTGGCAGTGATATATATTGCCATAACATTACTCTGCCAAATGTGCTGAACTCAAAACTGTGAAGTGCAGACAGAATTTGGCGCATTTAAACATGTCTTGTTCAGATGGGTCCAGAACTGCTACTGAACTGTTCATCAAGTGGCATCATATAAGAAAATACCTTGAGAAGAACTTTACTATTATATTGTTCCACAGAAAAAGGCCACAGAGGAGTTGAGTAGCTCTTTCGTCTTCCACCAACCCCCTCCCAAAACTGATACTGATAATTTAAAAAGAGAAATAGTGATATTAATGTAAATTATGTAATCTATTAACTGAGGAAAGAACACATGTGTTAATCAAAAATAAAGTATTTGTAAAACATCCATTATTTTCTTTATGTTCAAACTTCACAAACTAAACAAACTAATATACCATGATTTGTTTGTTTATTTTCATAAGGAGATTATCAGTTCTCTACAACATATGCAGCAGCTGTTTCAGCGACTGACCCAAACAAATGTCAGAATGGAAAGTGAATTGAATGCACTGAAAGAAGAATATAAGGTCAGATTTTTCTTGATTATACAATCTACTACTACCTGCTGTATACTTTTGAAGAGTGTAGGGCTGTTAAACACATCAGAATGCTTTTCAGAACTTTTGACCTCTGATCCTCTGGTCCCTCAGCTCCTTAATTTTCAGTATGAACCTTGAAACACACCCTGTTCCCTAAACTCCTCAAAGAAAAAGATGGCTGCCAATTTTCACCAATTTTTTTCTAGAGGATAAAGCAAATCTTAGTTAACCTCAAGACTGTTGTTTTAGTTAAGTGGTTTTTGTTGTTGTTGTTAAGATGTGTTGGGTTTTTTTTTTTTTTTTTTTTTTTTTTAAAGAAAATTGAGTTCTGAAAATCAAGGAGCAAGATCCTGTCCTCAATTTCAGCAGGGCAAAAGGGCTGGCATAACGACATCCGGAGCATAGTGCCACCTTCCCTCACCCTCCTTGGCATAGGCTGCATGTTAAAAGTGGTGAAGGGGCAGATCAGAGTATGCTGAATTTGACAAATTAAACCACTTTCAATGAGTGGCAGTAGCTATATCCACAGGAGAGCTCTCTCCCATTAGCGTAGAGTGGCTACACGAGTTATCTTACAGCAGCGCAGCTGCAGCGGTACAGCTGCGCCATTGTAAGGTCTATAGTGTAGACCAGCAGTTCCCAAACTTGTTCCGCCGCTTCTGCAGGGAAAGCCCCTGGTGGGCCGGGCCGGTTTGTGTACCTGCCGCGTCCGCAGGTTTGGCCGATCGCGGCTCCCAGTGGCCGTGGTTCGCTGCTCCAGGCCAATGGGAGCTGCTGGAAGCACGTTTCCAGCAGCTCCCATTGGCCTGGAGCAGCGAACCGCGGCCACTGGGAGCCGCGATCGGCCAAACCTGCGGACGCGGCAGGTACACAATCCGGCCCGGCCCACCAGGGGCTTTCCCTGCAGAAGCGGCGGAACAAGTTTGGGAACCACTGGTGTAGACATACCTTAACTATCTAAAGGTATTTAGAACCATTTATACACATAAAGAGGATTCCACAGTGAACAAATAGCTCAGATATTGCCTAACTTCCAACTTGTAGCAGCAGAAAATCTCCAATCAAAGGCACACTGAATTGGAGCACTCATAGGGACACCACTCGAAGAAGAAGAAAAAATAATACATTTCTGTTTGAACTGTGAAAGCAAATCTAGTTCCCAATCAGTATACATATCTACTAAAAAAACAAAACCCCACAACTTTCCAAACTGGAACTAATTGATATCCTAGTTGAAAGTCTCAGCAAAGAGGCTAAGAAGTGACTGGAGCTTAAAATAGCCCGTCATCCTGTGCACACTACCACTGATGCTGGCGGAACTTATGTTGTTGATCAGGTGTGTTTTTTCACACCCCTCAGCAATATAAGTTTTGCCGACATAAGTGATAGTGTTGACATGGCCTTAGTCAGTCATAAGTTTTCCATAATGTTTCCTTTTTAAAACAAACCAAAAAATCCTTCTTTTCTGTGTCAGATTTCCTGCTGCTAAGTCAATCCCTTAGAGTAGAACAAAAGTCTCCACGTTTTAATAACTGTCCATCTTGTAAGCCAGTGATGCTCATTATGCCTTGGTGAGAGGCACATCCCTGAGAGAGATGCCATTTGCAAGTCATTCGCAAGCAGAACACAGAACATAAGAGAGAGACTTGCTTGAATTTGTTTTTGCTGGAGAGATTGATACACCCCTCTTCATGTCCTGGAGTGGCTGGGAATGAAAACTCTAAGCAGTCCTCTTCAAAAAGCACTGCTGTCAGCTCTGTAGCTCATAGCTCTGAGGGTCACATCTAAGAAAGTCTTTTCTTCAACTGGTAAAACTTCTGAGGTCAGGGGAAGAAAGGAGCACCACTCCGCTAAGGGGCATTAATCCAGGTCACTGTCAACATGTCCTGGCTCTAAGAGGCAGAATTCCTCTTGCTCTGCCACAGAAAAGGGTAGCTCATGCTTAGGAAGGGTCCATCTGGCACCGATGCAGGCACTGGTTATTTTATCTCAGTTACAACTGTTGCAGAATGTCACTGTGTGGCTACCAGCTGAGCAATCCCTTGTGGCCTTAGGATGACCTTGCAAATGACTCCTGCCTCAGTTTCCTCCTTCCACAGGCTTCTTCAGTAACTCACCAACCCTTTTCTCCATTCACACTCTCTCTCGGATTGTAATATATTAAAATTTAACAAACATTTAAAGTAAAGTTCATATTCATCCATTTACACCTTATCAGGTCACTGCCAAGCCTTTCCTGCCTGTACTCTCCCCAAGTCTTATGCTTCAACTCAGAAAGCTGCAGGGCTGGCTGAGCTTGGTGTACTCCTCTATTTGTCATTCATTGGATATGGTGGCTTGAGGGCTAACATCATTCTTAGACTGTTTCAATTGGTAGATAGACCAATCCAGTATGTGTGTGGGAGTTCTGTTTGCTCCCCATCAACTAACTTTGAGTTTGGTTATGGATGGTTCTGCCTTAGGTTGGGGGGCCCACCTGCAATCTCAGTAGATTCAGAGACTGTCTGGTCTAGCCAGGATTTAGCTCTCCATATAATGTAGGAGTTGAAAGCCATTCATCTAGCTTGTCACACTTTCCTTCCCCATATCAAGGGAAGAAATTTGCTAGTACTTATGGTCAACATGCAGCCATGTTCTGTTTGAACAGAGAGCGGTCATATCAACACTTCTTTCCCAAGAGGCAATGCTGCTTTGGGACTTGTCACTAACTCAATCCATCTCAAAGCCTCCCACCTTCTAGAACAGTCTGGCAGACCTACTGAGCAGGTTTTTCACTAGTCACCACGTGTGGTCTCTGCCCAGATATAGTCAGGTTCGTTTTCCAACTGTGTGCAACCTGCATCAACAGGAAGTGTCATCCATTTTGTTCTCTAGCATGGTCTCTGATGGATGCTTTCCTATTTCCCTGGAAATACAAAATCATGTACACATATCCTCTGGTTCTGCTCCTTCAAAGAGTGTTGTTAAAATCAAGCAGAACCATGCTTGAGTGATACACATAGCACCGGCGTGGCCTCACCAGTATTGCTTTTCCACTGCTGAGCCTCTCAACTAAGGCTCCATTGACACCACAAGACCCAGATCTGATATCACAGGACCACAGTCATCTCCATTCCATTCAGGAGGTCCGTTATACAGCCTGGATGCTCCATGGTTAACACCTCAGGAAGAGATCTGTTCAAAGGAGTTACAAAACATTATCTTGAATAGTAGGAAGATTTAGACTAGGTAGCTTTATCTGTTGAAATGGAAGTCTCTCTCTGTCTAGTCCACAATAAGGGGTTTCCAGTACAACATGTGCTGGACTATTTGTTATACCTGAAACACCAAAGTCTTGCCATTAGTTCTGCCAGGATTCACCTAGCAGCTATCTCGGCTTTCAACCTTCTGGATTGACATAGGAAAACAGAGTGATTATCAATCAGGATTTTGAAGGGTCTGGACCAGTTATATCCCCAAGTAGAGGATCCTATTCCCCTTGTGATTTAAGCTTAGTACTGGCAAAACTAATGGGTTCTCCCTTTGTACTGCTGACTACCTGTTAATTACTCCATCTTTTAATAAAGGTAGCCTTTTCAGTGGCAATTATCTCAGCAAGAAAAGTAGGTGGATTGAGAGCTCTGATATCTTAACCACCAAATGCAGTCTTCTACAAGGACAAGGTATGCCTATGCCCTCATCCAAAGTTTTTCACCAAAATGTTTTTCACTTCCACATCAGTCAGCAATATGTTTACGAATTTTCTTCCTAAGCCTCATGCTCATACACGAGGATAGGCTCTATATGTTGGATGTTAGCAGAGTGTTTTAGCATTTTACTTGACAGGAATAAATCATTTAGCTCATCCTTGCAATTATTCATGGAAGTTTCAGATAGGATGAAGGACCTTCCAATCTCTTCTCAAAGAATTCCGTCATGGATCTCCTCCTGTATATGATTGTGCTGTGACATGGCCAATATTACTCCATTGAACAGGATGTTAGCACAGCCAACCAGAGCACATGCAGCTTCTGCAACTCTTCTAGCTCAAGTACTTATTTTGGACATTTGTAGACCTGCAACTTGGTCTTCATTTTGCATACTGTTGCGTCTCATTATGCCATCTCTCAACAGTCTAGAGAAGACGCCAGATTTGGACTGTAGTCCTTTAATCATTATGCAGGTAGACTCTGATTCTACCTCCAGATTGAAATGCTTGAGAGTCATCTGAAGTGGAATGGACATGGGCAATCACTTGCAGAAGAAAAACTGCTATTAACCTGTAATTATCGTTCTTTGATTTGCATTGCACATGTCTAATCCACATCTCACCCTCCTTCCTCTGTATATTGGAGTCTGTCTGGTAAGAGGGAACTGAGCGAGGTCGAGGGCAGCTCAGCCCTTTATAGTATTATGCAGCAGCATGAGGCAGTAGAGGGGGCATGTGCCACCCCTATGAGCACCCCAAGGGAAAAATCTGATGCTAGTGTACTGGGTGTGCACAAAGTGGAATGGATACGTGCAACACATCTCAAAGAACAACTCCTAGAGCTCAGGGCCATTTGCCGGACTTGCACAGCATTCCTTCCACTCCTGAAAAGGTTGACCATTCAGATTATGACAGACAACACCATGGAGATGTTTTATATCAACAGGCAACGGGAAACAAGATCCACCCCACTTTGTCAGGAAGCTGTACATCTATGGAATTTCTGCATTTGACATTAAATTACCCTAAAAGCCCTTAACTTACAAGGCTTGCAGAATGTTCTGGAAGACCACCTGAGGAAGCAGTTTGGAAGTAACTACATGTGATCAGTAAAAGATACCATCATACAGGACATCTTCATCAGATAGGGGGACCTGTTTGCAATGAAAGAGAACAAGAAATGTCTCAGATTCTGCTCCAGAGGAGTCAGTGCCAGGATTCTCTGTCAGATGTGCTGCTGATCCCCAGGGCTCCAGGACTAATGTATACATACCCTCCAATCCCATTAGTTGTAAGAATCATCAGGAAATTCAGACAGCAATCAGCCAGATGATCACACTGGCACTGGCCTTGCTAAGGCAGGTCTGAGTCTCAGACTTGATGAATCTCTCCATTTGACCTCCAGTCCTACTACCTCTTCCAGCTAGATGTAATCTTCCAGACAGAGGGGAAAATCCTCCATCTTGATCCAGCTTTTCTGAACCTCACTGCATGGATGCTGGCTGGTCAACAGCAGTGGAAGGGAACATCTCTTTATGGGTCCAGACTATCTTTTATTATTTAATTAGGTGGGTGTTAGTATATTTCCCCCACAGATCATGAAGTAAGCTTCTCCACACATGTAGGAATGAGCTACTGTAGGTTTTTAAATGCTGAATATTATATTCATTCCCCAAATATTTTATAGTGTGGCTACATTAACTAGACAGTGATTATAGGCATGTTAAGATTAAGTAAATCAAAAAGTAATTTGATATTTTTGTAGCTATAAAGTGAAGTAGAAAAGAATTCCTTTGAAGAATGTTTTATATCTGACATTTTTTCAGAAGTGGTTTCAAAGAATCACAGCGAAATCCTATAAATACAGTTGATCATGTAGTTACATGCATTAAAACTGTGTTTACATTTTCAAATGTGTTTGTATGATCTTTATAGAAGGTAATGGATACCGTAAGTCTTTTATCTTCTGCACTTTGTTATAAAAATATGATAGGATAAAATTCCAGCAGTACTAGAGAGATGTGTGAGAACTGTTACTGTTGATTTACATGAGCTTGCTTTTAATTTATCAATATGACAGTAAAGTTGACACTGAGTAAGCCCAGAAACATTAGAAGCACAATTATGACAGCATAAAAAAACCTTAATAGCATATTACTATTCTTTTTAAAGCACTTTTATTCAATTTCAGTAAACCAATAAAAATAAAGGGCAATCAGACATACACTAAATATTTGACATACCAACAGATGTGTTTTACAATTTTAAATTAAACAATTCAAATTATAGAAAAGGTTATTAAGCAAGTTTGCGTATAAGTTGTGATAACAAAAGACAAAAATATTTTCTTTGGTTATACTGTAGTTTTTTCTTTAAGTACACTGGGATTTGATTGTGCTACATTTCATATTTCTGAGCTCTACACTTCATATTACTTTTTCAGCACATTAAAACTTATGCACTGAAACTGAATAATGGCAAGTGTTTTTATACCCTTTTATAGCCATTTCTTTTTCATAACCTCCCCCTGTTTCCTGTTAGCTATACTATAAGCACCTTTCTGTTAATTTATGAAAATTATTGTTGAGTGAGCACATTATCACTGATCTGTATGGCACTTTCAGCATGTTAGAAGCAAAGGTCCAAGCAACATAAAACACATCAAAATTCATTAATGTGATATTGATTATTTTTTGGATAATTAATTTTATTGCAGACCCTTGAAAGAGATAATGAGCTGCAAAGGGAGAAGGCAAAAGAAAATGAAGAAAAGTTCCTTAATCTTCAGAATGAGCATGAGAAAGCACTAAGAACTTGGAAAAAAGATGTAAGTTTATTAAATTAAATGTTAGTATAGTCAAAGGGTTTTGGAATAGTCAAACATTTCAAATAATTCCTAAAACCCATGAAAATATTGCAAAAATAATGTATGAAAAAGTAAAATATTTTCTTTCCTGGACACTCCAAATTTGTGTCAAAAATATTTTAAAAGGTAGATTTAGTAGAAACTCCATTTGACTTCTGCATTTTAGAAGGCCAGGCATGCATCTCTTTTGGGCCTACACCACATAGGCCAAATGGAGGCTTTTGTTTGGTTTGTTTTTTAATTTAACCTTAGCACTTAGATATAGTTCCAGACTTATGCTTTTGTCAACCACTGCTTACATCGGAGGTATTGATGTTTCCTTAGCATGCACTAATACCAGGGGTTCTCAACCTTTTCCTTTCTGAGGCCTCCCCAATATGCTATAAAAATTCCATGTCCCACCTGTGCCACAACTACTGTTTTTCTGCATATAAAAGCCAGGGCCAGCATTAGGGGGTAGCAAGCAGGGCAATTGCCTGGCTCCCATGCCACAGGGGACCCTGCGAAGCTAAGTTGCTTAGGCTTCAGCACTGGGTGGCAGGGCGTGGGGCTTTGGGCTTCAGCCCCATGCAGTGGGGCTTTGGCTTTCTGCCCTGGGCCCCAGCAAGTGTAATGCCAGCCCTGCTTGGTGGCCCCCCTGAAACCTGTTCCCAGCCCCCTCAGGGAACTTCAGATTCTGGGTTGAGGACCACTGTACTAATGTATTTTGCATTTACATTGGCTAAATTATATTTCTATTACAGAACCTTGTCATAGTACCTAAACTATTACAAATATACCATTTGCATTTTCTAGATTGTATTCCTGTACATTAAAAAAGTCATTTATAAATTATACATTACATTATAAAAGTCTAGTGTAACCCCCCATAAATTGAAATTATGAAAATTAAAGGAACTTTATCAAGATTATTTGGCTTAAGTACTGACCTACCCTCAATATTTGTTTTTAGTGGTACTACTTTATATGTATTTTTAAACAAATATTGAATGGTTTCTTAAAAAAAACCAACAACTCAGTAACAGCAACTTTGCAGTAAATTTGCAATAACAAATCAACTATAATAATATGAGATATTATACATACAAAAGAGGAAGGGAAATATTTTGGGGTAAGAAAATAAACTTTTCATGTTTTCAAGGCATTTATGAAAACATGGCAAACTGTCAACAGCTTTTTTTTTTTTATAGTTTTTAATTTCTATCCTGGCTTTCCCTTGATCAATACACATGGCTCTTCTTGAAGAACTCTGGTTACAAGGAAGTAACCTCCATTTCACTGCAGGGTAGAATAAAAGACTCTAACAACGTAATTTTCCCTCCCTTGGTATTCACCCCTTCTTGTCAACTGTTGAGACTAGGCCACTTCCACCTAAATTGAATTGGCTCGTTAGCACTGACCCCTCACTTGGTAAGGCAACTCCCATCTTTTCATGTGCTATAATGTATATTCTGTTTACTGTATTTTTCACTCCATGCATCTGATGAAGTGGGTGCTAGCCCACAAAAGCTTATGCCTAATAAATTTGTTAGTCTCTAAAGTGCCACAAGGACTCCTTGTTGTTTTTGCTGATACAGACTAACACAGCTACCACTCTGAAACCTAACAAACACAGTTACCACTGTCTATGCATTTGAGTCTTACAAACTGGAATAAATGGTGACCAAAACCCAGGCTAGAGCAAGAAGAGGGTAAGAGATAATGGATATGTGTCTAAAATCTGTATGTTGAGTGTATGTTGGCACAGCAATTAAATACCTGGGCTGACCTGGGTCAGCTGACTCACGTTTGTGGGGCTGTAAAACTGCTGTGTAGATGTCTGGGCTTGGGCTGGACCCCAAGCTGTGGGACTATGTGGGGGAAGGGTCCCAGTGCCCACGCTCCAGCCTGAGCCTGAATGTCTACAAAGCAATTTCTAGCTCCACGAGTGTCAACTGCCCTGGGCCAGCCATGACCATGCTGTGAGTCTTTTATTCCAGTGTAGACGTACCCTGAGTGAAGGGGATAAGAAAATTGGCTGGTTTTGGTTATAGCATTCAGAGGCACCTGTTTTGTCATTTACTTCTATTGTGAGGTTTCAGACGTTTTACTTTTTTTTATTATAGGTTTCAGAGTAGCAGTTTATCTTAATTTGAGAAGCTGTTGATATATCTATAAAAATTATCTTTCGGGTTTCCATATGCAAAAAGGTTGGTGTGTTCACTTGTTCTGTGACCTTTCAATGATTACAGGAGGAAGACTTGAGAATAGAAATGGATGCTATTAAAAATATGCTGGTATCACTTAAAGAAGCTTATGGACATCTCCAAGACTGCCACCTTTCTCAGAAAGATCAACATACTGAGCAAGAGGAAAATCTGCAGGTAAAAATAAGGAGTATTTAATGGTTGCAAAACCTTATATTTCTTGTAAAGATATCAGTGAAGAAAAGATGCTTTGGTAATGTTTGCAATCCTGCTGTGCACTCCACTTAATCTAAGCAATTTAAACTTCTGTTTTGCTCTATTCAATCATTTCTCCAACATAATGATCCAAGAACAGTCTGAAATTTACTGAGCATATAGTAGGTTTTTTCCTGTTGGTCAAGCCACTTCTGTCCCTCCTTTTGGAGCCAGACAATGTCCTGGGACCATGGGTGCTTGCTCTATCCCAACCTCCAAGCTCTCCATCCAACAGTGTGGATGCTTCATGGTCGATGCCCGTTGAAAAGTCCTGCTCCAAAGATGTTCAAAACATGCTTCTGAATAGCAGAAAACTCTCAACTAGAAATTCCTGGCTAAGTGGAAGTGCTTCTCTATTTGGTCTCAGAGGAAACGTGCATCTCCAGAACGAGCACCCCTGGACCTCATACTGGACTATCTTCTAAATCTAAAACAACGTTTGGCTATTAGCTCTCTAAGGGTGCATCTGGCAGCTATTTTGGCCTTCCACGTATGGGTGGATAATAGATCCTTTTTTCCAACTCCATCATCACCCAATTCCTAAAGGATTTGGCCAGATTGTAGCCTCAGCTATGAGACCCAGTCCCTCCTTGGGATTGGAATGGAGTCCTAGCAAAATTGATGGGACCCCCCTTCAAACCCCTTGCAACTTGCTCCCTTCTTCACCTCTCTATGAAGGTGGCATTTCTAGTGGCAGTTACCTCAGCCAGAAGGGCGGGTGAGTTGCGAACTCTGGTGTCAGAACCTCTCTATACAGTTTTCCATAAAGATAAAATTTATCTTCACTCTTCACTGAAATTTCTTACAGAAGTAGTCTCTAATTTTCATGTTAAACAAGCAATCTATTCATTTTTTTCTGAAACCCCATACACATAGGGATGAGGAAAAGCTTCACTCATCGGTTGTCAGAACGGCTTTAGCATTCTCCCTGGAGCATACTCAATCTTTCAGATCCTCTACACAACTGTTTGTAGTGGTTGGAGAGCGCTAAGGGCCAACCAGTTTCCACTCAGAGAATCTCTTCCTGGATCACTTATTCACTAGCTGGCTAATACCATCCCACCAGGTGGAGTGTTGGCACGTTCTACTAGAGTGCAGGCATCTTCTGCAGCTTTCCTGACACAAGCACCAATTCTAGACATTTGTAAAGCAGTGACTTGGTCATCACTCCACACTTTCACTTCTCATTACAGCCTTTCCCATCAGTCCAGAAACGCTGCTAGTTTTGGATGGTTTTCATCCCTTCCCTTTTTAGGGGATGGACCTTCCCCCTTCAAGAAAAAGGGGAGTTCCATCAAAGATGAGCCTGTGCCGGCCCAGCCTGGTTTGAGCACCAGTGGATGCCACGTCCAATGCCTTTCACACTGCCTCTAGTAACCATATTGGGAACCATACTGGGATCCTTGGGCTGCATATCGATAACAAATTTGCCATGCCCCTCGTCTCTCTTGTGTGGACAACAGAGGAAGACATTTTCTCCTACTCCACCTATCCTTCCCTCCACTACCTCAGGCACAAGAGTCCTTTGAGAAGCAGTGAGCCAGGGCAGATAAAGGTGCTACTCTCCAAATAAATATTTCTTCATCTTCTACAGCTGATTACTTCAAACACTTCCAAGGGAATCTTTAGGGAATTCGCAATGCATTTCATTAACTCCTGGAAGAGGTCAGAGAGTTGCAGCATAAGCTCCTGGATATCCTCCACTGGACTCCCTCTACCCAAGTTGCCCTGCCTATCAGTGAGGCCTTGTTGGGTCCTGCTAAAATCCATCTAGCATACCCCTGTGATATTACATCTCAGCTAAGGACTACAGATTTTTGTTCACCCCTCCAACACCGAACTCCCTGGTTGTGGAGACAGTGAACGTGGCAGACAATAACACATGAAAGCCATGCCATATAATACAGATCAAAAATGTTGATCTATTTGGCAGCAAGACCTACTTGACTCTTCAGTGTAGGATCACAAATTATCAAGCTGTCAGGACAAAACACAATCACTCAGATTATGCCAAATTCACCATCTTTATTGAGCTGGCTAAACAGTGATAGCTATTTCAGGCTATTATCTATGAGGGCTAACTATTAGCTAGAACATCTTTGCAAGCCTCATTGGACATGGCTTGCACTGCTGCTCAGTCCATCTCCAAAGCAGTGATCATGCAGAGGGCATCCTGGCTCCAGCTAGCTGAATTCCCAAGGGACATCTGAGGACCTTCCCTTCGATGGTCTCAAACTGTTCGCTGAAGCCACTGATGAATGGTTGTACACCTTTAAGGATACATTGAGATCCCTTGGGATTTACATGCCTACAAGCAAATGAAAGTTTAGCAGATCCCAAATGGCATAAAGATCTTGCCCCATTCCATTTTCAAGATTCCAGAGACTTTATGAATTGCCCAGGAAGAAATCAAGGGTTCAGAGGAAGGGACCATCTACATCCTCTGTATCCACTACTGAGCTCCTATCATCATTTAAGCATCAGGTTTAATGAGCTGGTAGAGGGCCCAGAAGAACCCCACAAAATGGAGTTGCATCTACACCATTCCACCCACCTCCCACCCTATGGAGACCATTTCTCTCACTTTGAATCTGCATGGGAGAGATATCAGACAAATGGGTGCTGTAGGTTATCAGATTGGGGTACTCCATCCATTTTACTTCATTGCCTGCTACCCATCCCCCTTTCTTCAGGGACCTCTCTCAAGAGTACCTCTTAAGACAGGAAATTGACAACCTTCTGAGCATAGGAGCCATAGAATCAGTTCCAGTTCAGTACAGAGGGAGGGGCTTTTACTCCAGTTACTTTCTGGCCCCAAAGATGAACAGGGGATGGAGACTGATCTTAGATTTAAGACTCCTAAACAACTTTGTGAAATCACAAACATTCAGGAAGTTGACTCTTGCAGCTATAATTCCATCGCTGGAACCAGGGGATTGGCTTTTGGCCCTTGACCTTCAGGATGCCTACTTTCATACAGCAATTCATCTGTCTCATAAATGATTCCTGTGGTTTTTGATAGGTCAGGATCACTTCCCTTTGGCCTTTTGTCTGACCCAAGAGTGTTCTCAAAAATATTGGCAGCGGTTGCAGCTTACCTTTAATGTTTAGCAATAATTGTTTTCCTATACCTTGATACCTGGCTACTCAAGGATTGACGAGGTTTTCACTACCACAAAGATGTCAAGATTCCTGTTCCACAAGCTAGGTTTGCAGCTCAATAAAGAGAAATCCATCTTAAGCCTGGTACAAACAATAGAGTTCATAGGAACCTCCTTAGATGTGATATCAGCCAGGGCTTATCTTCCCTCCAACAAATTCTTGATGTTAACAAATCTCACCTCAAAAATTCAAATCAGTCTACAGACATCTATAAGAAATTGTCTTCAACTGCTCGGACACATGGTAGCTTGCACCTTTGTGATGCAACATGCCAAGCTTTTCCTTTGATGTTTCCAGAGCTAGCTCAGGTCTGTTTATACTTCAAAAAAAAAAAAAAAACCCAAAAAAACAAACACAGCCTGACCAAGCTGGTGTCATGTCAGTCTCTCCTCAAGTACAAGATTCTCTCAATTGGTGGAAAGACCATGACAATGTCTGTGGGGGGATTCCATTTGTTCTACCTCCTCCTTCAGTCACCAAGACACTTGCATCTCTAATGGGTGGGGGGCACATTTGGGACCCTCACAACTCAGGGCAAATGATCTGCCCAAGAGACATGACTACACATCAACCTACTTGGGTTGAGGGCAGTCAGGAATGTCTGTATCTTTTTGCCTTTAATCAGAATTAGGTCCATAAAAGGTCCTGATGGACAACATAAAGAACATGCAGGTTATCAGCTGACAAGGAAGGGCCAGCTCTTCTTTCCTGTGTGCCAAAGCTCTGGAACTGGTGCATAGTCAATTTCAGCCTTATCTCGGCAGTTTACCTCCCGAGGATACAAAACAGAATAGCTAACAATCTCAGCAGGCACTTCTCCCAGGACTATGTTTGGGATTTGGATTCTTAGATTCTCAGTCAAATCTTTCTCATTTAGGGAGTTCCAGAAATAGACCTCTTTGATACTGTTACCTACAACTTGAAATGCAAACACTTTTGCTCAAGTAGGGTCTTAGGCCCTCTCTCTTTAGGAGACACATTCCTTGTTCCATGGACAAGAGGCCTGCTATATGTACTTCCTTCAACCGCTGTTTCTGAAAATGATCAATAAAATCAAGCAGGACAAATCCAGGATCCTATGAATAGTTCCAGTGTGGCCCAAACATATATAGTATTCTTACATGATTCTTAGCCATTTGTCAGGCAATTAGCCTTCCATCCATTCCTTATTTTCTTTCCCAAGATCCAATTGGATTCTTCACCCCAACCTGAAGATTCTTTGTCTTAAAACTTGACTCATGGGAATAGAGTGTACTTGTTCTGATGTTACTGAACTGTAGAAAAGGTGTTACTGAACAGTAGAAAAGATTCCATGAGATATACTTACCTCTGCAGGTAAGGTTCAGCCTTTCGCATATCCAGACATGTATTCCATCTGCTCACACTTCCTTCTTAGTTGTTCTAGATTACCTCCTTGAGCTGAAAAAGACAGGATTATCTATGAGCTCTATCAGGGTCCACCTGGCAGCTAAAACAGCTTTTCATTCCTGGTTGAGAGATTCTCAGTTTTTGCTCATCCCACAACTTTGAGGTTTCTCAGAGGATTGGGGGAAAAGGTTCCCCCAATCCTCTGAGGGGTGCATTCTGATTTGGGATTTGAATTTAGTATTTAGATGTCTTATGGGTCCCTCCTTTTGAGCCAATGGCTACTTCTTTCCTCATTAATTTATCTTAGAAGCTGGCCTTTTTGGTGGCTATCAACTCTGCTTGAAGGGTTGGGGAAAGAGAGGCTCTGATTGTGGAGCATCCATTTACAGTATTTTTCAAGAACAAAGTTTCATTATGTCCACATCCTAAATTTTCACCCAAGGTGTTGTCCAAGTTTTACATCAACCAAGTTATTCATTTATTTCCCCAGAGCCGCACCAGTCTAGAGAAGAGGCCACTTTGCATACTTTGGATGTTAGGAGAGCTTTAGCTTTTTATTTGGATAGAACTAAGTGAAGTAGAAAATTACCCAGACTGTTTGTGTCCATTGCAGATAGGTCTAAAGGTTCATCGATTTCCATCCAGAGACTCTACAGGTAGATTTCTGATTGCATTATATTGTGCTATAAATCTGCAGACATACAGACTCTTTCTGGGGTGTTGGCCCATTCCACGAGATCTCTGCCTATATCTAGGGCATTACTCAAGTGTGTTCCTATTCTGGACATTTCTAAGGCTGCCACTTGGACCTTCACACCACAGGCAGTGTGTGAACCACCGGGTGGAGGGAGGCTAGCACCCAGCCCTGCCCCTTCCACCCAAGACCCTTTCCCTTCCGTGCCACCCATCAGAGCCCAGAGCTGCCCCCCACTGCAGCTGCCAGGCCCCTGTCCCAAGCTAGCTCCCTGGAGCACTGGGAGGGCACATGGCACAGCCGCAGCTCCCCCCCAGCTCCATAACGATGGGAGGGCGGGCGGCACAGCCCAAGCTGGGGCCACCCCACAGGGAAACTGGACTCCAGCTGCATGGAGCAGGAAGCGGGGGAGGGATGTCTGGGGGCAGAGTGTGGGCGGTGGCACGCCTGGCTGTTTGGGGAGGCACAGCCTCCCCAGCCTATGATACCTATCGCGCATGCTCCACACATACAAGCATTAGACAGTGATCAAGTCTTCTAGATCAGAGGCAGCTGTTGGAAACAATCTTGTCTTCAGTCTTGGATTGGGCTCTGTAGCCTCCCCTCCAGCTGACGGTTCTGCTCAGTAGGTCACCTGAAGTGGAGCTCCCATATGGACGCTACACAAAGAAGAGGAGCAGCTTTCTCACCTTGTGCAGTAACTGGAGTTCTTTGAGATGTGTCCCCCTTAGGGTGCCCCACTGCCTGCCCTCCTTTTCCTCTGCTTTGGAGATTATGAAGTAGAAAAGGAATTGAGGGCTGTTCACCTATGCAGTCTTATATAGCTTTGAAGTGGGGCACATGTGTAGGCTGAACGGCATTACTACCAAAAATCTCTGATTAAAGGCGCATGGGGTCTGAGCACACCTGAAGTGGAAAACCCACAGGGACACACATCTCCAAGAACTCCATTTACTGCACAGTGTGAGTAACCTCCCCTTTCATTAAAAAGAAAGTATTTCTCACTTTCATGGTTGATGAGAAAAGCTTAAAAATGTGACATAAGTGCACCCTAATGTCTCCAAAACCAAGAGGCAAATAAAAAGAATGCAATACTGTTTTTTCCCCCCCAAAGTTGTGATTTTAAAGCCTTTTTCATGACTTTTGGGGCCTGACTCATGATTTCTGAATGTTTGAGTTTGGCTATACTGGGAATGGGAGGAAAAGAGGCAACAGAGGAAGAGACAGGCAATGTGCAAAGAAAGGGAGAGGAGACTTCAAACAAATCCATAGGAATGGAGGAAAAACAAGGTATCAGACCCCAAGGTGGAAAAAGTCAATGGAGTTGTGGCTCTGGCCTATAGAAAAAAGTAAATAGAAGTGCCTATCCCTTTTTCAGGGACAAAAGGAGACGTACAAAGAAAGCAAATAGTTTGTGAAGAAAAAGTGCATGTCTGTGTAATTAGCAATTCCCTGCTCTCTTCAGTCTTCTTTTTCTGCCCTCGCTTATTATTGGACAGGTCATTTGGGATCGTATGATGAAGCTCTGCCCTCTTTAGTGAGGAAGTTAGCACATTTTATTAACACTCCTTCCTTTGAAAATTCTTCTAATATTTACATCATGCAAAGTTGCCCATCTGAAAAACCTAGAAGTCAAATAACTTGCCTGCTGAATATAGCTTGTGGGCCTGATACACTGCTGTATGTAAGCAAAGAAATTTCATTTAATTCAAAAGAATGACTCCTGATTTACAGCAGTGTAGTAAAAAAGTGAATGAGGCCCTTCCTGTTAAATCTAATCAAACTTTGATAAAGTAACCTTAATATATTTTATCTCTAATTAATAAGTTAACCATATCTACCATTTTATGATAGACTAGTCCGAAAGAAGATGCGTATACACAATCTACAATCAAAAATTATAGTATTTCTGGTCCTGGACAGGAAGATGACATTGAAGTAAAGAATATTGTAGGCTGCTCTTCAGACATTGATAAAGTACAGACCGAACAAAGTAATGGAAGTGGATGCATAGAAGAGACATATAACATTGTTGCCAAAGGTATAAATACTCACAAATACACTTTATGATGAGAGAGATTC
Organism: Chrysemys picta bellii; assembly: GCF_011386835.1. Lineage (NCBI taxonomy): Eukaryota > Metazoa > Chordata > Testudines > Emydidae > Chrysemys > Chrysemys picta. The sequence goes on from NC_088794.1 coordinate 64,051,495, forward strand.
AGTGCTCAAAATCAAATAGAATATAAATTAATGAAATTCTTGGTATCAGTAGGTGCCACTTTGCTAAAGTACACAAAGCTCTGAGTATAGGCACAATCCTTCTTGGAGCTGCTTGCCTCACTCAGGTACAATTTGCATGCTCACCATCCCTTCTGGTGCGGTGTATTTTCTGTGCCAATGTGAGGACCGGTTCGGAGAAACTTGCTTGTCCCCAGCTCTAGTATAGGAGCGTAAGGAGGGAGACACTCTTCCCTTCTATCTGTACACCCTGCTGAAGATAGGGTTGCAATAGCTCAATATGTAATGGTATAATTACTATTCCATGCAGGCCACGTCCACAAACACTTATGCCTCATATAGCTTTCTAAAACTTTTTTTTTTAGTTTTTGAACCTGCCCATGAAATGGTACTTATCTAAGCCCAGACTCCAAAATGACAGGAATGGAAAGTCAAAACTTTAAGACCTTCATAACTGTATGGTGGTTTATTGAATCTTCTCTTTTCTTACTATCTAATAGAAATGTTCATAGCATTGGAGTATATTTACAGTGAACAGCTTCTGTAAGTATCAGATGCCTTAGCTTTTCTTCATTATTTAGCCACCTGTAAATGATGGCATGTTCCTATGGTATGAACACTGTCCCTTAAATAGGGTTGATGAGTTATAGATCAGAAAGATTAAGAGAAAAATTACACCAGTAAATTAGTGACTTTATTTAAGCTACATATAGGATGAAAAAAAATCATAAGAAATTGTTTAAGTTAAATAGCTAAATATATGGTTATAAGCAATTTCATTGCAGAGACCATTATCAGCTATTCTGGCAAATACCAACTGGGATAGTATTACAACCAAATCATAGAATAGTTAACAGTTTCATTTTTTAAAAAATAGGCAAAAATGTAAGTATATTGTTCTGTTTGGACATTATAAATATTTTGTCAAGTACATGAATACAATGTTTGCCTCTAGGAACTTTCTGATATTTAAAAAAAATTGTAACTATTTCACGTATGAGGAAAATGAACATTAATGAAAATATCAATACATCTTTGTGAATTGCATTTTGCAAAAAAACAAAACATTTAACATTCAGATGTTTTTGTCACTATAATATTTTCATCCTAATAGATTTACAACTTCTTGAAAATTATAAGGATGAAGTTAACGTTGCTAGCCACTGTGAAGAAAAGCAAAGGGAGGCTCCTTCAGGCAAAACCCTCTGCACAGATATTGATTTAATGACTCAAGGACAGACCTCGGAAGTATGTGTTGCTGAGTGCAAAAAGACAGCAAATATAGGAAAAACAGACAAAACGTTCTTGGAGAAAAACAATGCAAGTGCAGAACTAAAGCCACAGGACAGATCTTGTGCATTGGCAAAACTCCCAGAGAACACAAGAAAGATGCTCCTTGACAATACTGAAGAATTTGGTGTCTGCAGTATGGATGCAGGTCAACAGACAGACTCCAGCAAGCATATATTTGGCAATGCTTCAAATGAATTAGTTTGTAATACAAATGATAAGGCAGATGCCACACAGGATGACAAAGGTGTCTTTATAAATGAAGCACCAAACAAAGAATCCAGACAGGTTATTGGCATAGAAGACAGTCCTGTAACTGAGAGAACTGCAGACAACCATCAAACCATGGCTGAATTTAATTTTACCATCCTGTCTCAGGTTACAGAAAGTAGTCATACAAAGTTTCAGAAATGTCACTTACAGGAGTCTAATGACATTTATTTAGATAATGAACAAGACAAAACAGAACCACTTCATCTGTTAAATCGAAGCACCAGTGGCATATCCTCAGATATATTTCAATTTAAACAGATTCATACAGATATTCAAGAGAAACACAGTGACACTGCAAGCACAACTAATGGAAACTGTGCACTGAACAGTACTTGTGATACAGCAAGTGATGCTCCAGTTCTGCCTACTACTTTCTGTGATAATGTAAGTGTGAACACTGACAATACAAAAGAAAATAACACTATTATGTCTCTGTTAGAGAATTTCAATTTAAATACTGAAAAAACAGATAAATGGACAAATCTGAATGATATGCACAGCAACCAAAGTGAGCAAGACATTTCTGGACAGACAGAAACTGATACAAATACATATGCATGCACAGATGTTGTTTTGCCTCTGAATACTGAAAATATATGTGCTTCTCAGACTATTATTCATAAACAAATGGTTATAAACAAAATTACCACCGATAAACAAATGTCCTGGGAAAAAGTTCATGCAAATGATTTTCAGATACCCAAAAGGAAGGATGGACAATCCCTTGTGATTAATGATAATGCACTAGAGAATTCATTGTTAAGAGCAAAGAGAGAGTCATTAAATAGTACAGTTCCAGGAGAGAAAATTGCTGAAGGTCGCCTGGAAGAATCATGTTCTTTACTCATAAGGACATCTGGAGATTTAGTAAACAGAAGTGGAAGGTCATCCTTTGATCTTTCAACTTCAGATAAAAAAGCTGAGAAAACTCCAGTATACTTAAGTTTTTCAGATCTCAGTCCTTGGTTGAGAGTAAATCAAGTTGAAAGTCAAACAGCGTGGGCTTCAACTTCCGAAGGGCCTTTCCATTTGAAAGAGAAACTACTATGTATATCAGAAAACAAAAAGATTCTTTCAAAAGCACAGTGTCAAAATTTGAGCATAAATGCTGTCATGAAAGAAACAGGACTAGGTAAGAGAAATAATTATTTACATTTTAAAGTATAAGAGGAACATAATAGTGAATATGTAGGTAGGAAAAACATTAAATATGGAAGTTCTCTATTCAATGTAAAGTAGTATCAGAGGAAAAATGTAAACCTTTTGATAATTTTAGCTATTATCTCTGAAACTTAGATTTGACCTACTAAGATGTTGAGATTTCTCAACTAACCCACATTATAGATGCAATTAAGTGACCTATTCTGTGTTTATTCTATTATCTGAATAAATAAACTTTATCCCTTCCCTCCCTTTGTAAAACAAAATCAGTGCCAGGATAACTAAATGTAATTCTCATAGGAATTTCTATAGCAATCATCATCACTGCTCAGAGACCTAGATCTCAATCCTGCATCATGATCCCCTAATGTGGATAGCTGCATCCATGCTACTGGATTCTGATGCAAGAGGGGCCCCCAATCATAAAGACTAAGCACAGTACTAGTTTGGGGATAAAAGTGTGATCATGGGAGGTGCTGAGTACCTCTTGGAAAGTTTTCACTTCCCTCAGTTCTCACAGAAATTAACGTTAGTTGTGGGGTGCTCTGTGCCTCTTAGAATTGGGCCCATAAACAGCTTGTTTGGTTATATTAGTGTATGTCATTAATCCAGATAACACTCACGCACACAAAATAAACAGAAAATGGCAAAAAATGAGAAAGGAGAAGATTCTATCCTTTGATGCTTTGGGAAAGAAAAACAAGTGAGCCCATTAGAAGGCTTTTGGTGATTTGGTGATTATTTGCTGAACAATATTATGCATACACAAAAGCTGGGCGAATAACAAATATGAACTTTGCTATAAACATTTGTAAACTTAGTCTAGTAAAATGTGAAAAAGAAAAAGCATATATCATAGATGTAATTTATTTTGTAATAAATCTACCAATTAGATTTGATTACTTTAATGAGAAGTGCTGTTTTTAAACTCCAAATAATCTTTTATCAAGATAGCAGTTAGAGGTAATTTTTGTTTCTCTATGTTAAGAAAAAAATAATGTATTATTTTTACAGCATCCAAAATTGTGCTAGGTGCTTTAGAAAAAAATAAGAGTTATAGGGTAAAATTTTCAAATGCACCTAAATGATTTAGGTGCTTAAGTTCCAGTGACTTCCCTCCAAAATTACCTCAGCACTTTTGAAAATGTTACCCTTAGTCACTGCTCCAAAAAATTTATGATTTTAAAAAAGCAAACAAGACACAGCAAGTAAAAATAAACAAACAAGGAAGGAAATAGGGGAAAAGGAAAGAAAAACTAAAATTGTAAAAGCTTCAGAGTAGCAGCCGTGTTAGTCTGTATCAGCAAAAAGAACAGGAGTACTTGTGGCACCTTAGAGACGAACAAATTTATTTGAGCATAAGCTTTCGTGGGCTACAGCCCACTTCATCGGATGCATGGAATGGAACATATAGTAAGAAGATATTTATACATACAGAGAACATGAAAAGGTGGAAGTACCCATACCAACTGTATGCAACAGAAAAGCTTCAAAAACAGACTCCAATGAGAAGCTGCTGAACTTGAATTAATATGCAAACTAGATACCATTAAGTTAGGTTTGAATAGAGCTGGGAATGGTTTGGTCATTACACGAATTGAATCTATTTCCCCATGTTAAAGTAACCTCACACCTTTGTGTCAACTGTCCAAAATGGGCCATCTTGATTATCACTTCAAAAGTTTTTCTCCCCTGCTGATAATAGCTTCTCTTAATTAATTAGCCTCTTACAGTTGGTATGGGTACTTCCACCTTTTCATGTTCTCTGTATGCATAAATATCTTCTTACTGTATGTTCCATTCTATGCATCTGATGAAGTGGGCTGGAGCCTGTCACGGAGTATTGGGGGACTCAGGGCCCTGCACCCCCGGCTTCCTGCGATTCACCATGACTCTCAGCCAGCCAGTAAAGCAGAAGGTTTATTTGGATGACAGGAATACAGTCCAAGACAGGTCTTGCAGGCACAGACAACAGGACCCCCTCAGTTAAGTCCAGCTTGGGGTCCCAGGGTATTCCAGCCCACCCCCCTTCGGGGGGGGGGGGGGTGTCAGAGCCATCTCTGTCTCCCAGCCATCTCTCCAGCTCGCTTCCAGCACTCTCCCTCAGCGACCCCTCCCACAGCCTTTGTTCAGTTTCCCGGGCTCAGGAGTCACCTGGCCTTCAACCCCTTCCTGGGTTCTCATGTTACACACTCAGGTATGCGCCCTCGGGCAGATCCCATCCTCCAATGCAGACTATCCCAGCCCCACTCCCCTGTCAGCATTCACAGACCACAGTGAGAACAGGCCCAGTTCGTCACATCTCTCCCCCCCTTCGAGACCGAACTGAGCAGGGTCACTTTAGCCAGTGACCCGGGGAAGTTCGAACCTACCCCCGTTCCCATGGATGCCCCCACATCCCTCCCATTCCTTGGTGAGAATTACACCAGGCCCCTCCAGTTTCACGCCCCCCCTTAGGTCGGGGGTGCTTGATGGCACTCGCAGTTCGCATGTGGGAAGGTTTATGCGGCCTGGGCCCTTTTCCCACCCCCATACCTCTGGGGCTCCAACTGGGCTGTGGTCTTCTCCCAGCGCTCCAGTCTGGAGGTCTGTGCGTTGGGCTCTCTTGGTTTAGAGCCGCCCTTTTTACCTTGGCCACCCTCCGGAAAGGCTCCTCTATGCTGGGCAAGGGTCCTAAAGCTGTTTTCCCCTTGTCCCAGGCCTTCCTCCCCCTCTGACAGGGGTCACAGGATCCGCAGTACTGTCGGACAGTAACAAAGACCCCAGGCCAGTAAAAGCTCCGTAGCAGCCTCTGCTGGGTACGCCAGGTTCCCTGGTGCCCTGAGAGGGGAATGTCATGGGCCCGGCACAGCAGCTGGCGGCGATACTTCTGGGGTACCACCAGCTGCCTCCTGATCCCTCCTGACTCCATTTTCCCTGGGGGAGCCCATTCTCGGTACAGGAACCCCTTCTCCCACAGGAACCTTTTCCGGCCACCTCGTCCCATGGTCTGTACCGCATTGAGGTCGGCCAGGTCCCTTATCTTCCGCAAGGAGGGATCTTTCTGCACCTCGGCCTGGAACTCAGCAGCTGGGACAGGGATGGCCACCTGCTCTTTCTCGCCCGCTGGGTCCGAAGCTGCAGCCTCCCTGAGCCGTGTCCCTGGGCGTTCCCTCCCCACCAGGTTAGGGTCCTGCGCCTCAGGCAAGGCACCCCCCCCAAGGCCAGGGCGCAGTGCCCCTCGCCAGCTCTGACCGCGGGTCACAACTAAGGCGGTCTGGGGGCTGCTTGGCCAGTCCTCTAGGTCCCCCCCCATCAACACCTCAGTGGGCAAATGGTGGTGCACTCCCACGTCCTTGGGGCCCTCCTTGGCCCCCCATTTCAGGTGTACCCTCGCTACGGGAACCTTGAATGGGGTCCCGCCCACCCCGGTCAGGGTCAGGAAGGTGTTGGGCACCACCCGATCTGGGGCCACCACCTCGGGCCGGGCAAGTGTCACCTCTGCGCCCGTGTCCCAGTATCCATAAACTTTCTTCCCATCCACCTCCAGGGGAACAAGGCACTCGCCCCGCAGGGACAGCCCCGCGCCAACCCTGTAAACGGAGAACTTTGAATCCGGAGCATCTGGCCCCCCAGAGAAGCTGGCCGGGGGCCCTTCTCTCTCTTGAGCAGTTGATAAGCTGCCAGCCCCTCTTGCGTGGGAAGCCTGCCCCTCGTCCGTCTGGGCCTCTACCAAGTTAACCCGGTGCGGGTTCGGTCTGCTCAGTCTGTCCTTGAGCTTGGGGCACTGGGCCCGAACGTGGCCTCTTCGGCCGCAGTAATAGCAGCTCAGGTCCCGTGGGTCCCCTCGAGCCGGTCGGTTGTCCCTGATGCTGGGCATTCCCCGTGGGAGGGGATTCCCCATATTCCCCCTTTGGGAGGTCCCAGGGTGACTCTCTCTCTGCATCGCGGCGGGCCTGTTCCTTTGGGGCTCCTCCCTGCCACCCCCTGACCGGCTCTTTACAAACTCATCAGCCAGCTGCCCGGCGTGTCGCGGGTTCTCTGGCTTTCTGTCCACCAACCACAGCCTCAGGTCGGATGGGCACCGCTCATACAGTTGCTCCAGTACCAGCAGTTTAATCAGGTCCTCCTTCGTCTGGGCCCCACCAGCCCACTTGCTGGCGTATCTTTCCATGCGGACGGCTAGTTGCAGATATGAGATCTCAGGGGTTTTATCTTGACTCCGGAACCTTTCCCGGTACATCTCAGGAGTCAGCCCAAACTCACGTAGCAGGGCCTTTTTGAATAGTTCGTAGTCCCCTTTCTCTGCCTCTCCCAGTTGGCGGTACAATGCCACGACTTTGGGGTCCAGTAAGGGGGTAAGGACCCGGAGTCTGTCCGCGGGATCAACCCGGTGCAGCTCGCAGGCCGTCTCAAAGGCCTCCAGGAAGTCATCCATGTCCTCCCCCTCCTGGTATGGGGCCATGATGCACTTATCAAAGCTCCGTGCAGTCCTGGGTCCCCCCTCACTCACCGCAGCCGGGGGTTCGCTGCCCTTCAATCTCGCCAGTTCCAGGTCATGCTGACGCTGTCTCTCATTCTCCTGTCTCTGTCTCTCTTCATGCTGTCTCTGTCTCTCATTCTCCTCCCGTTCATGCTGTCTCTGTCGTTCACGATCCTCCAGCTCTCTCAGTTTTAGCTCTTTCTCCCATTCCAGCCAATTCCGCTCCACGGATGCTGAACGTCGCCGGGAGGATCCTCTGCTGGCCGGCGGGCTTCGCCGGGGGGATCCCCTGCTGGCCGGGGGGGTCACGGCGCCTTCGGTATTTGCTGGGCTCCTCCCCACCCTTCCCCTAGGCATAGGAAGGAGGGGTCTCGGGAAGCCCTCAGCAGCCGGCTGACCACTCCCAGCTGGGACAGACACTGGTGCCTGCGCTGCATTTGCCAGGCTGCTTCCCTGAGACACAGGGATCAGTTCATTCGCGCGATCTTCCGCCTCCAGCTGGGCAATGAGCTGTTCTTTGGTGAGCCTCCCAATGCGCAGCCGCCTCTGCTTGCACAGCTCCACCAGGTCGCTCTTAAGCCGCTTGGCATACATCTTCCTGCTGGCCACTCACCGGCCTGTGTGCTCACAGCTCCCCACAGTTCCCAGGGGGCCCCCTAGTGTGCCAGCCCTTCTCGAGGTCACCGCCTCTTTGCCAGGGTCGAGCTGCAGACTCCTCCGCCCCTGGGACCACTCGCTGCGATCCCCCCGGGGGACCCTGTTACTGCAAAAGTCCTTCTCGCTGGTCACACACTCCCAGGGGTAATAACCGTCTCTCTCCCACTCTTCAGCAGGCCTGGTCCCCGTCAATCCCCCTTCGTTTTACTGCTCCCCAGTCACTTACTGCAGGAAGCGCCGTCCACGGGGTGCAGTAGACTAAGGTCTCCTGCTGGTACATACATGTGAAAGCATTTATAAAAATTAATGCCAAGGCAAAGCACATATGTATATTCATAGTAAGGTAATAACTTTTGCTACTGTACTAAATGATTGATATTTGTTACTTTGCTGTATCAACATTGACTCATAACACTAACTGACTACGCTGACTGGTTTAGAAAATAGACTTCAGCCCTGATCCTGCAAAGATTTAGGCATGTGCTTAATGGCACTACTCACAGCGTGGAAAGTCTTTGCAGCATTGGGCCTTACTGTGTAAGTCATTTTCCATTGACTTTTTTAATGGAAATTTTGTGGCCAACTCTAACTCTAACCATGTGATACTTGACAAATAGGGTCCCACCACTGACCAACATTTCGTCCCCCTCCGCCATCTCATCCTCCTCACCAGATGAGGCAGAGATGCCTCCCTCTGCCCTCTCTTACAGACAACATTAAACTCTTTCAAAACCTAAGAGGGTGGCAGATACTTTGCAATTGCCTCTAGAGGTAAAAGAATCACACCATAAGCTAATAGACATTTTACACTCCTCTTCTTTCTTGGATCCAGCCAAGATGATATTGCAGACCCTGCATCGGTCGCGCCAATCTGTAAGCGAGCTGATAAGAAATACTACATCCCAGCCAAGGGCACAGAGTTTCTTTTCTCCCATCCACCCCCTAATTTGATTGTTGTGGATGCAGTGAACTCCAGAGGTCGTCAGCACTAGGCAAAGTCCACCTCACATGATAAATATTGGAAACGCCTCAACCATTTTGGAAGAAAGGCTTATTCTTCTGCCACACTACAATTCCATATCGCAAATTACCAAGCTCTAATAGCAAAATATGACTACTTCAATTACTCCAAACTCAATTTGTTTATTGATCAGCTTTTGGAATAACACAGAGATCAGTTTAGGGCCATTATCAAAGGACAACTGGTAGCCAAGATGGCACTTCAATCAGTGCTCGACGTAGGCGATTCTGCAGCACGATCCATCTTCACAGCAATTGTGATGCGATGAGCCTCTTGGCTACATTTATCTGGCTTCCCCAAAGAAGTACAGACAACCACAGAGGACCTTCCCTTCAAAGGCACCAAATTGTTTGCAGAAAAGACGGACGCATCCCTCCACACACACACACACACACACACAGACTCCAGGGCTACTCTTTGGTTGTTGGGGATTTGTACACCTGACAGAAGAGAAAATACAGTCCTCAGCCCTCACTTAAATCGTGCACAGCACACTATCAAACCCAATGCTTTTATGAAAGGAAAAAGTCCAGATTCTCAAACTGAAAACCATTGGGCACAAAGCCTTCCTCTTCCCAACCATCCACTTCAGAACATCAATTTTGACAGATTAGTCAGGGCACCAACAGACCACTCCCTCCAATACCATCTGATGCTAAACAACCCTTCACATCCCTTTGGGTGCCACCTTGCTCTGTTCCACAGCACCTGGGATTGGATAACATCTGACAAATTGGTGCTAGAGATCAACCTCAATGGGTATTCCATTCATTTTGTCGGAGAAAAAATGAATGGAATACCCATTGAGGTTGATCTCTAGCACCAATTTGTCAGATGTTATCCAATCTCTCACTCTGTCCCTGCAACACCTTTCCCCATCCCTCTTCAGGGACCTGCCTCATGAGAGTCTATTGTGACAAGAGATAGATCACCTTCTCTGTGTAGGAGCCAGAGAACCAGTACCTCAGCAAGTAGGAGGCAAAGGTTTTTACTCTTTACAGTAAAAAAGAAGTGGGGTTGGAGATCCATCTATGGGACCTCAGAGCACTCAACAAGTTTGCCAAGGCTCAAAAATTCAAGATGGTCATTCTAACAGCGATTATTCCAGCTTTGGAACAGGGAGACTTTTTTACCCCTCGACTTTCAGGATGCTTATTTTAATCTTACCATCCCACAGAGGGTTCCTCATATTTACCCCAAGACACGACAACCACCAGTACAGTGTACTCCTTTTCGGGCTATCATCGGCTCCCAGAGTATTCTCCAAGGTCCTCATTGTAGTGGCAGCTCATCTTCATTTCCAGGGAATCATGATCTGTCCCCATCTAAATGGGGGTTTAGACAACTGCCTCATCAGGGCTCGTTCCTTCGACCAAACTCTGCAGGTTACCCATATGACTATGGGCTTGTTCAGAAGCCTGGGCCTACAAATCAATGTCCAAAAATAAATGTTAACCTCAGTACAGAGATTAGAGTTCATAGGAGCCAATCTCGACTCTCTCCGAGTGAGAGCGCTCCTCCCACAAAACAGATTCTATAAGAGTGGAACAGCTTGAGGAGCCAGTGCAAACCAGCCCTCAAATATCAGCCAGACGCTGCCTTCAACTGTTGGGGCCCATGGCTGTAGATACATCTGTGATAGCTTATGCCAGGTTTTGCATGAGGTGTCTCCAGTCATAGTTCACCTCAGTTTACAGGCCAATCAGAGACAGCCTAGACAAGCCCCTATCATTACCCACCAAAGTCAAGCAATCCTTGAAGTGGTGGAAGGACCCAGCAAACATCTGACGGGGATCTCGTTTGCACAGCCCAACCCCCCTCCGGCACTACTCCTCACCATTGACGCATCCCTTATAGGATGGGGAGCACATCTCAACAACCTCACAACATGGGGCAAGTGGTCACCCACGGAGGCATGTGTTCATATCACTGTCCTCAAATTCAGAGCACTCAGGAATGCATGTGCTTATTTCCTTCTGCTGATTAGAGGTACACACACAAGGGTCATGACAGACAACCTAGCATGTATGTACTACATAAATCATCAATGGGTGCCAGATTACCTTCCCTTTGTGAGGAAGCACTAATGCTATGGAACTGGTGCATTACAGTATCAATGGCCTACCTACCAGGAGTGCAGAACACGACAGTGGAGAGTCTCAGATGCAAGTTCCTACACAACCACAAATGGGAGATAACTCAGTAGTTTTTCAGACAGTGAGGGACACCAACAATAGACTTGTTCACCACTTACCTGAACAAGAAATGCCCATGCTACTTCTCCAAGGCAGGCCTCGGTCAGCACTAGGAATGTTTTCTTTCTCTCATGGGACAAGGGCCGTTTATACGCCTTTCCCACATTTCCTCTATCGCTGAAAGTCCTATTAAAAATAAAGAGAGCAATTGTATTAATGATTGCTCCCATCTAGCTGAGACGGATATGATACCCTTACCTGTCACAGCTGGCAACATGTCTGCTAGTCTCTCTCCATACCTCCTCTCGCAGAACGAAGGAAACACTTTCCACCCCAACCTGTGGATACTCCAACTCAAGGCCTGGCTCCTTCATGGTTCCAGCACATATAAAGATCCTGCTTTCAGGAAGTATGGGGAGTGTTATTACATAGTATGAAATTGGCTACCCTGTTTACTTACCTGCAAAAGCAGACTAGATTTCTGGTTTGGTGTAATTCCAAGCAAATTTCCCCATCTGCTACTCTCCCAATGGTACAGTATATACTGACTCAAGAAATCAGGACTCTCTCTTAGTTCATTCAAAGTTCACCTAGCAGTCATAGCAGCCTTTTATGAAGAAATAGAGGAATTCTCAGTGCTCTCGCACCCAACTACAAAACAATTCCTTGAGGATATAGTAAATCTTTTTCCCCAACCCAGATGCCCCACCTCAATATGGGACCTCAATGTAATACTAAAGAGCCTGACTAAGCCACCCTTTGAACCCAGGGCCACTTGTTAGCTCACATACCTGCCTAAGAAGACAGTGTTCCTGGTGGCAATCACCTCAGCAAGGCGAATAGGGGAGATAGCAGCACTAATGGCACCCCTCCTACCCTCTTATACAATATTATTTCGGGACAAGGTTACTTTCAGACTGCAGCCAAAGTTCATCCCCAAGATGACCTCATCTTTTCACATAAACCAACTGATTCACCTCCCATCCTTTTACCCTAATCCTCACTGCGATAACAAGAGGCTATACTGCACACCCTAGATGTTAGGAGAGCCCTGGCCTTTTACCTGGCCAGGACAAAGGCCTTTAGGAAATCTAAGCTTTCCCTTTCCATTATGGAAAGGTCTAATGGTGCAACGATATCGGCCCAGAGACTCTCCAAATGGGTCTCGAATTGTATCAAACACCATCAGGATCACAACATAGTATCGCCATCTGGAATCCACACACACTCCACAAAATTTGTTTCCTCCTCTGTCACGTTCCTCAAGAATGTCCCCATCTCAGAAATCTGCATGGCGACAACCTGAGAGTCTGCGCATACCTTCTCAGAACACTCTATGATTACTGCGGAGTCTGCTTCCAATGCAGTCTTTGGCTCCGCAGTATTGTCATCCATAACAGCTCCAAAATCCCAGCTTCCCATTAGGGATACTGCTCAGGAGTCACCTACAGTGGAGCACCCATATGGACACTACTCAAAGAAGAGGAAGTTACTCACCATGTGCAGTAAAGATGGTTCTCTGAGATCTGTGTCCCTAGGGATGCTCCATGACCCACCCTCCTCCCCTTACTTAGCAGTTCTTGTCAAGGACTCTGTGGTAGAGGAGGAACTGAGGGGGATTCACCAGGGCGTGCTGGTTAGCCTCCTGGCAGAGTACGAGGAGGGGACAGCACATATGTGGGGTGAATGAACATTGCTACCAAAATTCTATCAGCAGCGCAGGGATGCAAGAGCAGCTGCCATGGAGCACCTTTACGGACACACATCTCACAGAACTATTGTTACTGCACAAGGTGAGTAACTTCCTCTTCATTGCAATTATTTACCAAAAATATCTTATTTTCATACTGGGACTTTTTGTAATGCATTATAGAAATGAAATGGTAAACAGTATTTTTTATTAAAATGGAAACTTTATTGAAAAAAATCATTCTTGCTGCTCTTCTACTGAAACAGAATTTCTGGCAGTAAGATCAGTGTAGAAAAACAAAGTATAAATGAGGTAAAATCAAAACAAAAATTCTGTGATTTAAAACACTTGTGATTCTTAAGATCAGAGATAAACCAGAAGTTTAGTGACTCTAAAATTAGTGCCTAGAAAATGAATTGCAGTTGTTACCATTTCCTTTTTGTCAATCAGATTCTACCAGTATTAACAGAGTTGCTGACACTTTGAATACCTCAAGTATCCATCGAGGTCCCAAGAGAGATCCCAGTGAAGAATGGAATGCAATAGCAAAGACTTTTTATGATGATTCTTTTCCCACAGAACATGTAAGTCAATTAAAAATATTGCCGAGCAGACCTTGGTGAGCTAATTCCACAGATATGTGTAGAACTGTATGCCTCTGGATGCTTTAAGACCTAGTCGATCTCCAAAATAATATCAAGAGGGCAACATGGCACCATTTTTCACAATTAATGTTGATAGAAAACAGCAGGAAAAAGTCACAGCATATAAATCAAGCAGATGCTAGCCAGTCTGTTTTGGGAGGAGAGGGTGAGGTAGTTCATTATGCACCTCAATAAAAATGATCACCTACAATATAGGAAGACAAGCACATTATGTTCCTTTTGTTTACTTATCTAATAAAATAATTCACAATATATATGAATTGCAGTATCTGTTAGCTAGTTTGTTCTATGCTGCAATAAAATATATATTACTCATTGCTTTTGAATTTGTTCATTATCATCTTTGTTTGATAAGGCAGAATATTCACATTGGTATACATCAATGTATGCATAAGCAGAGAATTAAGAAGAAACCTGTCATTCTCTAGGGTCAATTTGTCATATAAGATTAAACTAGCCATGTTTCATGTTGCATTTTGGAGATCTCTGTGGTACGTAACACTGTATGTAAAAACTTGAAGAAAAGGGCTGAGTCTGGTTTCTGTCTCAAAGAGACAAGTTCTAAGGCACAATATTAAACATACCTTCAAGGGTGATTTTTTTTTTGGTGACAACTTGTGAATTAACCATCTTGGACCTTCCACTTTGGAAATGATTACTGAGAAGATGGTGGGCAGTCAGCTGGATCCTATTGGTCTGGTTATGTAGAGATAATTATACTGATATCTTCATCTGATAGACCAAGGTTAGAGGTCTACTGATTTTATTGGATCACTTTCAATACTATTTCAGCACCATTGGCTCACCTGTTCTCTAGTAGCACTATTCCTTCCTTTTGGATAAATCTCAAAGGGTTGTATTGAACAACTCTTCAGCCTCTCAAAACACTACTTCCATGTTATCAGTATTTTTTCAACCAACATGAGGCCACTGGTGAAAGTTGAGTTGTTTTAGGCTGCATGCGCAGCAATATGCTCATGATACTCAGATCTCTCTTTTGCCTAACTCAGGTTCCAATGTGTTTGCTCTTTCCACATGTGAAAGACATAGGAATAAGGATAAAGATGAACTGAAGTTAATGCTGAGTGGTAGGGAGAAGCACCTGGATAAATTGGCGGAGATTATATCCATTCCTTTTAATGAGTGGAAATGCTATTTCTGCCCTTAGTTAAAATAGTAGACCAACATGTCTTAGCTACAGCTAGACAAGAGGTTGCAGCATTTCCTTTAACATACACACCTCTGACTGCATTTATACACACTTTTGTCACTTCTAGACTACACTACTGAACTGTGGTCTACCTAGGGCTATTCATGAAATCCAAGCGAAGACTTCCACTGGGGGAGAATGTAGCCACTTGCCTTTGTGGATTAGACATATGTGAGACATAACCAGTGCATCTTGCTGACTTCAGGTGCATTTCAAAGTGTTGAATCTATAAAGCCCCAGCCTGGGATTTTGCTTCTGCCTCTTCCCATTTGTTTTGGTATTACAATTGTAATAAGTTATTTCCTCAAGACTATAACTTTTATAGGCATAAAGAAGGGGAGCTGGAGGATTAAAAATAGTTAAGAGGTGTTCTTGATCACTAACAACTTATATTGCTATCATATAGACTACTGTACCAGTTATGTGCTACAGCACACTGAATAAATTGTATTCTAGCTCAGACTAAATACATTCATCTGGGAGGAAAAAAAAGGAAAGCTAGGGGGTATTTTTTTATTTAGTTGAGCCCTTTAATTCTGAAACATTTCCTGCTCCAGTTAATAATTATGAGACATGTCTCATTCACTGCATCTTGAAAGGTAAAAGCTGCACAACTAAGGTCTACAAGGAGAGCAGCTCTCTCATGAAGACCTCGTAAGGTGCATGAGATCAGACCCTCTGGTGATGTAGTCATTTCTGCTATATAGATTTTTTTTTTAAGTAAACCTAGAAAAAATAGAGGCTATTAAAGTTGGATAGTTAAACAGTCATAAACCAGGAAATTACAAAGGTAAAACCTTAATTCTGGCCCTTGTACTTATGTATTATAATATATATGATCATTTAATTAGACTGTCTCAAATACAATCCATACAGCTTTTCTACAACCTTAGGGTTTATACACACTACCACTTATGTTGGTATAACTTAGGTCAGAGTTGTAAATAAGCCACCCCCCTAAATAACGTAAGTTACACCAATCTAAGCACCGGCGTGGACAGCGCTGTCAGTGGAGAGCTTCTCCTGCCGATACAGTTACCGCCTCTCAGAGGTGGTTTTATTATGCTGAGGGGAGAGATCTCGCCCATTGGCATAAAGCGTCTTCTTCAGATGCACTATAGTGCTTCTAGTGTAGACTAGCCCTTACATACATTTGTGGTATTTTGTAGTACTGTGTGTGCCAGCCATAGTCCAGTAGTCATTTCTATCAGAAGTGGAGTACATCATTGTACCATTTTCACAAAGCATACTGCAAACTAGGTATAACAGCAATAGAGAAAATTTGCTGGGATACTTGAAATATTTCATAGCTAACACATTTCATAACTACCTGACCCCATGAATTATATGCAAGGATGTATGTGTAGTGGTTGAAAAAAATTGTATAAGATATGGCTGCTGACTAAATAAGCCATGTATTTGGATAAGACAGGCAAGAATGTACCATATAAAAGTCTAAGTCAAGGATGACCTGGACCACAACAACATGGAAAATAGGATATATACGAATGACAAAAATAGTACAAGATACTACACAAGTGCACCTAAGATTACAGGGTGGGGGGTGGGGAAAAATCAAGGAATTGTATATAACCATGTATTAAGCATCCATACACTGTGTTTGCAATCAGAATGCATATGCACAAGTGCAGAGTTAAGGTTGCATGAGCATCCTTAACTCATTTGCTGACCTGAGTGCTTAACATTTAAAAGCCTAAAGGATACAAATTTTTAATCCAATGGATGGGATTCACATAGCTATCCAGTATTTCAAACACATTGTAACATATCTATATTGAATCTATGAGCCTCTACACATACTACCTACTGCAATTTATTCTCCAGGGCTCAAATGCTGGTCCCTCTTGGACGAAAACCCTAGTAAATGGCCTTGCACATGGGAACCTTACTAGCAATGCCAAGTGCAAAAACAATTCTCCTCACGCCAATCTAACAAGAAGGTGCAGGTATAGTTCCATGCATCCCCTAAATGGGAATTCTGGCTGGTGGAAGCATTGGCAATGGACAGCTTGCCCACAGTCCTTCAGGCCTGTGGAGAAGAGCCAGGTCCACCATTCATTATCTTACATATAGTGCAGTTTCTCTGCATGGCAGCCCACATAGTGGAACTGCAACAGTTTCGTTACATTTTGGACCTTACTAGGGGTAGAAGTGTGGAACAGCATTTGGTCATAAAAGAAATAACTATTATATTTTTCCATACTCCATCTTGAGATAAATTACTCTTATTTTAGTGTACAGTTGAAACATACTTACAATATTCTTTTTAAAATGCAAAAATGGTTATAAAAACACGACATAATGGGTCTTGTAGGAGGTTAGGCCTTAGATACGTATTTTTATTTTTCATAATTATTTTAACAAAGTGGTGTGGAGTCAGTGTCCTTACAGCTTCAAGAGATACTCCCTCTGCCTGTAGCTGAAAAATGACCCTAATAGTCAAAAAGTGCTAGATGCATCTTCAGTCAGCTGGACAACTTGTGCATGGAGCCAACTCCTTGAGACCCTGTGTGTCAAGGACTCCCGTAACAGAATTGCAGTTCTTGGAAATGTAGTTTCAAAGTACCACTCAGTGGTAATAATCTGACAAGCAGTTGAAATATTTGTTAATTCATTATATTATGTTTGAAAGGTGAGCCATGGACCAATAAAATGTCCCCACACCAAACCAGCTGCATCTATGTGTAACACGTGTGCTGTGCAAAGAGTTGGTTTGCTCTAGTAATTATCCACAGCCAGAGTAACTAGGACACTATTTCCATTCTATGTCACTTTAAAACTGAAAGTAAGCAGTTTGAACACAAGTAGTATATTGGAAAAATGCCAAGTTTCTAATGGCTGATTCCGCTTTCCTACTCCATTAGTAGTGGCAGTCCTCGGAAGGGAGAAAACAAAAGCTAAAATGTATACTGCAGCTTTACGTCTATTAAATTTAACCTTAGGGTTTACTATTGTTTTGTTTTGACAGAAGGTAGAATGGAGTGCATAATTCAAGGGAGCAAATAACTTATTTTAAAAAATTCTTGCAGTTTTTTTCTTAGGGGAAAGTGAAAAGGTTTATTACAGATACCTATATAGTCCGAAGATATAACTTTGATCACTTATTTTATCATCTGTCAGTGCTGGATCCAGAAAACACTGTACATGCTTGATTCGATCAGATGTGAGAGTGTGTCTCTACAACATGGTAAACACAACCATCCAAAAAACTAAATGAAGAGCAAAAAGAGCTCTTAACAACATGAGGCTCATTTTTTCCTCACTGACTGTCAGCTGAAGAATGAAGAGTATTTTTAAATTGTGACAGGCATCACTACATAAAAATATCTCCAACTGGCATAATGTACGTTAGCAAATACTTTGCTAAATTGCATACTTAATCCAAAATCGGCAGTCTCTCCCCAATTCTCAGAGAATATTCTGCATTTAAGTCTCAAATTAAGACTTCATTATTTTTATAGAATACAGTACATTTACTAATACATTATGAAGCAGAATAAATTAAAAGTAAACTATGCTTGTCAAACTAAATGAAATTAGTTTTGCAATGCATTATCCTCACTGTTAATCATGTCTGTTTCCTCCTTACTTGCTAATCTTCAAAATTCAATAATTTGCAATGGATCTCTAGATATATCAAGTTATTCTGAGTTTAATGCATTTATAATGCTACATTTTATTCTCTTAGGTTAAAGCAGGAGTTACTGTATCATGCCACCAGCAGAAGCTTTCCCATCTGGCTTCCAATGTAGATACACCAATCTCAAGTAAAAGTTTACTCAGCAAGGAAGAGCAGAATTGTGATTCTCATAACTTCTTTATAAAAAGTCAAATCAATGACACTGAAAAGCTTTTGAATTTAGAAAGGCTCCACCGGTCTAGAAAAAGGAAATATGAAGAAAGTCTAGAAAAAGCTGCGGTAGGGGACAAAACAGAAAAATAATTCAATCTCTGAATATGCATATCATAGAAAGATTTGTAGAAATCTTCCACCGGAAGTAAAGAGGTGCATATTTTATTTTGTGGGTAACTCTAGACTGCAAACTCGCCGATTCCCTCCCCAGTATTTTGATGTAATTGTATTAAAAGAAAATAGATTCCCTACATTTCTGCAATTAAAGTCCTTGCAAGTTGTTACAAAATTTTTGCTAGAAGTTAAAAATTTAAAACAAGTGTTATAAGTATATGTCTGTTAAGTGTAATTTGTGATGTATTTAACAACTGTACCTCCTTCAGATGTTGAAAATCTTAGCTGCAGGACTTCCTAATTTCTCCGCCAGAATGAGCACTAGCACAACTATCAAACAAAAGCGACAAAGGAGGTCTCAGAATGGAATGGTCCCTTCAAACTTTTATGACTCACTAACTGGCACAGGAATAAGAAAGCCTGCTGTTTACATGTATCAGATCTTAAAGAGGAGCTAATTTTTTTTAATATCGTACTAAGTACATATAGATACAATCGGAATTTTAGAATAAATATTGCCTCTTAAAAGGCAAGTCATTAAATGTATCATTTACAGAGATAATAGGGTGGCAATTTCATAAAGATTTAATTTTTCTCTATCCAGCTGATAATCATCTCTTCTTTTCCATTTCCACTCACTTTAGAATTACTTGAATCATCATCCTACTGCTTCTCTCTTCCCTCCCTACCCCTCAAAGAAAGGATTAAAATTGAGAGAACCAAAATGAATTAATGCATAGCCAATATGATCATTATTCATTATTGTTAAAAATGTATTAATGAACTCAAGGTGTTTTCCCATTTTACTTTTATTGCTTTTGTAGCTCATAGTTGAGTCTTTAATTTCTTAAAACCAATTACACATATTTTGGAGACAAAAAAAACTTCAAAAGTTGTCAAAATGAAGTTTTGAATGTTTTTGGAATCTGCTCTGAGGCAAACAAAAAAAAACCACAACATTCAGGTATCAGAAAGACTGAGGAGACTGTTTTTCACATGATTCAAATTTTGTTTCCAGGAGTTAAGTGTGTCATACAATTGTTGCCATTGCTGCTTTCCAAAAGTCCGATGTGTGCTGTTACTATAAAAGTAAAACAAAATTGAAAAAGGGATTAAGACAGCATTTTTGCTATTTTTAGTCTCTCTATAAAAGGCTTTACCATACCCACACTGTATCCTTCCCCAAGTATTTAAAGCAGCAAAAGTCATTACTATTCTTGCCACTGTTAGGTCATTAAATGAAATGTGCTGGAAAATAGGACTCTCTTATTAAATAAGCTAATCACATTCAATCTGAGCTTTAATAAAATTATGATAAATAGCAACTATTTAACTACAGGCAACTGATAGGAACAATACCTTGCTTCTAGTTAAAATATTAAACAGATATATTAAATGAAATAATTAGAACACATTAAATTGTTCTACAAAATGCTGCAAAGAATTAAGTCTTACCTGACAACTACTTTTCTCTGTGTCTGATCAATTTTGCAGTTCACCATCTTTGTCTTTACAGCTGAAAAAAGGAAAACGATTTGAGTGATATTTTCAAGAGACAGCAAGGACATAAAATAGTATAAGCATCTTTAAACTCAAATTCATGTAAATATATACAAGTAATAACTTGCTGGATGTTACAGCGAAATAATCTGGTAGGCAGAAAAGCAAAGTGATGTAACAAGGTCATCCATGAATTCCTATGGTTTGGTGCCAATCTATTAAAGCAATATCCTGTACAGTTTTTATGAACTGTTCTCCCCTACAAAACACATCCTGTTTTAAAGACAGCAAGCAAAAACAGATGACAAATTAAACCTGCAAACAATTTATTAGTTCTATAAATGATTATTTGAAATACAATTCCGGTCACTGAAAAGAAAACACTTCTCAAAAGTCAACAGTTGGCCAAGTCTTTAAATATGATGTTTCACACATGATTTTTTACATAAATTTAGAAATACAAATTGGGGGGAGGGTTTAAACCACGTGGCTTGACAGACATGTCTACATTAAAACAAGCAGTACCTTTTCATTACTTAAGTTCTAATATTCTATAGAGCTGTGTACCCAATTTGGCAAACTGCATGTAATTTTCTCTTAAAGATAACTAAGTATCTGTATTATAAGAATGGTGTACTCAGCTTGTGTGTGTTAAACATCTGACACTCATGTAAGACCCAAATCACATCTGTTCTAAAAAATCCTAAAACAAGGAATTAGTTTTAGAATAAAAACAAATAGTCCTCATGAAAAAAGTGTGTAAAATATAAGCATGCTAACTCTTCTTACCATCAATGACAAATGCTTCTACATCATCTGCTCCAATCTGAAGTTCCTGCTGCATTGTGTCAAATGAGATTTCTTTGTTTTCCACTGCCATTCCCATAAAAGTAAGTAGTCTCATTTTTGCCATATTCTGCTCATGTAACAAGCCTGCACAACAGAGCATTGATAGTTTATGGGTATGAATTATAATTTGATAAACAAGTTTAACTATTTTCCACATTCTTTCTACTACATATGCCTCAGAATAATTTCAAATTCACTTTACATCATTTGAGTAAATGTTCCCTATCTGGCTTTATCAACATTCCTGCATCTACCTTGTGCTTTACAAAAACACCCAATTTGCTCTTAGGTTTTTCTGGACCCAGTTGTTGGCACCGAAAGTGCAGAAAAACAGAAAAATCTTGGGTCTTGATCAACTAGTGAACAGTCAGCTCACATCTCCTTGAGATGTACCAGAATTTAGATATTCCAAATCAGTTACAGCAGAATGTCAGAGGATGGGGTAGACAAAATTAGTTCAAAGTGCATCACCAGACAGAAGAGAAGCATAATGGAACAGGGAAACCCAGATGACCCTAATGGTGCCCAAGCCCCCTCCCACTGCTACAATATCCTGAACTCACATTCTCCTTGGTCCTCTTCCAGAATTCATATACCCTGTGGCTAAGACTAAAACGGAAGGTGGCTCCTTGAAAACAACTTCTCTCTTGATAATGCTCATTACTAAAAGCAGAGATTTTTTTTTTAATAGAAATATATCCTGTTGAGAAAATATATTAGCCTTAACAGGGGACTCCTCTCAAACTTCAGATAACAACGCAGGACACCTAGTGGCAATATATTCCCTGACATGCAGAAATGAAAAAATAGTAAAGGAAATGGAAACATACCTATATATAGGTACTTATATAACCCCCACCACCATAGCACAACTTGTGTCAATTGTCAGTGTATTATATTTACAACACTCCTGTGATGTAGGAAAGTGCTACTGTGCTCATCTTACGGATGGGGAAACAGGCACAGAGTTTACATGACTTTCTAAGGTCCTTCACACAGAAAGTCTGTCAGAGCAGGGAACTGAACCAGGATCTCATGAATCCCAGACCAAGCCGTAAGAACTAAACTATCCTTCCTTCCTCAAGCAAGGCCTATATATGGCCTTCCCCAACTGTCGCACCATATCTAGATATTCTTATTCAACCAATCAAGTTTTGGGGGCTAAATTCTAGAATCTGCATAAAGTTTAATTAAAATTAACTTCAGTCACTTTAATCCAGTGTAACAACACAGATATTCACACTGCTCAGTAAATATTTAAGTTTGAAATTTATAACATCTGTACCCTAATAAAAGATCAGGGAAGCACATTATTACAGGACATCATGTTGTGTT
Organism: Chrysemys picta bellii; assembly: GCF_011386835.1. NCBI lineage: Eukaryota > Metazoa > Chordata > Testudines > Emydidae > Chrysemys > Chrysemys picta. The sequence continues at coordinate 64,073,809 of NC_088794.1, forward strand.
AATTAGCAATAATTATGATGCAGGCTCCCAATCTGGCACAGATTCAACAAAAATGTGATCATCATAACTCAAATGAACAAGAACCACCAGCAACTATAGCTAACTGGGTGTAATGGAAATCTACAACCATCAAAAAAATCAATTAGTGCACATTAACCCTAATTAACAAATGCAAATGAGATGCTGATTAACTTTTTGAAGCAAGAAAGGTTGCTGATAACACCAGATTAGATGTGGACATGTTAGGGTGATTCAGTTGACACAAGATAATGCTACTGTTGGCCTAAGTTGTCAGCATTAATAAAACAACAAATTGTAACAAACTGATGCCACCTGTAGGAGCCTTTATTGAATAGCTTTTACAGACTAGTTTAATTTTTAATTAGCACTGAATCCAAAACAAGATTAAAACAGAAGCAAATACTCTATTAGATGCCAAATCTTACTACTTATAATTAATTTTACTGTTATTCACACTAATATTTATAATTTCAAAGTATCATTGCTATCAAGAGGAAACAGCTAATTAAAAAAAAAATCAGGAAAATAAGTTTAAAATGAAGCTATTTACAAAATTATAGCCAAATGTTCCTGAGAGATTTCTGTATTCTTTTCTATCCCCACAACCAGTTTTTAAAAGATTTAGATTAAATGTGACCAGAAAATGCTGTTACCATTGTAATTCAAAACTACTTTTATGTGTGTGTAGAATCCTGGCCAAGATAAAAAGATTCCTTACATAATTTTCTGACAGTTCAAACAAACACCAGGAAGTGAGAAAGCTATTAAAATTGGAGATAGATTACCTTTTTTCCATTTAAAAATAATTTTCAGTAAGAAAAATGTCATTTTACAAGAATTAGCATATATTAAATATACTGAAAATCTCTACATTTTCAGATTTAAGGTATTTACTGATTAAACCTGTATATAGGAAAGGAAGCAAGAATAGTATGGATCATATTGGTGGGTGAGCATAACACAACAGATGCAAAGCATTTACTGTAAATTAATTCTCTGTATATTTCAAAAATCAGCAAAACTGCATTTTCAGCAATTATTTCTAGGAACAGACAAGCAAGTTATTTGTGGAGATTCAAATGTATGAAAAAGATGGCCTCTTTTGCACTAAGACAGTTCTATAGTCATCTGTAAGCTTTTCTGATGTTTCAAATACACTCATGCAAACAGTAGCTGTGCTCTACCCTATCTACAATATACAAAGTGTGGATATCAAACAGCAGGCTTTCTTTTGTCCATAAAATGGAAGTGCATATTGATGTTTCTAGTCATACTTTTACATTTTAATACAAAGTACCAGTGTCAAAGTTTTCAGTAAAATTATTCTCATACTACAATTCATTAAACCAATGATGCCCATGTTAGGCTGCACTAAACTATGTTTTGTTTTACAAAATTAACATTTTTCTCAAATGAGGACAGTCCTGGTATTAGTCATTTCAAAATCAAAATTATATAAAAAAATAATTTTTATGGAAACATTTATTCATTACCAATATGTCAAAACCTTAATGTAGTAATAAAAAAATCTGCATCATTGAGCAATTTCTGCATTGTCACTGACCCCTGTCCTAAAAAGCTGCAATATAGAAAACGTAATTTTACTGCATGCAATAGCTTATGAACCAGTGCTCCTTTGAAACAGTCAATTACACATCAATGGGGGAGTGTCAAAGTGTTAATTACTACTCCTTTTTTCCACAGTGTGTAAATAAAGAGGGTGCTGACATTAACATTCCATCGCATAGCTTCATGTGATGAAACAAATTAACTGGGACAGAATGTGGTTTGCCAAAGCATAATGCATCAGCAATGAACAAACATTTGCATCTCTTTATCTTATTGTACTTCACCCTTGTTATACAGCTATGTGGTAGAGTTAAATCATTTAAGCAATAAAAGTTTAGAAGTAAAGGCAGAGGAATCCTTTTTTTTAAAGGTATGAATAATTAAGTGCTCATGAAAGTACAGGACCAATAGATCCTTCCAGGTATGGTGTGGACAGATATGGTATAAGCTTCCTCAAACAGTTTTGTTAATACTCCCCAATTCTGATCTGCACAACAAACTCGAATCTGATCAGCTGAACAAGAGCCAATCACACCAAATTGTGAAAAACTGCTTAGTAAGCTCTGAATCTAGAAAATGGGGACTAAGGGATTGTCTACTCTTGAAAGTTAATTTGAAATAAGGTGTTGTGTGAATTCAGAGTCTTTTGGCTATTTCTGAATATAACTCCTTGTGTGACACTTATTTTGGAATAAAAGTGTCTTGTTCCTGTTAAGCTTAATCCACTTTCAAAGTGGGTTAAACTGAATCACGTCTGGTCTACACTGGAGGGGCAGGGGGGGAATCGATCTAAGATACGCAACTTCAGCTACATGAGTAGCATAGCTGAAGTTGAAGTATCTTAGATCGATTTACCTTGGGTCCTCCGGCGCGGGATGGACGGCCACGGCTCCCCCGTCGACTCCACTACCGCCGCTCGCTCCGGTGGAGTTCCGGAGTCGACGGGGAGTGCGTTTGGGGATCGATATATCACATCTTAACGAGACACGATATATCGATCCCCAATAAATCGATCGCTACCCGCCGATACGGCGGGTAGTTTGGACGTACCCTCTGAAAAGGCACCCTTATTCAGGAATAAAACTACTAAATTAGTTGCCATCTTGGATTTAAACAAGATGAGAGGCCAACTCTGACTGAAATATTGACCCCCAACTCACTGTCACTTCGAACCCTACATGCACTCTTAAAGCTTGTTTACTCTAGAAAGTTGCTATACCAGTATAGTTAAAGCAGTACAACTTCCCTAGTGTGGATGCAGCTCTACCGCTATAAAGGTACTTTATACCAGCTGATATAGCTATAACTAAAGCGGTATATAAGGCACCTTTCAGGTTACACTGTGTCCACATTAGGACTTTTACTATATAACTACACCTCTACCCCAATACAATGCTGTTCTCAGGAGCCAAAAAAATCTTACCACATTATAGGTGAAACTGCATTATATCGAACTTGCTTTGATCCGCCAGAGTGCGCAGCCCCTCCCACCCCCGGAGCACTGCTTTACTGCGTTATATCCGAATTCGTGTTATATCAGGGTAGAGGTATTTTGGTTAAAAAGATCACCTTCCGTAATCAAAATAGTTATATAGGCCAAACTTTAGGACAGACCAAAGCCATACTATTATCTGAATCAAAAGTTTTGCAGGGTTTATAAATACAGAACACATAAAAGATCTGCTCAGTGATTTAAAAATCTAAACAATTTCAGATGTGTATAAGAAAAAATGCTTTGGTATCAAATTATTTAAAAATTAATGCATTTTTAAAAATTCTGCATACAGAGCACTCTTCAGAAGCCAGGATGAAACCATTATGCTTGTAGACTGACTACTGGTATCAAGGCTCTGAGCCATAACAGCATGGTAGTATGGCATCCATATTTATAAGGCAGGAGGTGAGAGGATCCCTTACTAGTCTGGATGATACCCCAAACGTCACAGAAAACCAAGCCTTATAAAATGTTTTGCATTGTTTTCTTAGAGAATACACAAAAGATGTGCTCAGTGATTTAAAATTTAAATCTAAACAATTTTGATTCTGCATATAAAAAATGCTTTTGTATCAAATTATTTAAAAGTTAATGCATTTTTTGAAATTATGCATCTAAAGCACTCTTCAGCAGAAGTTGGTGAATTTTCTAAAGGTATCCCATGTTCCCAAAATGAAGCACATTCCAGGGGTGTCTTGCCAAGATGAGGGCTTCACTCCAGCACCTCAAATGTGAATTTATATTTTGTTATCCTAACTGTTTTGGAATTCTGGACAAACATATCCTTTTAAAGCTCAATTTCTGATGCCTGTAAGAGAACTCTCTCATTCGGTCTTATGACATACAACTTATGACAAGTTAACTGTTCAACTACCTCAATATAAAAAGCGTAACGTGTCACAGTAACTTTCTCCCCCGTCCCCTGCTGTTATTCATTGTAATTATTATGTAACTGACATTGCCAGGTTATTGGGAGAAGTTACACGAGCACTAATGTAATGAAGTAAAAGCTATGGGATTATTTTGTAAATGTATAACTATTCAGAAGAGTGCAGAGAGAAGAGTTAGCTCTGCTCAATAATTCTTTGTGCTCTGTAACCCATTTTTAAAATGCGTTCTTAACGGAAGCTGTCAACCCTTTAGTACACAAGCACAAGCCACACTGCATTAAAAAAATGGAACACAGGAATTACTATACTGAATTAGGTTATTGATGGATCTCATCTGGCACCACATCTCCATCAATGACCAGCAAGAACTGCTTCAGAAGAAGGTGTAAACCCTTCAAAAACTAACAATTATGCAATAACATGCCCCTGGAGTAGCTTATTCCTAACCCCAGGGAGCTGTTTTATGTCCCGCAACATGAGGATTAAATTTCCCTTTGAATTTTTTTATTAAAGCTATAGATGCTCTTACGGATAAATGTCTAATACTTGACGCATTCTTGTGGCAGTGAGTACCACAGATTAGTTGTGTGGTTAAAAAAATTTTTATTTGCTTTTATGTTTTTTAAAATTGGTTTCATTTTAATTTGTTTGACTGCCCGCCTACATTTGTACTCATTTATATTATATGCTTATTCTCATTTAAGAAACTGGAATCCTAATATTTCAGCCCAATCTATCTTCTACAATAAGGGAGTGGAACACAGTGTATGCTTTGATGCATGGATTGTATAAAAAATTAAGTGAATTAAATGTCAAATTTAAACAACCTTTTATGTATCTGGCCCTCTCCATAACCATTTAGATTCTCAAGACCAACTGGTTTGCTTGAAAACATCCGTTCCTTAGCTGAATATGAAAAAAAATGACACTGCTTTGAAGCTTCATAGTCATTACTGAGATAACTATCCATTTAAATCATACTAAGACTTTACTTGACCATCACAAAACTAATATAAGTTTTCCTCCTCTTAAAGCCACCAGACAATTAGTTGTTTATGCTCAGGAACAAGTCTATTTTCTGACCCCTATTCAGGTATTTAATTACTACACTGATACTTCATAAATTTTAGTTTGCTTCGATTCAGCTTAGCACTATCATATGTAAACAAATGTTTAAAGCAGGGGTAGTCTATTTTTTGTCAAGGTCCAAATTTCTTGGTCAAGGTATAGTCAAGGTCCAGACTCCAAAGAAAATAATAAAACAATAATGATAAGAAGTAGTAAATAAAAAGATTTCGGGGTCCATTCAAAAGCATCTGGTGATCCGGATTCGGCACACAGCCTGCCTATTGATTACCACTGGTTTAGAATGTCACAAATTTCAAATTCTTGTACAACAGAGAAGTGTTACCAACAGGTTTTTTAAGGACTCCATTACAATTATACCTAATTACAATTAACACCACCTATGAAACAGTACCTGAATAGTAGATAAAAGAAATCAATCAAAAATGTATTAAAGCAAGTACCAGGAAAACGTATTAAGATGTCTGACATGGGATTGCTTGTACATGAAGTTGACAAGCACAGTATTTGCTGCTAGAGAAAGGAATGTATGAGCTCAAGACAAACTGTAGCCTTGTCGCAAGACGGATGGCTAGCTAAGAGTCTTAACCTCAATGAATAAAAAACTTGTGGCAAAGGCCCCGAAGTTTAAACTGGGGTGAGGAAAGGAGACAGGTAATATTAACTTGTTCTAGCTAAGAATAAGCCACAATTAAATGTACCTCCAAAGTCATTGAGAAAGACTTTCTAAATACACCTCTACCCCGATATAACGCTGTCCTCAGGAGCCAAAAAAATCTTACCGCGTTATATGTGAAACTGCATTATATTGAACTTGCTTTGATCCGCTGGAGCATGCAGTCCATCCCCCCCACCCCCCCGAGTGCTGCTTTACTGCGTTATATTCGAATTGGTGTTATATCGGGGTAGAGGTGTATCTATAATTAAAGCCTAGTATCTGTTAAGTTCAGTAGCCATCTGCCTCTTTGTGGACATCACTTTACTCTCTATACACATAAACCAGTAAGCTGTATTGTAGGGCACAGGCAGGACAGGGAAGTGTGCCACAATTTATAATTCTACAACAGTTGTCAAAGCGCAGACACTGAGCATAATAAGGGATGCCAGGCAACTTTTAAAATTAAAAAGAAAAAAGATTAAGCTTTGAACCGACTGAGCAGGGAAGGCCTTTGAAAGTTCCAATCCAAAGCCATGGAAAGAGTACTAGAAAGTCAGAAATGCAATCATTTAAAACTTACCAAGCGAGTCAATGAAGTCTTTGTTGTTCTGATAAAACTTGACGTAGGATGCTAATTTTGCACTTACAAAAATAGTCAAAAGCTAAAGAGAAGAAGGAAAACCTCAAATATAAAAACAGTTTAACTAAATTTCATTACAGTCAAACTGAACAGGTACCTCATGAGCATTTGCACTGAAGGCACATGAAAAGATCAGATGCAGTTTAATGAATCTCTCTGAATGTACTTACAAAATGCAAATGGCATCAGAAAAAAAAAAAAAAAAAAAGAACGAAGTTAACCATTTAGGGCCAACATTTGCCTCTAGATAATGACCACTCACTAACTTCAAAATGGACAATTTGTCTTGAGCTTGTTTTCCCAGGCCCTACTTCTGACTTCAAAGGCAGTTGGTGCCTATGTATCTAATGGCAAAATTTGGATCTTAGTGACAAGATTTCCTTACCCAAAGTGCACTTGCTTTAGTGATTATCTGTGAAGATCATATTCATCATCTTAAATTAGAGTGTACCTTGTTCTTACAATTAGTCTAAGGAAACAAATTGCAAATAATTTTGTAAATTAATCCCTTGCTCAAGCATCTCTTGCAGTCCAATGGTCATTGTTCCTGCATAGGATACAGCTGAAGTAAGTCAACTTCAAAAATAGATCAAATCAACGAAGAAGAAAAAAAAAGCCCAATGCAGGAGATGTCAAAACAACTTGTCTGAAAAACAAAGTTACTTACATCATGGATAAGTTCTCCTTCCAAAAATTTCACTGGTTTTAAGGCAAGAAGGTGGTCGAAGAGAAAGGTATTTGGGTCCTTCAGTGCTCGGACAATACATCTAGTTAGAGAAGGAAAGTACACATGGGTTACAATAAATAAATGCACTGCCAATTAAATTATAATAGAATTTAATGTGCACTTCCACAGTGCTTTCTAGTGAATCTCAAAATGCTTACCAAGTTATTCATAAACAATAGGCTCGCATCACCATTGTGAATATGGAAGTATTTTTAATCCCCATTTTAAAGAAGGGGAAAACAAAGTCTCAGTGATTTGTCCAATATCATAAAGAAAACCTATGTCAGAGCATAAAAAGGAACCAGATCAAATCTTCCTAACCTGTGCTTTAGCTATACGCTTGGTTTTTATTCCCTTACGTAATTTAAATGATTAAAGATGGGTAAATTATCTTTAATATCACCTATAAGCTTCATAGAACCAAGTCACTTTGGGAAGATGGATTAGACTCAGACATGTGACACAAAGCAGAACAAACACCAAGAACTTAAACATACTAAGGTTCATCGTTTACTAGTTGCAGCTAAAAACTTTAAACAGTCCTATAAAGTTTCTATAACTCCTGAAAAACACTTTTTGTTAAACTGCATGCTTAGTAATTATATTTACAGGAAAGTAACCAACTTTTAGGATAGTATTAATATTACACTAGGGCTTAGCAGACCCAACAGATTGTGATCCCATTGCATCAGGCACTTTTCATTTACTGTAAAAGACACATGCCTGGAAAAGCTCTCAGTCTGAAAAAACAAGACAAATAAAACAAGTGGAAGCAAAGAAGTATTAGGATTATCCCACTTTACAGATAGAGAAGTGAGGCATAACAAAATTAAGTGACTTGCCCAAGGTCACACAGGAAGTCTGAGATAGAATGCCTTAACCTCAAGGCCACCCCTCTCTTCACAACACTGCTAACAGGTAACAACAAAAGTACTTGGCCACCAGACTATAATACACAAGCGGAAACAAGTATTTGGTATGATAGTTTGGTCTGCAAGTCTTTAGGGTATGGTTTTTGTATGTAGATATGGGTATTTGGTGCTAGTAAGTATGCAAATATTAATTCAGTAATATAACCAGATCTGCTATCAATGATTACAGTTAAGATTGCCTAACACTCTCCATTATGAAAACTTATTTTCAGATGCTCTAATTTTGCCAAACTTTAATCATTTTTGCTGAAAATCCCCATGCCAGGTCTCTTCCTCAGACTGAATCCCTCCCCTGCCCCCCTATTTCAGTGAAAACAGTTCAGCCATTTTAGAAAACAAGATTAAGAAAAATAGACAGTTTTGACAACGTTATCCCCCCAACCCAACTGTTTTGTTGATAAGCCCTAGTATTTCTATGCTTCGGAACAAGAACTTGAAACATGGAAGAGGAGAACCTTAGGGTCAGGGAGGTGCATTTCTACTGTTCCTGTGAAAACTAACAGAACTGGCAGAGTTAAAAGACTGAAAAAAATCACAATTTGCACATGCTCAGTAGAGCTTGTTAGATAGTGCTAAAATCTCCAAACATTCTAACTAAACTGAGCATGCTCCTAGTCTCCCCACTGAGCATTTTGGAAGGCAGAGACCAAGATGGGTTGGGCTGGAAATCAGGAGGAGACCATGAGTTAGTTCTGATAGTTATTAATTCTGTGCACTTTGCAGCCATTATTGCTGAGCAAGGCCTCACATCTCTAACTTAAGAGGCAGTCGGGCAACATTCACTCATTTTACAAATAAGGTAACAGGTACTTTAAAAAAAAAGTTTGCTTTTTAAGAGAGGGGGAAATTACATAAAAATGCTACTTTAGAAAAACATTAAAGTTGAAAAGTCAAGCTCTCAAGAGTTAGAATTGCCAAAATCAAAGTTTTGTTGCAAGCTTAATTAGGCCTCTCACACGTGCTACAATAAGTCTTTAATTACATGATCACGTGCTGTTTGTTCTACAGCATCCTTTAACCACATTCTAGGTCAGATGTGGGCAAACTACAGCCCGGGGGCCACATCCGGCCTGCGGGACCATTCTCCCCTGCCCCTGAGCTCCTGACCCGGGAAGCTAGCCCTCAGCCCCTCCCCTGCTGTTCTCCCTCCCCCGTAGCCACAGCTCACTGCGCCACCAGTGCAATGCTCTGGGCGGCGAGCTCCTGGGGCAGCACAGCTGCAGAGCCCGGCCTGACCCGGTGCTCTGTGCTGCACAGTGCGTGGCTGACTCCAGCCGTGCGGCGCGGCTGCCTGTCATGGTGCAGCCGTGCCGCTACCAACCGGTGCTCCAGGCAGCATGGTAAGGGGACAGGGAGCAGGGGAGGGGGGTTGGATGGAGGGGGGTTGGATAGAGGGCAGGGGAGTTCGGGGGGATGGTCAGGTGTGTAGATAGGGGTCGGGGTGGTCAGAGGGCAGGGGAACAGGGGGGTTGAATGGGGGCAGTCAGGAAGGAGAGGAGGGGTTGGATGGGGCGAAGGGAGGCAGTCAGGGGTGGGGTTTCCGGGGGCGGTCAGGGGACAGGGAGAAGGGGTGGTTGGATGGGGCAGGGGTCCCGGAGGGGCAGTCAGGAAGGAGAGGTGGGGTTGGATGGGGGGGTTGGATGGGGCAGGAGTCCTGGAGGGGCCGTCAGGGGCGAGAAGCAGGGGGGGTTGGATAGGGGGCAGGGGCCGGGCCATGCCTGCCTGTTTGGGGAGGCACAGCCTCCACTAACTAGCCCTCCATACAATTTCTGAAACCCGATGCAGCCCTCAGGCCAAGAAGTTTGCCCGCCCCCGTTCTAGATGAAGGATTTTCTAGTGATCCATAGTGTGGTGATCCATGTAGTAGCTCCTGTTAATATTCTAAATTTAAATAACTTTACTGAGTAGATCTGAGGGAGTCCCGAAATGTAATGTTATCACATACATCAAAAGTTTTTGTTAGCTTTTATGTATGTGTGACCAAAATGTTTAAATCTGTGGGTACTCACAGAATATGGGCATGGGGTGACCTATTTGCTCACACTCTCCAGAAGATGTTAGGGTTCAATTCATTTAAACAAAACTGAACTACAGCATCCACTGCAAAAAATTAACTTCCTCAATTTATTGTATAAGAGTCAATGTATGGTAATTTACTCAGTAAGAGCAATGAAGGTGACCAAAAGGTACTATTTAAAAGTATCCCATAACAATAAGACACAGCACTGAATGAACTCAATAGCAAGGATGACACTTTTCACAACATTTTGAATATAGCCTTTATAACCTTGTGGGAGAGATAGCTCAGTGGTTTGAGCATTGGCCTACTAAACCCACGGTTGTGAGTTCAATCCTTGAGGGGGCCATTTAAGGATCTAGGGCAAAAATCTGTCTGGGGATTAGTCCTGCGTTGAGCAGGGGGTTGGACTAGATGACCTCCTGAGGTCCCTTCCAACCCTGATATTCTATTCTATTCTGAACCTTCTTTCCGTGTTATCCAAAGCCATGGAATGGTGTCTTGTTCTCCATGAGACCTCCCAACATACCCTCTTGGGAGTGGGGAAGGCTCAGAAAAATAGCCTTTTATAAAAAGTAGATCATTTTAAAGCGTATTTCATATAAAGTAACCTTCGTAAAACCATTCCCTCTGCTGCCCACAAGTACTTCCTGACCTCTAACCCTCTAGCAACAGGCCAGCACAATCCTGTGTGGTTTGAGACCAACAGAATATTGAAAGGTAGGAAGACTTCCAGAGGAATCAGCTGAACATGCTTTGTGGGGTTTAGCGAAGTTTTGGCATTTAAAAGTCAGTTGTGCATCTGACTGTTCAATGCTCTCATTATTTGGGGCGCTCAGCACATAACCATACAATTACTGCATTACAAGTCACCTTCAAGGAAATCCAAGAGTTTCATATTACCTGTGAGCATCAACTCTAGCCTGGGAAGCATTATCCTCTGTGTAACTTCCCAACAGTTCCACCATTACTTTGGCTGCAGAGTCACTATGGGGGGAAGGGAGAGAAAAAAAGTGTTACCTCAGGAATGCTGAAAAATAATTACAAGCTACTCAGATATTTAAATAACTCCACTATGAAGTTATAGTTCACCTGAAATTGTATTTGATAGGATGTGGATGATCAGTTTTAATTGCAGTGAAGAGGACAAATTAGCTAAATGTATTCATTCAATTGTGGTTTTACAAAATGTTTATCTTCACCCTTCATTTCATTCTCTTAAATTGATAAATTAACTGCTAGTTGTGGAAAGCTTTCCTAGCTGGGAACCACTTTATGTGATTCACTAGAATACTCTTCTTACACACATCTGGATCTAATCACTGCAGAATAAGTAGTACTGCACAGTTTACTTCAAAATGCAAGATGGCATATTTAAAGATCATTTATGGTCAGAAAAGTGACTATGTAAAAGCAGCACCTTCTTACTTAACAGATCTGTTCTGTGAGCATTCAGAATGACATCTACTGACATTAGTGTCAAAATTAAGTTTTTACTACATTTTGCTCCTGTAAACCTAGCAAAGTGAATAAAGCTGAGAGTGAGCCAGATTGTTCTCTCACTCACATTCACACAATTAAGTTCCAATTGCAAAATTTTTACTATTGGTCATGATGTGGAAGTCAGAAAGAACTCAGCTTTGGTTTGCCAGGCTTACTTTTAGAAAAAATCTTTACAAGTAAACTGAGTAAAACTTGATATGGAAAGCTGTGGTCTTGTCTACATTGAAGGTTTTGGTGGGGGTTTTTTGTGTGGGTTTTTTTACAACATCCTACCAGTGCTATCAACAATGGAAATGCTATTGCAGACCAGTTCCTAATTAGATGATGGAGTAGTAAACACACCAGTGATTGATGTACATGCTAGTGATTTCACCACTGCTAGCTGTAGTGAAGCCACCAACTGCAGGAGGTTTCACAAAAGCTTCAGCATAGACCAATATAATACCATTTCTATAGTCACCTTTCAGAAGGTATAACTACACTATCAAAATAAGAGACTAGCGGTTTTCCACATGGACAGAAGGTTTGACCTTTTCTTTAATGATGCAAACTTTCTGAATGAGTCACTGAGACCTGGACAACATTACCAATAACAGAATTTAACCAGTTTTGTGTTCTCTACCCATAAAATCACTAACAAGTCTCTCCTGGAACTATCTTACTACTTGCTTTGAAGGGGCTAATCTACATTTGGAACCAAATCTCAGTCAGGAGGATACTAATTCATGCACTTTTCTGAAAAGTGTCTAATACGTTCATGAAAAAGATTCCTTTTCCCTTCCTTCCCTCTACACATAACACCGGGGCTCCCTTCACTATCAGCTCTATTTTGCTTGTTAGTAAGAAGCTCAAACTGATTATTCTAACCTTCAGAGTGTCAGAGTATTTTTGTAACATGAAAATCTGAACATTTCCTTTACAGCAATTCCAGGCACTGTGGATTTCCTTCTGTGATCCATTAGAATATCTGCAAATTTGTTCTTAAATGAAACGAAGTAGACTTTTATGAATGGAAAGCCTCAAATTGCAATCTTTAGCAGTATAGTCAGCATTTAACTAGTTACATTTAACCATGAACTCTGAACAAGACACAAAGGGCAGAAACCAAGTGATCAATCGTAACCATCCCTGGCAGTGTTGTGATACCAGCCACATATGGCTAGCCCATAGGGGGCTCAGGTGATAGGTGTTTTAGTATTTTTATAGCACTGTTCTTTTTTGCATTATGTTATTATTAAGGAAAATAATATTCAAGAAGACACCTTGCAAAGCTGCCACTTATCACAGCCTCTATAAGAAGAGGCTTCAAGCTCCCACAGAATTCTGGCATGATGGAAAGCAAGAGATAGCTGATTCAATCTGGAGATGGATCAAATGGGAAAACATCTCTTTTGCCCAAGGTGTTGTGTACGCAGCGGAATCTGTCCCAGAACTGCTATTGCTGCAGAATTTTGTTCCATGATCAAAGCTTACTTTTAAAAAAAAAAAAAAAGCCCTTTATGGTTGTGAATACAGTTGGTTCACCTTTGGAAAATCAACTGATGAAGTGCTGTCTACATCAGGGCTAGTCTACACACAAACTTGCAGCAAAATAACAAAAGACATTTACATGAACGTCTGCGTGTGAACACTTATTTTGGAAGACAAGCGGTTTAAGTTGTTACAGCCAATATAGTACCTGTTTGCATGTAGACTAGCCCTAAGGCAGTGTCTACATTAGAGATTTTTGCACTGGCAAAGGTACACCAACGCAGTACACAGCATAAACCTCTAGTGAAGACACAATGAACCAATTTAAGATGAGGTTTACTGTGCGTAGACAACCTGAAATAATGGCCGAGAAGCATGAACTGCCCCATGCATCTCAGAAAGCTGCTACCTATAAAACCTAGTTATGAAAATGTAGGCCTTGCCTTCACTGCTAAAAACGTACGTTTTTACTAAAGCACATGAAAGATCGTGAGATACAGACTGAAGACTAGATACTTTAGTTTTAACATCGGGCAAACTTGCTGAGGTCAGCCCTAGACATGCATCTATTTTAGCAGCAAAGACAAGGACTCAAATGTCAACAATGTTAACTATTTCATCGCTGATCATTTTAGTAGACACATCCAGCTAGTGTGTTTATCTCAAACTGCCTCCTACAACTTCCCAGCTGCCAAAAGCGCTGACATTTTCCACCCACCTGCCAAGATTTCCAGTTTCTCCACTGATAATTTATTTTCATTTCTGCAGCACTTTGAAAGTGAAAAAATTAGAAACTAAACTAAAATGAAAACTCACGAAAAATACTGTTCTGGTTGTAATATTTTCATATTTAACAAAACTATTTTGAATTGATCTGATCTGCTGCAGAATTTAGGACAAGCCTTGCTCTTACCCTTGCTATAGGGCATTTAGCTCATTTTAGAGAAAATATTTGCTGCTCACTTTTTAGAAAACAAAGGAGTTTTCACTCCGTACTTCCAGAAAATGTCAAATTAAGAATTTCAAGAAATTAAACTCCCCTCCCCTCCAGTCTTTTACATTCCCTTAGAACAAGTATTGCAGACATTTCTGCCCTATTTAATTCAGTTCAATTTTGGATGCTGAACGTGGCAACATACGTGGCAACATTTTATAAAAGCTCTCTACTATGCCATATATCTCCTGTGTTATGCACACTTGTATTTTTAATATTCTTCTAGCAAGACAGCCCAGGCAAATACTTTCAGCTTCACTGGCCAATCTAAATGTATGATTAGTCAAAAAGTCAATGGGAAGGAGGTAGCTGAAACCAGGTATAATAGAGAGGTGAGAAGGGGAACAGAGTATACAGGGGAGGTTAAACAAGATTTGGAAATCACAAGTCCCTTTAGATTTTAAAAATTCAGTGGGAGGATATAACTATTGATCTTGCAAGATCAGTGCTGAGTACTTCCTTGGGAGCACCAGCAGACTGGAAGAGAAGAGAGTCTGCTATGCCTAGCAGTTTCACTCTGCTACAGCTGGGAAAGTGCTATGTGCAGCAGCAACTAAGGCACCAAGCTCTACTGGACAATCTCTGCAGGAAGAAGCACAAAGAACAGTGGGGAAAAAAATCAGCTACCAATAAAGACCTCAGAAATAAGGCAACCCCTGCCATCTTCCAATTTTCCTCAGTTCACTGTGGAAAAATTAATATTGTTTTCTTACTCCAAGGACTCCCGATGATTCTTGAACATTAGAAATAGAAGACTTCCACCAAAAAGTAGCAGGAGAGGACTCCATAAAGCAAATTCTCACTTATTACTGTGGGATGGAAGTGTGCATGTTTAACATCTGTATCTAAAGTAGCCTTCAGAAGTTACTGAAACTGTACAGTCTATGGCCATGCACTATGGAAGATCCATTAGCTATACATATCAATCCATCTTACAACAGCCGGTGAGAAATCAGAAAGTTAATAAATAATTATTTCTCCATGTCCTTTGTTTATAAACAGACAAAGTAATTGAAGTATGTCTTTATCACTTCATTTTTCCATTCCCATTTATCTTTTCATACTGCTAGGTCTAGCAACATTCCTGAATGCTAAGGCTGGAATGCTGCTTTGAGTTTCCCAGAGTATTGCAGATAGTGCCTGCCCATTGATCCAGGAGAATGATCTGGGTCAAAGGTCACTCCTTATTTTCCTTCCCCTAATAAGAGTAAGATGCTCTGAAAAATCGTCCTATTGATTGCAAACTCTGCACTGACCCAGATGGTAGCACCATGCATGTAGGAGTTTGTGAAAAATATTTTTAATACTTAACTCCATAGTGCAGATATTTTTATTATTATTATTTTTTTTTTTTTTTACAGTTTTGGTAGAAAAGTGGAAAACATTACCAAAAACAAGACAATTTAAAGAAAATTAATTCAGATACAGATTTGATAACTAGCCAAGTTAGAAAACAGTTAACTGTTTAAAAGACACAACTGGAGCCAATTTGTTAACTTCCTCTTCAATTCAAAGATCTACAGGTGGAATTTGAAAACGATAATGGAAAAGCAAGCTAGTTCAATTGCAAATAGCTTTTCTTTTAATTAGATGACATAAATGGATGATGCTTTTTATCTTGGTTTATTTTTAACAACATTTGTAATAAGCTAATTATTGTTTTGCTTTAGAAAAACATAGGGCTCTATAATTCAATTGGTGGAATAAGAAGTTTTTATAGAGTAGAAATGTATATTAACTTAGTACTTTTCAAACAAAGCATACACTCTTCATTACATACAAGGTCTTTGGTTAACCTCTCAAAGAATGTGTAAGTATTATTTTGGCCACCTGAGAGCTGCTATATAGTCTCATCAGTGCAAAAGTATTCTAGTGAAAATGGCTGAATGAGTAAGAAGTTGAATGAAGGTTACACCTCAGATCTTTGGCTACAGTGAAGACAATTTTACACCACAGTATCATTGTAAATCATCCCTGATACCAGCTTAGCCACTCTTGGGAGCCTTACCCCAATTTAGGGCAGGATCCCCTGAGTGAGAGCCAACATAGCCATTTCCCAACATCCATGACCAGTGGAACCCATGAGTAGTTGATCCCTGTTTGCCATATGTGAAATCTAGCAGTTTATACAAACCATTCCTCTCAACGATTTATTTAAATACAGTATTTTTTTCCCTCTTGCAGCAGGCAAGTAGCAAAAACCACAACAACCATGCTGCCCTTCCAAAAAGCTGACCAAAACCTCAAACCTTTATTAAAAATATTTTAATAACCTCAAGTCCTTTTTAATTAAGTGAGGGGAAGGAATACCAAAAGTGTGTGCATGATATTCTGACATGGTGTCAAGTATCAGGGGGTAGCCATGTTAGTCTGTATCCACAAAAACAACAAGGAATCGGGTAATATTCTGAGGGGCTGTGATAATAAGCATATTAAAATAAGATGCCTGCTTGTCCACAAAGATAAAGAGGGTTGTCCATCTACATAAAGGATGTGAGGAGTGTTAAAACCATACCAAAAATCCTGAAACTGTTGTGTAACAATTCCTTATTTAAATCTGAATGAAAAAAGTTTACTTTTGTTAAGGCAAGGTTTGTGCCTCTTGTTTATCCTTTCTTATCTGTAAATGTAAAGAGTTATGCTGACGTGTGCAAACAAAAGCTGCTGTCAATTTATTAACACTAAAATTAATTTGCAGGTAGACTGTACAGAATTACATGTCAAATTACTTTGGTCAGCCTAGTTCATTAGATCAAAGACTCCTATTACGGTCCCCAATGAGATTTTTAAACAATTCAGCAGGTATTATATTAACATTAATTTCCATGTCTAGTGCAGAGCTTTGTCTCAAAGGTAATGTTTATAACAGCAGACCGATTGTGATAACTTTGATTAATAGACATCCCCCACACACACCAACTGAACAATAGAGATGGCACTACACGGATTTAAAACATCAAAGCTCAATTAAATAATAAATTTGGCATAATGCTATCATTTCTAGAAGGAAAGCAAAAGTTTTACTTTTGTAAGTTTATAGCTTTCAATCAACCCACTACTAACTTTAGTATCTTCTAAGACGGGGTGGGCAAACTTTTTGGCCCTAGGGCCACATCGGGTACAGAAATTCTATGGAGGGACAGATAGGGAAGGCTGGGGGAGACTATGCCTCCCCAAACAGCGAGGCGTGGCCTGGCCCCCACCCCCTATCCAGCCCCCCACCCAACGCCCCCGCTCCCCACCCCTGACTGCCTCCCGGGACTCCCGCCCCATCCAACCTCCCTTGTTCCCCACCCCCTGACCGCCCCCCTATCCAACCCTCCCTGCTCTCCCCACCCCACATTACCTGTGTGGTGGGGGGAAAGGAGGGCTCAGTCCTTTCCCTGTGCGTTTCCCCTGCTCGTTTGGCTGCTCTCCCCGGCAGTCAGATAGGGCTTGCTCCCTGTCTGGACTTGGCGGCTGGGAACAGGGGCCAAGCATGGTGGAGGTGGAGCGGGGCCCTGGCTTGCTCTGCCCCTGTCCCCGGCAGCAGGGCCCAGTCCCCTTGACTGCCCCGCCCCTGGAACTCCCCCTGCTCCCTGACTGCGCCACCCTGGAGCACCAGGTCTGGCAACGCTATAGCTGTGCCACCTGGCCGGAGCTGCAGCCACACTGCCCAGGCGCTGGGGGAACTGTGACTGCAAGGGAGGCAAGGAGGGAGGGGAGCAGAAGGGGAGTGGCCAGGGACTAGCCTCTGCCCCGCGCTGCCGGGGCGTTGGGCTGGCTGCTCCGCAGGCCTGTCCTGACCTCGCTCCCTGGCAGGAGCTCAGGAGCCCGAGAGAAGGGTACTGCCAGATGTGGCCCGCAGGCCATAGTTTGCCCCCCTCTGTTCTAAGAGAAAATGTTTTAACTTAAAATTTAAAAAGAGCTCTTAAATATTAGTCTAAGATGTAATAAAAGTATGTCCAGCTGTATTTGATGAGATTTAAAAGATTTACAGTAAAGAATAGTGTAATGAAAAACTATTTCCCCCCAATCTCATACTATATACTAATTTAAAACTACTGAAATAGTCTCTTATTTAACTAAACATACCTCTTCTTGCAGTCCACCAGTGCATCATATAGCAGTCTCAGAAGAGTATGTTTTTTCTCTGTGCTGAGATTCCAGTCAGAAATCCACTTTCGAACCTACATAGAAAACAATTCAAAAAGAAGTGCTACTAACGTTTTCTGAAGAGTAATCTGACTTAACTTTAGAACTACAAACACTGCCCACTTAAACATGATTCAAGCTCTCCCGAAGAGGAAAAAGAATGATGGAAAGGATCTTTCCCAGAGATCCCTGTCTGGCTCTTCTGGGTATTCACTCCACAGTCCAAAATCAGGAAAGTGCACCACTGGAGGGCCCCAAATAAGTACCTCGCACCCTCTTCCTAAAGGAAGAGAGTGGGCATACAGATCTCCACCTCCATAGTGAGGGACATCAAACTAGTGTCCCAAAGCTGGTTACAGCACTTTTTCCACACCCTGCATATTCAAACGAAGCTCAGACAGATCTGATGTGTTTAATATCAAAGAGAGTGGTTTACTTTCTAGATTGTTGTGAAGAGCAGTTTGACTTTGATTGTAGGGACAAAAACTTTTAAAAGGTCAAAAACCTCTCAATTAAAAATTTGCTTTTTATTCCAATTGAGCTTGACAATTTTTAATAGTGACAGCCACTATGTATTACCTCTGACTACCCTTTAACAACAGACGGCATACAGTTAATATAGAAAATAACTAGTGACACCACATCAATTACCTGATCTAGTTCAGTTGGAATGTACTGAATGGCACCACATGCTGAGGCCACTTTAATAAGGCTGCAGTAGACTGTGTATCTCACAGGAGTATTCTTATCCATACCATGGAAGAGATTGCTCAGCCTAAACCACAAAGAACAAATCAATTAACCCTAGCAGGTTTGGCAATTAATGAGGTGAATGTGCACAGACATCAATGTGTCCACTGACGTGTACTAGCATATAAAATCTGTCTAACCACCATTAGAGCCCAGTGTGGATACAAAATTTATATCCACAGATATAAAGCAGATATTCGCGGAGATGCAGGGCTCTAGGGGGGGCCGTGGCCAACCACTGGGTCAGGAACTGCAGCAGCAAAAGCAGCAGTATGTTGGGCCACCACTTGTAAGAGCCAGCACCCAGCCTGGGCAGCTCCTCCGGCGTGTCTTGGCCGTTCCCACCCCCATTCATTGAGCCAGGCACCAGGCTCACAAGCAGCTGTCCCTGGTTGCAATAGTGTGTGCAAGCTGCTTGCACACTCTCAGACAGGAATGTGCGAGTTAGCCACAGATGTAAATTTTGTATCCGCACAGGGCTCTAACCACCATCATCTCACTGCTAGGACAGAGATGATAATGGCTTACTGCTTTATAGCACCTTGCATCAGAGGATCTCAAAGCTCTCTAAAAACATTAATAAATTCAGCCTCAGAAGCAAAAAGGTGACAAAAAATGCAAAGGTCACACATGCACGAAGTTTCAATTGAAGCCAGTTTTCAATTCCCGGGCCTGTACTTAAAGACAAAAAACAAACCAAAACATACACACGACTATTCCTCCTCCTGAAAGGAAGGATATTTTATAAAATATTTTAGCCCCCTAATCCCTAGGGGATACTTACAGCTGCAGCCTCAG
The DNA here is from genome assembly GCF_011386835.1 of Chrysemys picta bellii. Lineage (NCBI taxonomy): Eukaryota > Metazoa > Chordata > Testudines > Emydidae > Chrysemys > Chrysemys picta. Next base: position 64,093,493 of record NC_088794.1, read on the forward strand.
AGATGGACGCTCACCTTCCCGAAATTTTACCAACTTCTCACACAGGCTTTCAATCAAAGCTTCTTGTTTGTCAGGTTCCAGGATAAGAAGCAGAGATACTACACTGTTCATTACACTTTCAACATCTACACATAAACAAAACATGCATCAACTTAACACTGCAGGCAACAATTAGTTCATCAGTGCTAGAAATACTCCTGCCACAAATGCTTATTTTGTCTCAGCAAGACATACTGGAAAAGGGAAATTCCAGCCACAAAGGCTTTTTACAAAAACAGTTATTAAACTGGACAATATAATGTGTGTGACTGCAGCTCAGTTTAACCTGCAATTCCCTGCCAGCGTATCTCAACCCTATTTATTTTCCAGTTCTAAGGTGGAAAGAGAATTTGTTCTCATGACATCAATCTCAATATTTTATGGGAAGCCAATGTAAATTTCAAGGTCTTCATCCCTATCTTCAAACACTCAATGGCTTGGGTTCAGCACATCTAAAAGATTGCCTAAAATTTCAGAATGAGGACTGTGATCAACAACTCTGTATCTCAGGCACAATGGTACTTTATCACCAGGGTAAAGCTGATCTGCCAGAGACAAAGCTTTTTCAGGAGTCAGTCCCAGACCGTAGAACGAACTCCCACAGAAACTAAGGACCATCAATAAAGCTAATTTCCTCTGCAAGTGCAAGATGCACTTTGACTTGTCTGCTCTAACATACATACAGTGACATGTCTATACATATTCTAAAAAAAAGTACCAAAACACTACACTGCAAACACAATTCCCCCCACCACCCCATCACTCCCCTCCCGGGGAGAAGATAAGAAAAAAATAACTACATTTGACAAATGTTCATTACACTGCTTAACACACAACTGGAAGGCACTCAAATAATACAGTGATAAGAGCTGTACAAGAACCTACAAAGAATACAATTATCTTTGAGACTGCCAACAAGGGTGCCAATTAATGCCAGCCATAGTTGCAGTTTGTTCTATGGACACCTTCTCATGACAGCACAGACTCAAGAGCACCTTGGTCACTGAGCAGCCAAGAGTTTGCAACAACTTTCCATCACTATCTATACTGGAACAGCAAATCCCCTGGTTCGCCCAGTCTTTGCACAAACTAGTTTTAATCTCAAATACACTGACATCCAATATAAAGATCACTATAATATTCCAATTCACCAGATTCATTAGAATGCCAAAATGGAGATTAGCATTCTCAATGTTTAATTTCTGGGATTAACTGTACACTCCAAAAAGCAATGTAAAAAAAAATTATTAGCTTCCCTGTGACAAGCATGGCAGACTATTATGAACATAATCTTCTCCAAATATGGCTACTTCAGTTTAAAAAAGTATGGTCATTCTGGCTATAGAATTATGGGGCCTATCCATATATTTTACATGCATTTGTCTGCTGCAAGATGCTAAATGATCAATATTCATAAATATTCATCCCAAAATGAATCCTTACCCTTTCAAATAAGACAGTCACATCAGCTATCTATTTTGTCACACCTAAAAGATATAGCCATATACAAGAATCATTTAGAATATAGGATGCACAGAAACTCAGTTAAGGCTGTCATAGTACACTTAATATTTACTGCAATTACTCCTGCATTCTGTTGAAAGGTCTCAGAAGACAATGTTAAATTTCTAGGGTAGAGTTAACTGATTTAGTTTACCCTCAACATTAACAGTTACTTGCATCAAATTTCTTCATTCTTCTTAAAGTTATGCTGCTACTTACTTGAATGGGGCCCCCTGCTCTTAACCAACAAGTCTTATTTCACCACTATTTTTTTTTTTAATGGAAATTGGTGTTGTACATGATTAATCACCCATCCCAGACACAGTCCAAACTATATTTCTCATTTCTTCAAAAGGAACTGCATGTCATCAAGAGACAGGACTGAATACAGGCACATTTTGTCTTGTTTAAACTACACACTGAAGGAAACATTTCTTTACCACTGTGGGAAATTATGCCCTATTGTGGGTTAACAAGAGCCTGTTGTACTATAATAATGTTGACACTTCTACTGAATACAGTCTGTTCATGTATGAGTCTTTATGTAGTGAAGGCCATGGAACAGGTCTCCAAACTTTGCCAACAGTTATCTGAGAGGGTGTCTGTGCAAGTGATTTATTTTGTCTTCTTTTGTGTCTGCATTATGCAGATTCAAAGAGAGGAGGGAAAGAATGGCTTAACTCCCACAGACCACTACACCATATGCCGCAGAGACTAAACACTGCCTTACATGGCCTCTAAGTCTATTTGTGAATTTACACCAGTCAAGGACAGGGTGAGTATGGTATCACATCACTTTCACTGTAGGTGAATAACCTCAGTACACAGCAGTTTCTAAGTTCCCAGCTGGGATTCTTCTATTACTGACAAAAAATAATATTCTTGTATAGGCTGGTCCCTTTAAAAATTTAGGGTGGGATTTTCAGAAACTCCCAGCACTGACCTAGCTCCCATTTAATTCAACAGGCATTTTACCACTGACTTCAAATGGGCGCAATGCTGAACACTTTTGAAAATCCTTCTTAATGCATAATGAGCTTCCTATGAGTACTACTCTCACTCTTGGTCTCTCTGCCATGCAAGTGCTCTGTGTAACTCAAGGTGACTCACAAGCTCAGTCATCATAAAGTTCCTGAGCATGCTAATCAAGAATATCCATACCAAGACTTTCAAAGACACAAACCTTTATCATCTTCCTTTAGACATACATCACAGACTTCAATAATCTGAGCCAAGTCAATGTGAAGTCCACCTTCAGAGTTCTCTTCAGAGATCTCAGCTCCTTTAGATTTCAGATAAGCTCGAAGTTCGGCAGCCTTTTAAAGAAATAAAGAAACTAATACAAACATACATACTACTAGCAACAGCTTATTGGCTGTCTTCACTTGAATGAAAAGGTGTGCTTTTAACTCAAATTAGCCAACTTGAGGTAAAATCCTAGTAAAAAGCAAGACAGTTTGTACTTTTCACACGAGTTAGCTGGTTCCCTCATAGTCTTGTGTGAAAACTATAAATACCTTGCCTTCTCTAGGATTTTACCTCAAATTAGCTAACAAGCTGAGAACACACCTCTTCCCTGGTGACAAGGCCTATACCATAACTTTATAATCCAACACTTTACTAAATGACTGAATATAAGCTCTTTGAAGCCATACATTTGTACAGCAATTAGCATCATGGGGCCCTGATCTGATCGAGATCTTTAGGTGCTAGTGCAATACAAAGATAAATGCTTTAAAAAAAAATCTTTATGTCAAGGATCAAAATTAAATAAACATGGTATTTCTTAAGAAATAACTGGAAAGTACATTTCAGAACCCCACACTATATTAAAGAGGTTTTGGATTGAACATTTGAAGAGCTGTTACTAGACAGTAGTGCACTTAGACATTCATGCCACAAATATCTAGTCTCTGTGGTTTGGGAGTATTTTCAATGTTTGTTTATTTTGCAGAACTTAAATATTTTTTAAAAGCCTTCAGAAAGTGAGCAGGTGCTAGTGTCCACAGACAGACTGAAGCAATAGCTCAAATATATGAGCTAACCCATAGCATGATAGCAATTTTAATACAAAGAAGATTGAAAGAATAAAAGATGTAAGTAACGTCATATCTCTGACATTTCTCCTCAAAGTAGGACTCTAGGGGAGGAATTAAGGAAGGAGGGAGAAATAAAAGATGTTAGAAGCATGGGATTTGGGAGGAGGGGATTAAAAGACAATATTGGATAAAATAACTAATATTTGAACTAATCAAAGACATAAGCAATTCATTACATTTAGTGTTCTAACTTATTCTAACTCTGAGCAAAGTTTATTTTAAAAGGCCTCATGGAGTTCCCAAGCATTTTAATGGAACTTTTGCAATTTCCTATTCCCACAGTCTACAGAGCTCCAGCAGGCACAAGGTTAATATATTCTAGTATTCATTTAAAGAAAATGGTATGTAACATGTTCATCAGTGCTTCACTTATTTGTTTTCTAGTCTCAGGAAATATTTTGTTTGTCTTGCAAATATTGTTTAATTTTTTAACAAAGAATGTAACACCCTATAATATTTGTAGATTAAATATCAGCAAAATGATATAAAACTGAACATTCCATTCAATACAATATATATATATATATGCTTAGTGTCATCAAGTGTTTCATATTGCTGAGCACTGTTAAAAAACTGCCTTGTTTCATTTTAAAAGATTTCAGTAACAGAATGGTACCGACAATAAAGTGCTCTAGGATCATCTGGGATAAAGAGTTATATAGCTCTGGTATATTATTAATTCTGACTTTAGAAAGGCTTTGTATGAAAAATCCACCATACCTCAGGCTGAGTGCACTGAGGTCCAGTTACAACTTCTAGCTATTAGGGTTAGGGCCATTCTGGGATGGACTGAAACTAACCACATCTGCAGTGTTGTTGTAGCCCTGTTGGTTCCAGGATATTAGAGACAAGGTGGGTGAAGCAATATCTTTCATTGGACCAACTGCCGTAGGCGAGGAAGGCAAGCTTTCCAGCCACGCAGAGCTCTTCTTCGGGTCTTGTCTTTCTCACTAACAGAAGCTAGTTCAATAAGGGATATTACCTCACTCACCTTCTCTCGCTCTGGAACGGACCAGCCGACTAAGGGGGTACCGGCATGAAGATTAGTTAACGCTTTCCAGCCCCACCCCCGTTCCGGGACAGGCCTGACGGCAGCCCAGCCCCCAACGCACGCACGGGATCGGGGGTGTCCGCAGCACAAGCGACAGGGGCGGGCGGGAGTTTCTAGTGGCTTCCTGAGCGTCCTCCCAGGCCGTTGGCAGCCAGGGCGAAGGGTCACTCAGCTCGTGCACGCCCCGGGCTCGCTGCCCCCCGCCGCTGCTCCGGCCCCTCGGCTTGACACTCGCTGGGTTTGAGTCCAGGAGGCCGGCGCCGCCGCACAAGCCCGCCCGGGACGTTGGGACACGCGGTGCGGGCCGGGGCCGGCACGGAGGAGGGGCGGCTGCATCGCCCAAATCGCGGACACCCAGCGCGGCTTCCCCGGGCCCCTAACCTGATCCTCCTCGGTGATATCGATAAAGGCCGGGACGCTCATGGCCGCGACGGCGCTACTAGCTGGCCCGGAGAGAGCACGCCACCCGCACCGGAAAGATGGTGGTACGTCACTTCCGGGACAGCGCAGAGTCCGCTTCCGGGCTATTGGCCGCTCTGCCCCTCCCCCTGTGGGTACTGGCGGACACCAGCCGGTCAGCGGCCGAACCCCAGTGCAGGGCCCGGTACCCGCGGAGACACACCCCGGCTGTACGTGGTGCGGTAGCGCCCCGGCTCTGCAGTGGTTGTGTAAAGCCCCAGCTCCTGGAGTCCCGTGAGAGCCTCCGCATCCCTTAACCGTTCTAGCCCGCAGGACAGCGGAGATAAGCGGGAAGACTTGAACCTTAGCGGCTCCAAAGGCAGAAGGAAAATGTAAACAGCCCAAGAGGCGTTGTGTGCATCGCACAGCCTTTGGGCCCTGATGGTCATTGGACACGGGGAGGTGACAGCACGGCATGCATGATTCACTCAAAGCCCACCACCAAACTAACCTTCCCAGAAGCCAAAGATATCCTCTTATCACCCCGCAAGAAAGTATAGCCCTCCTCAAAGGCTAACGCCTGTGGTGATTCTCGCTCTACTTCTGAGCACACTTTGTTCCTCTGCTCTACGCACTTCCCATCTGTAGCACCACAAAGTCACAAATGCCTCCTCCTGACATTAGCCAAGCTGGCAATAATCAGTGGAGCAGAAGGATGTTCAGTGAGGAGATTCTCGTGATTGTGGTGCCTTCCTCCATTCCTTGGATCATTCATGCATCTGGACCTGGTTCCTCTGCCGGGCATCCACTGACACCTTTGCAGAACAGTGAGCATTGTCCCTTTCCAGACACCATCCAGTTCCTGCATTTTGTATTTATGAGTCATGACACCTGTCCCTATTCTCAGTTTTGTAATCCCAAGTAATTAGTTGATTTCTGGGCTCAGTGGCTCCTCTCTCTTATGAGGTGGTGGGTCTTTCATTTTGGTGGACTTATGCCTACCCTTCTGAGACTTCAAATAGGCCCAGAACATAAGAACGGCTGTACTGGGTCAGACCAAAGGTCCATCTAGCCAAGTATCCTGTCTACCAATAGTGGCCAATGCCAGGTGCCCCAGAGAGAGTGAACCTAACCGGTAATGATCAAGTGATCTCTCTCCTGCCATCCATCTCCACCCTCTGACAGACAGAGGCAGGAGACACCATTCCTTACCCATCGTGGCTAATAGCCATTAATGGACTTAACCTCCATGAATTTATCCAGTTCTCTTTTAAACGCAGTTATAGTCCTAGCCTTCACAACCTCCTCAGGCAAGGAGTTCCACAAGTTGACTGTGCGCTGTGTGAAGAAGAACTTCCTTTTATTTGTTTTAAACCTGCTGCCCATTAATTTCATTTGGTGGCCCCTAGTTCTTGTATTATGGGAATAAGTAAATAATTTTTCCTTATCTACTTTCTCCACATCACTCATGATTTTATATACCTCTATCATATCCCCCCTTAGTCTCCTCTTTTCCAAGCTGAAAAGTCCTAGCCTCTTTAATCTCTCCTCATATGAGACCCATTCCAAACCCCTAATCATTTTAGTTGCCCTTCTCTGAACCTTTTCTAGTGCTAGTATATCTTTTTTGAGATGAGGAGACCACATCTGTACGCAGTATTCAAGATGTGGTCGTACCATTGATTTATATAAGGGCAATAATATATTCTCTGTCTTATTCTCTATCCCCTTTTTAATGATTCCAAACATCCTGTTTGCTTTTTTGACCGCCTCTGCACACTGTGTGGACATCTTCAGAGAACTATCCATGATGACTCCAAGATCTTTTTCTTGATTTGTTGTAGCTAAATTAGCTGCCATCATATTGTATGTATAGTTGGGGTTATTTTTCCCAATGTGCATTACTTTACATTTATCCACATTAAATTTCATTTGCCATTTTGTTGCCCGGTCACGTAGTTTTGTGAGATCTTTTTGAAGTTCTTCACAGTCTGCTTTGGTCCTAACTATCTTGAGCAGTTTAGTATCATCTGCAAACTTTGCCACTTCACTTTTTACCCCTTTCTCCAGATCATTTATGAATAAGTTGAATAGGATTGTTCCTAGGACAGACCCTTGGGGAACACCACTAGTTACCCCTCTCCAATGAGGTGGTCTTTTGGTAAAGTATGAAGTGGGAGAGCACTCCTTCAGTCTTGCCAAATTACTGACCCCAAATTTAGGAGGTATTCAGTTTTCAAGTTGGTTTATTTAAATTAAAATGTATTTAAAGAATTCACAATCAATAGCATGACACAGTTTCAGGATCATCTGCAACATAATTTAAGGGTTCAAGATGCCTGATAATGTGGTACAGAATTCTGAGATGGTCATAACCAGTCAATATAACATTACAGACTGCTGAGATGGAGCGTTACTGCTTTACAATTTTTCTTCTTTTTTCCCAACCTCTTCCCTCTGGCCATTTCTAAGTGGGGAGGTTAAAGAGCTCACTGCTGCCTGTGTACACTATTCCTATTAACCAATCTTGGTTAAACAGGATTAGAGACCCAGATCCTCAAAGTTATGTAGGAAATCAGTAGGAGTTAGGCACCTAAATACCTTTGAGGCTCTGTGCTAAAGTGGATACCTATTCCAGTGTCTCTGATGTCCTCCTGCCATCATTCTAATCCTACCTAAGCGCTCTTTATCTATCTTTCACAAGACTACTATTCTATAGAGGCCACAATCTTCTGTTCTTGGCCCTCTGCTCTTTTGAACCTTTTGTTCTTTTCTTGCTTGTCTTTTTGCCATTATAGCTACCATTTTTGTACTGATCATATTAAAGTATATGTGTCTTTTGACTCCTTTAGTTTTAGAATTCATTTTAATGTTTAGTAATCTTTTGTAACTAATAAACAATACTCTTCTGCTTATAGGTGCAAAACTGGTTCAGGAGGGATACTATCTACAGAGCTGAAAGATGATCTCATGATACTTGTCATGACAAACAAGAAATCCAACTGTACAGTAAGTTGCTGAAATTTAATCCTTCCCGGGGGTAAAATCCTGGCTAGAAAATCAATGACAAAACTCCCATTGTCTTCAGTAGGGCCAGGATTTCATCATAACTCTTGATAAGCCTCTTGTGCTCCTCTTCTTTGTTTTTGCTATCAATTTATTTTTTTTAATTTCATTGGTTGTTGGTAGGTTGGTACTGAATAGATACACAACGAGGCAACATTACATTAAAAACAAAAGCAACAACAAAAAGCTCTACCAAAACAAAACACTTCACTGCATATACAATTCTCCTACTTGGGAAAGGATGAGAAAACAAATGGTATCTGACTGATGTTAGTCACATTGCTAATTGCACTTCTGGAAGGTGCCCTGATACCACACTGATGAGTGTCATATAAGAACCTATTTAGAATATCTTATATAAAATACTTGCTAACACTCAGAAGAATGTGTATATTTTAATCATTCATTTAGTCTATGGTTGAGCTGACGATGCAAAAGTCAGATCCAGAAATGGATTGAAAACACTCAGAGTTCTGAGGTTTATAGGGATTTTGGTTCATCCCATTATAAAGATGGGGAAGATTAGCAAAATTCAGATTCTGATCCAGATCTGAGCTCAGACTTTGAACACTTTTTAAATATTGGAGTGATCAGTATACAGGTTTTGAGTCTATTTATTCATTATATTAAATGCTAGTTCAAAAATTAACTTTTTCTTGCCAGAAATTAGTTTCTGTATTTTTTCCCTATCAGATGATTCTCATTATATGGTAAGAAAATGATAGGAATGATTAAACTCAATACCCCAGAAGAATAAATAGTGAGGCAATGTGATTAGAACTCAGTACTGAAAGTCAGGTCTCTTGAGTTCTAATCCTAGCCTTTCCTGTGTGACCTTTCGTAACTCACTTAATCTGTTTGTGCCTCAGTTTCCCATCTGTAAAATGAAGATATTATTTAACTAACTCTGTAAAGTACTTTGAGATCTTAAGATGATATATATCTATATATCGATACACATATATCTATCTATATATATGCATTTTATAATTATTAATATTGTTCCCATTTTTATGTAGAAAAAAGTCTGAAAGATTTTTCTTTTTACATTTTTTCCCAGAGAAGTTTTTTTTCGTCTATGTTTTACATTACAAATTAAAGGTGTACCTCTTCTGTTTTTCTTGGAAAACTCTATGAACAGCTAGAGAACTAGTAGATTTATGACATTATAGGTACTTTGGAAAGAACTTGATTAACTGAGAGGGGATTTTTATTTGAAATATTAAAGTTTTAGTTTTAGTTTGTTTTTTGTTTTTATCTTATCACTCAAATTCCTATTAAGTGCAGGCAAAGCTTTCTTGTTAAGTATTCAACATATGTCCCTTTAGCATAGGGTTGAGAAAATTCTCAATCCATATCTCTCCATCGTTCAAGGGAGACCTCCAGTATACCAGGGAGACCAGGCTTGATAGTTCTCGCATTTGCAAGGTTTAAAAAAAAAGCCAAAAAATTGGGGAGGGGGAAATGAAACAACCAAACCTAGTTTTCCTTTCCTTCTCCTATTACCTTTAATAATTATTTTTATAATTCATGTTCACTAGGGGTCGGAGTGTCAAAAATGCCTACATGATTTAAGACCAAAGTCCCACTGAAAGTCTTGCGCTCCTAAATTACTTAGTCTCGTTTGAAAATCCTCCACTAGATTAGTAGCATTCTACTGTAAGCCACTTTCTTGCCTTCATTGCACTGGGAATTATAACCAACATTTAAAAAGTTACAGTATGCCTAAAATTCCAGTATGTTCTCTTCCTACATAGTGGGCAAGAATCCAGCAGAGTTAGGCAGGATTGGCCGTGAAAGGAAGGGATGCTGCTTGTGGGGCATAATTTCCCCTCCATTGACCACCCACAGAAGCCCTGAAAGGTGTGAGAGGGCAGGGCTGTGGGACAACTGCTCTCCTCCTCATTTTTCCCACCACATCTACATGCTGTGGAACCCTCCAAAACATAAGAGGAAAGGATCTGGGGGAAGCATTCACAGGAGAGACCTGGGCAGGAGCTATTCTGCCAAGGGGACAGAAGGGAACAAAGCACCCAGTATGAAAGTACTTCTGGTGCTATGATAAGTAGCCTGCATAGGCAACTATAAGGCCCCAAGATTGATAACTAGGTTAAAATCTTTCCAGTGTCTTATGTTTAATAGCAAATACCTTTTGTAGGAAGGATGTCCTGGCTTATAATTGCTTGGGAATAGTAGCTGTTAGCAAATAGTAAAGAACTTTTTCATATTCTGTAAGACTAATTCAAAACAGACATTTCAGTGAGAAAAAAAAAACAGCAATGAAATTGTTCAGTACCAGGAAAAGGGAGCTGAAGTGATTACGATACTTTTTAATGGGCATTTTGAGGTTGGTACTGCAATCCTATGTTTTGTATTGTTTACACTTGACAGTGTGAATCATTTTGCTGATTTAATGCTTGGTAAACTCTTAATTCTGATGTCAATAACTTACGGTTTTTAAGTGCAGTGCAGTCCATAATGACTGGATTTGCTTCATGCTTCAAAAGTTTAAACAATCTACAGCATGAAAAAAATATATATTGTTTTACTCATCATAGCACCAGGAGTGCCTTCCTGAAATGATAATGCTGTTTGTTGAGCAAAAAGAGGATATGGTGTTCATGAATATCTAGCCTCGAAGTTACAAACAAAACTTCAGCCTTTAAGTGGAGAAGAGCACTAATTAAAATAGCATTAAAGGTTAATGGATTCCTGTGCATGATGGATTAATTTTAACAATTGATTTTAAAAGGCTTTTAGAAACAATGACTCCTTGAATATTAATTGAATGTTTTTGAGTTTAGGAGAAAAAAAATCTTAATCCTTGTGTTGATATGTTATGCAGTAGTTAGGAAAAAGTAATAGTTTACAATGAATGACTGAGATACATTGACTTAACGAAGCCACTGCAAGTACTGTGCTTTAACAAGGGCAGATGTTATTTTTGTAATTCTGGAAATTCCCTTTTATGAAAATTTCACAATTCCCATTAAAACACAACTTCTTGTCTTCAACTTCACTTTATAAACCAGGGCTCCACCTCCCCTGCAGGAAGCCTGATTAATTTATCTTTGCATGGGGAATTCTGTGCAACCTGAGGGGAATGCAATCTACAACTCCAGTCTGTGGGAATACTGTGGACCTGCAGAGCAGAGGTCTGCAACCATTGCTCTAGTCTGTGTGCTGGAATACTGGCTGAAACTCCATCATGCCCCTATCAGGAGTTTTGGATAATTGGATCACAGTAACCACAGATACCATGGTTTTGCCCTGAACATGTTCTCAACAGATCACTATGTCCCAACCTATAACAATTTTTAGAAACTGAAATATTTCTAAAGTTCTTTGTAAAATGTGTGCACATACAAGAAAACATCATTTTCAAGCTCAGACCATTAAAACCTTTATACTGTGTCTTGTCACACTATCATTTATTGTTGTATATTCCACATATTTTACGGATAAACTATTTTAGAAATGTTTTAAAGAACATAAATAGTTTTTACTAAATCATGACGATTGTTATCTGGTCTTTTCTTCCTAGAGATCTCTCAACCATGCACTGACCAGACTCTCATCTTGTGAGCTCTTTGAGGCAAGGATTGTGTCTGCTTACACCTTCCTGAGCCCAGTGAAGCCCTGACGCTGATCAGGCTCTTTGTGCACTAGCTTTATGTAAATAATAAATAATAATAATTAATGCCACTGGTTTGCTTTGGAGATCTGCAAGCTTCTACCTATAGCTCACTGTCACCCTAATCCCAACTTGTTATATTACTGATTTTAGCAATGCTTTTTGAAACAGTTAACCCCAATTTAAATGTATACTGAGATATCTTTGCTAAAACTACTTTCCTAAACAGCATATTTTAATATTATCTGATTTATGTTGTCATTTTAAAAAATCATATTTTGTATTTAAATAGATTAAATATTTCAAGTGACTAATGATTTTGGATGCCTCCATCTTTTGAGTGCCCAACTTGAGAAACTAAAAGGATTTTAAAGTTTTTTTGAGGATGGATGGTTAGCACTTTGAAAATCTTGGCACTACTGTTTTCATCCCAAAGCACTTCACAAATGTCTCTTATCCAGCACCACTGAAAAAAGCAGCCACCTCTGGAGAGACAGCACTGGACAACCAGTGCACAGCATGCTGCCCAGGTATGGGTGGGAGAAGGGACATATTGGCTAAAAATACTAATGCAAACCTGATTTGTCATGGGATCTTTAATTTCTGCTCTTTGCTGTGGTGATGAACCCAGACGCAGGCTCATTGTACATTATTAAATAAATAAAACAATAAAGTAACTATTGACCATGCAGTTTTAAGGTCTTCTCTGAAATACTCATACACAGTATATTGCGTGGTGCTTACTCTATTTTTCCCAGAAGGATTAAGGTGTTAGGGGACTCTGTTGGCATTTGAATTTGAGATCCAAGGAAGTGTTTTTTTAATATAAAATTTATGTGTTTATTTTAAGTTACTGATCTTAGTGAAGTTAAGTAAAAGAATGTGCTTTAGTTACCACTAAAAATGTAACATCTCTATATATGAGACTCTGTTTTATGTAACTGAATCTGCAACTTATTAGAGAGACAAGGTGGGTGAGGTCATTATTGGACCAACTTCTGTTGGTGAGAGAGACAATCTTTCGATCTTACACAGAGGTCTTCTTCAGGTTTGGGAAAGGTACTAAGTGTATGTCTACACTGGCAGAGTTACAGCGCTGGCAGTTACAGCACTGCTCAGAGAGCGCTGAAGTGAAACCACTGTTGTGTGTTCACACTGTCAGTTGCCTGCGCAATAGTGTGTTCACACTTGTGGCACTTGCAGCGGTATTCAGAGTGGTGCATTCTGGGCAGCTATCCCATAGAGCATCTCTTCCTCTTCTGCCTATGCTTGTAAGAACAGCAAGAGGAGCAGCCGGACAATCCACCCTCTTCCACTCTCTGACTCCACCACCTCAACCAAGCTTCATACTCAGCAGTGATGATTGTAGTATTAAATTGCTTGTTTAAAATTGTTTAAAATGTATATAATGCCTTTTGTCTAGCCAAAAAATATTTCCCTGGAACCTAACTCCCCCATTTACATTAATTCTTATGGGGAAATTGGATTCGCTTAACATCGTTTTGCTTAAAGTCGCATTTTTCAGGAACATAACTACAACGTTAAGTGAGGAGTTACTGTATCTGTGAAGCCAAAATGCAACATTTTACAGAAGCAGTATTGTTTGCAACACACAGAACATTGGTTCAGTGATTTAAAACACAGCCAGTATTCTCACACCTGTCACTAACTGGCGGACCCCAGACAAGCACCCATGAGCCACAAGACCCCCAAAATGGTGAGTAGCCACAGGGGCAGGGTAAATCAGTGTTCCCGGGCCCTACTGTACACTGAGCACATGGCTCTTCGGGAGAGCCAACACTGTGGGGGGGGCCTGATAATTATTCCTGTCCCCACATTTTCCACATGCTGTGTTCATTATGGAAGATATCTCGCTGCTGAGGGTGAGCAGGAAATCAAGGGAGGGTCTTCTCCAAGACTGCAGCTTCCACCCTGGCCCTTATGTGGCTCACCTGTGTGCAGCAATGGTCCCCCCACCCCCCAGATGCTGATGAGGTCCAGCAGCTCGGCATTGCTGCAAGCGGGAGATCGCCTGGTCTGTGGTGCAGGCATGGAAACCTGGAAAGATGCGCTGAGACCACTGCACGCATCACTGAGCAAACAGGAAGGGGACTTTTAAAATTCCAAAGGAATTTACGGGGTACGAATGACGGTTGGTCACCTGAGGGCAGGGTAGTAGAGTTCAAACCGATGGCCAGGGAGGTAAGAACAGGCATTGTGGGACACCTCACGGAGGCCATTCGCAGCACTGTAATCGACCAGGTTGTCTACACTGGCACCGTGGCGCTGTACCCCGGCACAGAAAGATGTATGCCTCTCGTCAGGGTGGTTATTTTACAGCGCTGCAAACTGCAGTTTCTGCGCGCTAAGTGGCTTGGCAGTGTGTACATCTCGGGACTTACAATGCAGAAAGCTGCTTTACTGTGCAGAAACTTGCCAGTATAGAGAGGGCCTAAGTGTCACAGCTAAATACAAGATCAAACAGATAGTTTAGCATAAGTAGTTAACACATATTCTAAGGGACCAGTCAAGGTGAAGTGGCCAGTTAACACTTCTGTAGTCTAGGACAAAAAGGGGAGTTAGTGGGTCACAGATTGTTGTAATAAGTCATAAATCCAATGTCTGTATTAAGACCATGATTTTTAGTGTCTAGCAAAGTTATGAATTTTAGAATCCAGGCTCGTCTTTTGGAAGTGTTGTGCAGGTTTCCTTTGAGGATGAGGACTGATAGCTCAGATATAGAGTGATCACTTTGTGAAAAATGTTTACCCACAGGTGTTTTTCTCTTTTATCATTTTCCTGTGTGAGTTCATTCAAAAGCATAGGGATTGTCTGGTTTGAGCCACATAATTGATATTGGGCATTGAGTGCACTGGAAGAGGTACACCACATATTGTGATAGGCATGTGTAGGACTCATGGATCTTGAAACATGTATTGTGGGGGATGTTGATCACTGTCTGCAGGTTATAATATTTAAATATTTAGTGCATAAACCCCACACAGGCTCTGGCATGGATGGGGTTAAAACCTGGTCTCAAGCAGCCAGACATCCCTGCAAAAACAGCGAGGATTGCAGTGGAATGTAGCCACCTGACAAACTGGCTGTCTGCAGTCTACTAATACTAACAAGAGTGAGTGGATTAGGAAGATCTTCATGGTGGAATGTTTGCAGGCCCCACCCACTGCAAGAAAGAGAAAGAGCACAGAAAAGTCCAGCATGATTTCAGAAGGAGCTAGAATATAGATATATCTATATCAGCAGGGCCATTCTTACCTATACGCAAAGTATGCAGCTGCATAGGCCCCAGGAAACTTGGGGATGGTGTGAAGGACAGAGAGAAGAGGGGGTGAGTGATTGACACCTGTTGTAAACCAGAGATTATTTTGCTGCAGTAGACAGGGCCAGAAAAAAAGAGATGGAGTATAGAGCAGAATGGGTGTCCTATCCTGCATTTTCTGGGCACCGTGATGAAGAAAACAATTCCTTAAGCTTTTAGGGGCCATATCCTGCAACCTCCTACTCACATGAGAAGGCTTTATGGAACCAAGTAGTCTTTTTAAGTTAATGGGTTTTAGGGTTGGACTATTGAGGCCCAGATCCTCCTCTTGAAGGGGATCCTTCACACACAGAACCCACCTTTCCATACAAAAGAGGAGCACATGCACAGCTGTTGTGGTGACACTTTTTCCTTCTCCATCTTGGGAGGACTTTCTAGGCAATCTGATATCCGAATGAAGAGATGAAAATTGAGTTGGTTGGGGATGGTTTGGGTGGGAGGGATTACTGCAAATAGACCCAGCCTTGTGGAAACTGGTCAGAAAAACTGGCAACCCCTCTGGCTTTGCAACTATTGTGTTTTTTCTGCTGAATGCTTGCTTGAGATCCTTGACACACGGGTGACCAGAAGGAAACTGTGGTAGTGTGGGTTGGAGCCAGGCTGTTCTGGAGTAGGGGGGAATCCTGGCAGAGATTTCTTCATTCTAAGGCTCCTCTCACTTCTTTTTCCTCAGCGGGAGAAGATCTGGCCATAGTTAGGACAGCATAGGTAGGAAAGCCTTTACTTTAAATGTGAACTATGGATGGTAACTTGTCCAGATAAAGTAAGAACTGACCCAAACCTCTGCCCAAAACTCAAATAAATCCCAAATCAAAATGTATTTGTTGTCCAGAAAAGTATGGACTTTATTATAAAGTTTGACTTTATTATAAAAAAATAATTTTAACTTTCCTGTGTATCTGTATTTCCTGGTTCTGGCTGGGACAGGAAGGGCAAGTGCTAAAATACCTTTTGAGAGCCTGTTCTTGCGAGACATATTAAATATCTCACTAGGAAGCCCATTTTGTGATACTTCCAGATTTTCTAATCTTAAGAAGTCTGAAATATGAAATATTTCAGCAAATATGGGAATTTTTGCATGCTTATCTGGTTTTATTTTAAACTGTTCATAAATAATCAACATCTCCCTGCTTCTTTCAAATCCATCCTAATCACATAGATTTTTTTTCTACCAGCTATTGCTCAGACTAACCTGTCACCCGCATTAAAAAGGTAAAAAATAAAATATGCACTGAATTTAATAAGTAAAATTCAGTATTACATCATTAATAATAGTTGGCTCTGATGTGCAACTTTTTGTCTTCAAAAAGTCCTTACAAATATATTTTATTTGGACTATGGACACACTTATTTTGGAGCTTGTGTAGCAGGTGTTTTTCTTAACCATTTTTAGGAGAAATCCCAAGTTTAGAGGAAATGAGCAGTCTATTATTTAAATTTCCTGAGATTAGAGGAAGAACACTTTGCCAAACAATGCCTCTTCACTTCAAAACCTCTCCTCATAAATTATGTTAGAAGATCTTATTAAAGGTCTGTAAAAATTTCCTATTAAAAATGGTTGATTGCAGTCCAGACCATCACAGCTTTTGTGCTTTCGTTGAAATACCACAGCTGTCGCGAAGAAATATACTGTGAGACAAAAGGTTTTGTTTCCTTAGTAATAAATTATTTCTGTGATATCCGAAGAAAGATAAAACTTTCACTACGTTTGAGTGAAGGAAGATTCTAGTGATAACTTGTTCAAAAATCTATAAAAAGAATATAAGAATGTAGATCTAGATAGCAAATTAGAATCAGACTTCCTTTTAGTTTAATAAAGCAATTACTTCTGAAGTCAGTGAAGATTATAACCATGGATAATGGAATGACTTACTAAAGCACAGTGACTATATCTCAATAGAACCTCAAGTTGAAATTTTCAACTCTGACCTTCGGGAATGATATAACAGAAACCTTTAGCATTGGCAATTTTTAAACCAACCAAACCAAATTTTAAAACCAATCAAATTTTTAAATTATAAGAAACAGTATGTTTACTAATATATTTACAAATAGAGCTGGGCAAATACTGCAAAATTTTTCAGAGGCTTTTACAGATTTGCTTTGACTATGTTTGTGTTTTCATCTATCTACGGAATATGAATTTTCTGTTGGGAATTTTTGCAGAAGCAGCAAATCTATAGGGTATAATGGAATATGTTTGCATAAAGCAAATATTGATTTAGTAAACTCAAGCTTTTATACTGAGGACATAATTCTAAGCATTATACTCACTTAGGGAACAGAAGTATACCATGTGACCTACTTAGCTAGTCAAAACTTAATAACACACCTGTATTTTGTGCACAACCTACAGCCTAAAAGTATTTACATAAATTATATGGCAAGTAATGTTTTATGAAAGATAAAGAAAATCACAATTTGCTCCTGGACAGTTTGTAGAAAAAGGTCAAATTAACTATATAAATTATTTGTTGTAAACAGAAATTGGTGAATAATTTATTAGTGAATTGAGAAGAAATATAGATCCTAGAAAAAAGAGTGCAAGAGATATTTTGGGTTATTGGCACAGAAATTAGTTTGCTTTTATTATTATTTATTTTTAAGTGTCAACACTATTCTTAAGTAAGCCAATTTCTTTACTGTGTGGCTAATAAAAGAGTTGACTGGAATCTTATTATATATGTATATATATAGCACCAGTGATGTGCCGGGCAAAAAACTCCTCCCATTCCCTGAGGAGTTTTCAGTGTAATTTGGACAAATACAATACAAGTCCTTGATCCTGTAATCAGATCCATTTGTACAGGCCCTTATGGGGCCCTGTAACTTTTTCGTCAAGAGTGATTTTCTGATCAATCAGAATTAAGATCTGTAGCTCTCTTGTACAGCAACATGTGTTGGGTACTGAATATTTCAAACTATTGCACAAACATAAGAACTAAGTATTATTATTAACATACTAAATATCTTTAGCTTAGGGTCTAAATATGGGAAATTCGTCTTTGGAAATGATTTTTTCTGGAGGTCAGGGAAGATTACTATATGTCTTTGGTAACAGGATCCTGATCCTGCAATATTTACTGAAGCCAAAAGTTCCATTAATTTGGAGCAAAGAATCACATATACAAGTAACTTTACTCAGAGGAGTAGCCCCATTGTCACCATTTGTGGGCTTTGCCAAATTTCTGAGGGCCAGATTCTAATATCCTTACTCACATTGAGTAGTATATTACTCTATAAGTTATCCCATTGATGTCAATGGGACCTCTTGTGGAGTGAGATGCTACTCAACAAGAGAAAGGGTATCACAATCTAGCCCTACTTTCATGAACTCAACGATAATAAATACTTAAAAGGAGTTCTCTTATTTAAAATGTCTATTTCATAATATTAAATAAATAAAAATTACTAAATCATTTTGCCAGTTGTTGGCCACGCTGATCAAAGACAGTTTCTCATAAACTGAGAACAATGGTGACTGCTGTCTCTCTTGCTTCAAAATCAGGAGGGACTCCTCTGCTTCATAAGATTTATTTTCTAATGACAATCCATAAAGATACATGAATAAAAATGTGGGGAATTTTAAACATTTATTTTATGTATTATATATATAATGCCACACACTCAGATGATGCTTTACAAAACACACACATAGACAATGTCCCCGCTCTAAGAAGCTTAGAGTCTATGAGAAATATGAACAATTTAATGATTACAAAAGAGATGTACTCTTTATTTTATTGTATGTATCCATTTTACTTAATATCCTAGAGCTCTAGGCTAAAAATTAAACATACAATATAATTAAGATAGCATCCATCCTAATCTAACTCCCTACTCACATAACAAAATATCTACCAAGCAATTAGATACAAAAAGAACAGACCCCCAAGAACACACTCACCAGACACCTCAACTCTTCTCATATGTCCAGGAGAACAGATGGACCTTCCAGTGCACTCTGAAGGTCAGCAAACTGAAGGTCCTTTGGACCAATGGTGGGAAAGAGAATTCCAAAGTCAGGGGCCCTTCACATTAAACACCCTGCCACCAGACCCCTTCCCTTTTAAACTGAAGGGTCTCTAGCTTGAATACCTTCACTGATTGCACCTGCAGCAGTATCGCAAGAGGAGAGAGAGAAACTCTTGGGTAAGCAAGTCTCATTCCAGTTAGGGCTTTATAGGTTAAACTCCATGTGAAAACTAACAGGCAGCCAGTGCAGATATAGTAGAGCAGTGGTATAATATGTTACTTGGGAAAATTTCCCTTAATAAGCAGGTAGCTGAATTCTGCACTAGTTTAAGCTTCCAGATAGCTTTAAGGGATAGCCCTATAAAGAGCACCTTTCAGTAGTCTAAACTTGAGGCATTAAAGACAAGAGTCACACTAGTGAGAATCAGATCTGAAAGAAATGGAATCCCCTAAGCTGCCTCTTCTCTTGTCTTTACATGTCACCATGGCTTACAGATGACCTGGGACAGATGAAGTGAGAGGGAGGATGGCTAGAGCACTAGTGTGGGAAGTCTCATGCTGAAACTAACTGCATTATAGGGATTTAAAAAAAAATTCAGTTGTGACTGTAAAAGGCAAAGGTTCTTGGTCTCCATCATTGCCTCTGCAAAATCTCAAAGAAGACTGCTTCTGATGGTAAACAGTTGCTTAATCTGGTTGTCTCTTCTCAGTGGCTGATTCAAATCCCTTCCATTGTGAGGAAATCTCTAGTTTTTATGTGGAGAAAACACTTGGATTTGCTCTGAGCTCTGCATCTGTGAGTCATACTATATAAGTCAAAGGGTGTTGAACTGCTCTAATTTACCCCAGTTTACATGTTCTTCCTTCTCTTCGGTGTGTAAATAACCACTTTCGATTCCATTGCACGCTGGTAGAGTATAAGTAAAAGGGAGGCCAAGTGAGCATAAGGGAGTTAAGGTAGTGTAAGGAGGTTCAGTGTAAAGATGGCCTTGTGGATAGAGCTGTTTGGAAAAATTCCAACAAAACATTTTTTCGTCAGAATTTGCCAACTGATTGAAATGGAAACATTTTGCGGAGATGGTTCAATCTCAACAAAGTTCCTCTGGAAACCAGATAGGTTTCCATCAGATTTCCTGGTTTCCTGCCAGCTTACCTGCCCAGCTCCTCAGGAGCCTGGACTTCCAGGGTTTATAGTTTTGGGGCAGCCTGCCAGGCTGTTTTTTATAAATTACATATTTTCTTAAACCATAAATATTACTCCTGAAGAGGATACTGAAATGAGAATAATATGACTTCTAAGTACTAGAGCTTCTGATGTTAGCCATTCTAAGTTTAAACTGTTTCATTTTCAACAGAATTGAAGATCTACAAAGTATATTCAACCTCCTGCAGACTGCAGTTGTTAAAAGAAAATAAATCACTTAAACAGGGTCACAAGCAACAAAGGCCAATATGGGTTCAGAGTTTACAGGTCTCCACATTTATCAGGTAGAAATATGCTACATTTCACTGTTTCATAAAATATCCTTTTATGAAAAAGCCATCAATCTTTGTATGTCCTGCTAAAACTCTGATTTCTCAAATGAAAGAAATGAATGATGACACTGAATCAAGAAATCGTTTATGAGTTTATATTTTTGCAGGACCACCATGACTTTCACATACGTTTTCAATTTCTGTAAGGATGTGATTATCGTATGGATATGTTTTACTCCCACTGCCTGTACTAAGGGATCTGTCAGAATTGTGTACCCTTTTCTTGGGCAGATCAGGATTAATTCAACCTTTTTTTTAATTGCTGTGCTAATAACCATGCTAGTGTTTAGTAAGTGGTAATCCACTTACTTTTGTAATTTATCAAGAATTTAAATTTTATATATTAAACATATAACAAATATAGAGAAGTTTCTATGTAAATTAAAATATGTATCTAATCTAGGAAGATAATTGCATCTACATTTGTTAATAGTTTTTTAGAATTAATTTTGTGTAATTTGCAGCTATTCTGCAAAATTTCTTCTTAATCCTTTTGTTTTAGCCTACTTTTGGCTTTGTCTTGCATTCTCTCTCTATCTCTTTAGTAGCCTTGCATCTCTTATTCCAGCAGGACAATTTCTATGTAAAACAATTTTACTGTCATAATTACACCCACATTGCAAGAATTGCAATGCCAGAGATTAGCATTTTCAGCGCACTAGTAATATATATCCATTTCTAGGGTGGAGAGTGGCAGCCATATGAACAACTGACAAACAAAACACTGTACAATAATGAGGGAAGGAAATTTTAGCCAAAGACATGGGAGTAAACTACGACTGTTTTGAAAAGTGTCATAGGTTTTCTAATGTCACTGCAGAGCAAAGACAATTTTTTTTAAGGTCTTGTCTGAAGGTCGTCACTATTCACATAATTTTTAGTGTATCTACCTCCAAAGAAGGAAAAGGTGAGAGTGTGTTGAGAGTTGAACTTTTGTTTTCAAAGAGTGACCTGATGCTTGGACCTTAAGCCACCATCTCTGGCAAACTCAGTACAGTCCCACCATCTGGGTCATTGGAGTGGGATGAACCCTTGGTTGGGAGAGTTTTCTGTTTTTTTTTTATTATTATTTGTTTATTTGATTTTTGAGTAATCTGACTCTACCTATGCTTTATTCCTGCTGCATTATTCCACCAGTTTATGTGGTCCTCCCTTGGATTTCTTATTTGGTCCCTGAGGAGGATTTTACTTTAGTATTTATTACAGAGCTTAATAAAAATAATAATTACTAAAGCAACCTTTGCATCTAACAAGATTTATGTTACATTTGATATAATCACACATCAGAATAAAACATAAAATACTTACAATTCTTGAATTGTTTGAAAGTTGGTAAATGTTTTTCAGGAAATTGATATGTTTTTTGAATTCCCTTAGAAACCACTTTTTGGTAAAGTCTTTAATTTATTTTATGATACTGCACATAAAAATACACATCATACTTCCTTAGGAACTGAAAAGTTAGGTTGACTTACAGTCAAAGCATATACTATCCAAATGTTTCTTTATACCTCTCAGTTCTCCGTTTTCTCTCCCAAGGAAAAAAGGGTTTGAAAAGAAAGAAGTTATGACTTTTGGGGAAGGAGAACCAAGTCACACATGGAACAGCAGTGTTTAATATGGAGCTAGCACTATAAGAATGCAAGCCTTGCTGCATTGTAACGTGCAGTTTTTATGTAGTTACAAGGACTTGCACAGTAATTTAAGCAGCTCACTCTTACATGAGCATGCTATGAAATATATCTCATGACACCACCAAAGCCTCTGGAAAACCTTACATAGGAGAGGAGATATAAACAACTTTCAATGGGCACTATACATTACAAACTAAACATCTCCCTAAAACAAAATCTGTCTTGTCTGAGTAGACTGAAAGGAGAATAAACTAACTATTCTGTTGGTGATGACTTTAAAGAAAATATTACGGATGGTATGGAGGAGGGAACTAAGAAGTTGTGCATTTTAGTTTTTCCAGTGCATTTGAGAAGTATTGCAAACATCTGCAATTTGAAGGAGTTTGCTTCATGAGCCCCTAAAAGCACTCTGCAAAACGTTCAGGTAATTCTTTAGGTACACCACCAGATCTTCCAAATAATCCTACAAAAACCTTTAATGGGATTTCAGCATTTTTTGTCTTTAGCTGTCAGCACTGTACTGTATGGCAGTTCTTGTTGATGAGTCAAATAAATGGCTGATCTTCAAATCAAATAAATCCAAATTAGCCAAAAGAATGTGAGGCCTCTTGTTGGTAAAGTGTATTGATCCCACAGCATTGTTTGATTGATAAATTGTTCATCATTTAATGTATTTTCCATATGAAGAGAGTCCCAAAGCTTCAAGTGACAAAGGCCAGTTTCCATTCTAAATGGCTGCACATATTTTAGCAGCATTTTCCCTCCCTGTAGGTCATTGTAAAGTCTACCGAAACTTTGTTAAATTCTTGATCTACAGTGTTGTTTTTCACACAGGTCAGACTGTCGTATTCCACAGTTATGGCCTTGCCAATTAAAAACAGTTTAGTAAACAATTACTAAATTTGAAAATGAAACTATTAGAGAAAACTATTAATAGTGTTCTACGGGTGGGTACTGATTTGGAAGAGCTCTCAGTGTGATACCATAGAAATATAGGATTTGCGATACCAGATCAGATCAGAGACTCATCTAGTCTGGTGTGCTGTCTCCAACAGTGGCCATTACCAGATGATTAGGAGGAAGATGCAAGGAACTTCATAACATATCTTCATGAGGGGAGGGATAGCTCAGTGGTTTGAGCATTGGCCTGTTAAACTTCAGGGTTGTGAGTTCAGTCCCTGAAGGGGCCACTGAGGGATTTGGGGCAAAATCAGTACTTGGTCTTGCCAGTGAAGGCAGGGGCTGGACTTGATGATCTCTCAGTTCTATGAGAGAGGTATATCTCCATATATTTATTTAAAAAAAACAAACAGTCATGGAATAATTGGCCTGTGGGGGAAGTTTCCTCCTAATCCCATACCAATCACTGTTTGGCTTACGCCATGAAGCATGAGAGTTTATCTTTCTTTTTAAAATTAGTATCCTATCTAATGAAACCATGAGTGTTCTGATTGTCTGTGTAACTGACTAATCCTCTTTTGAATCCAGTGAATTCTAAAAGTTGATTATGTGTTTTGGGAAAAAAATCACTTTTAAATTTGTCTTTCATTTTTACTGGAAGTCCTATTATTCTTGTATTATGACAGAGAGAAAAGTGGAGTGCCTTACTTCTCTGTATTGCTCATTATTTTATATACTTCTGTTAAGCCCCCTCTTATTCATCTTCTTTCTAAATTATATAGTCCTGATCTTTTCAACCTGTCCTCATATAGAAGTCTAACCATACCTTTAATCATCAAGTCTCTGAACTCCTTCTTGATAAAAAGTTTAGTGAATGGTTTTGAAGAATATGATCTTCTTTTGAGGAAAAAAATGGTTTTGTAGCTAAACCAGAGAACTAGGAATCAGAAGTTCTAATATGGGCTCTGCATACAAAGACTTCCTTGTAAAATTGGGAAAGCCAATTTTTCTTTGCCTCAGTCACCCTATCTGTAAAATGTAAAATCTTAAAATAATATTTCCTTTGGTCACAGAGCTATTGTGAGCTTAATTTCATGTTTGTAAAGTCTTTTAAGATTCTTGCCTAAAAGATAATATGGAAGTGCAAAGTATTATTATTTTATTATTACCGTATATACTCGTTCATAAGCTGAATTTTTTTAGTAAAAAAGGGAAGCACCAGAGAAGGGGGTCAGCTTATGAACAGGTATAGAGAGGGAGAGGTGGGGCCACAGCCCCTCCCCACAACAGAGGGAGCAAGGAGAGGCAGCATAGCCGGCAGGGCCAGAATCTCTCCGCTTCTGGCCCTGCTGCTCTCCCCACAGCCTCTGAAGCAGCTGAAGCTCTGGGGCTGGCAGGCTGCAGCCGTGCCACTCGGCCCCGCCTCCCAGAGCAGGCTGTGGCCGCGCCGCCCAGCCTGCTGGAGCACACTGCGGCCGTGCCTCCCGGCTCAGCCCTCTGGAACATGCTGCGGCCACGCCGCCCGGTCTGGCCCGCTGGAGCAGCTCCAGCCAGGACAGAGACATCCTCCCCTGGCCCTCTCCAGATAAGGTGGGAAGGGATGGGATGGGGAGAGTGTGGCGGTCCCGGGCTGGGGTGGGGTCATGTGGGGGGTAGTCACAGGGGTTACTCCCCTGACTCCCAGCTTCTCCCTCCCAAAAAATTTCCCCACCAATTGCTGTCCTGGTCCGTCAGGGAAAGCAGCTAGTGCGCCAGGACACTTTGTTTACTTAGGTTTACCTCCATGCCTGCGGACGCTCGAGGTAAACAAACCATCTCGACCCACCAGCAGCTTATTCTAATGGCCCGGGAGCCAAAGTTTGCTGACCCCTGAATTATAGGGTCGGCTTATGAATGGGTTATAAAAATTTTCCATTTTTACTTATCCATCTTATCCATCTTGGGGGGGTTGGCTTATAGACGAACCGGCTTATGATTGAGTATATATTAGTATATATGAGTACTTTCGTTTTTGTTTTTCGTGGGAGGCTCACAGACTTCTATAAAATGATGCAGCTAGCCCATTGGCCTTTTCAGGTTTAGTAAAACTATTACGTTTCAGAAGAATCTATCTTGCTAGGCATTATATTTTCATCATTACTATCCTGTACTGTTTAATTCCAAGAGCACATTGATAAATTACATTTGTCTTGGTACTGTTCTCAAGGTCATATAAATGTGCTTCTGGGTAAGAAATATTTTTTTAAAATATTTCTTTAAATACTCAAACATTGAAAAAAAATTCCAGTATGTCTTCAACTTGAGAACTTCTCTTAGCTGGAGTATAGTAGAGCTGTTCAGAGCATGGTTAAGAAACTGCTTAACTGTCCAAGTGTATTATTAATTTGTATATTTTAACGATTAAGCTCTTTTTTCTTCTGTTACTCTGGAGTAACCTCTTGTGGCAAATCCCAGTTCTTTTTAATCAGTGTCTTGCTTCCATAATCCAAAAGCTCAGGTGTTTGCCATTGCTGTTATTTCTTCTTATCTTATTATTGAACATCCTGGATCCTAGTGATATTGCTTAAAATATGTCTTCGTGAAGCCACATACATGCAACAGTTCAGAAAAGCTGTAACATAAATTTCATTTGAAGAGCTAACATGCTGCAAGGAATCTTTCAGTGTACATCTGCTAAATTCATGCCCATGTTAAAATACTCTTAGCTTTGTAACAAAAACAAAAAGACCAAAAAGAAACATACTTATGTATTTTCTGTTTTTCAAAAGCAGTGAAAGGTCAGTGAAAAACCAGAGAAGGTTAAAAAAGGAAATTTGTTACCATACAAATAATCAAAACACTGTGATCCAATTTAGAGTTATTCGCTATTTTTCATCACAATAGAAACAAGCAGGAAACTTTGTATATTAAAGCTTACTACTGAATCCAGGTTTCTATCTACTGTCATGGTATCTCTAGCAATATCTAAACTTTACAAGAAGAGCAAAGATTACGCATAATTCTTCACCCAAAAAATCTCATATTATGATTCAATAAACCAGCCAATTCATCATCACATTTTAATAAAACAAATAGCTTCTTACTCCCCTCCACCATCCTTTAGTAAATAACGTTACATATTTCAGAGTAGCAGCCGTGTTAGTCTGTATCCGCAAAAAGAACAGGAGTACTTGTGGCACCTTAGAGACTAACAAATTTATTAGAGCATAAGCTTTCAAGTGGGCTGTAGTCCACGAAAGCTTATGCTCTAATAAATTTGTTAGTCTCTAAGGTGCCACAAGTACTCCTGTTCTTTTAATGTTACATAAACTCTTTTAAATATGCCCTCTCCACACATAGTGGCAATCACCTTTGTTACCTGTCCTATGCCTGTCTACCTTCTATCCAGTAAATCATTACATGTAATGGACCAAATCTTGCTTTCAGTTGCTGTACATAAGTATAATCAGGAGTAATTTCATTAATATCAGTGTAGATACTGCAGATTTACAGCAGTGTAACAAGTTGAATCTGGACAGTATTTATACTATTTAAGCTTTATAGTAATATAGTACTTTATTGCCTTATATTACTTATTAGTAATATTACATAGTATTTTAAGTCTTTAAATCTCAAATTAAGAATTCCAAGATAGCTAGTGAGAGGTCCCCATGCTTCTCAAAGTAAATAAAAAAACCCTGCTTACTAAAATCCTCCTAAAGAGCACACGCACAAAAACTAAATATATCCTCACAGACCCTATTTACTGTAACCACCAATTTAATAAACCTTTCTAAAACCATCATGGTCAAATTTTACAACAGAATCTCAATGAAATCAAGGATAAACTAGACTGCTACAAAACAAAATGTTCTGTGCCAAAACACTTAATGCAGGCATCACCTTCTTAATCAAATTAACAGGAGTAGGCAGCATGTGGGAGGGGGGTTACTTTTCTGGGATGATGTACAGCTGCCATTCTGTGGTATATGGCATACCAAGAGAGAAGTAGAGTCCTAATAATTACAGTTATTGTTGCTGGATAGTATGATTCTAATACAATCACAGCAAACTTCCCTAAAATCACTTCTCACATTATTGGTGAGTTTTATTTTCTTTTGAGTCCAGAAAGACATCGCTGCACCCAGGTTTTAACTACATGTGATAAAGGCATTATATAGCTGAAAAATAGTCAGTGCTAATAGGACTGGAACCAGTACAGAATTACTGGAAAAGATCCATTGAATCTTTTGCTTATAGGGCCCCAATTTTTAAATGTGGACATCTTAGTATGATGTCAAATCCCACATTTGAAATCCAAGCGCAGAAATTGGCCCTTACATTAACATTTTGGCATATGTAATGAGTAGTTAAGTGCCAAAATGGGTATCTAAATGTCCAGCTGTGGAGTATGAACATCCTTTATATTTTTGATTTATAAGAATGTGCCTGGATATATGTGTATCATCACACTAACAAAACGAACACAACTCCCCACCTTACTAAGTGACTGAAATAATTGAATGCAGTTTTAGATACCGATTTCTTTAGCAAAGATATCTGTACCCTTCTCTTTTAATTCATTTGCAGTTAATTGTAGTAAGACTAGGTACTTGGGAATATGACTGGATATTTTCAGATTTTGGTCATCTTTCCAATGAAGCCAGTGGAAAAAAAGACTCAATATCTTACTCAAATCCAGTACTCATAGGCTAGGCACAGTAGTACTAAGAAGAACTGTTTTCTGAAAACATCTCTGTCTAGTGGTTAGAGCACTAGATTGAGGTTATGAGACCTGGGTTCTCTTCTCTTTTCTGCCACTGTTTTTGAGAAAGTTACTTCAACTTTTTATTAATTTGATTCCCCACAACCTTCGTATATTTTGTCAATTTAGATTGTATGCTTTTAAGGCAGGAGACTCTCTCCCTTTGTGTTTGTTCAATAGGGCCCAATCTCAGCGGGAGCCTCTAGGTGCTTCTGTAATACAAATTATAATAATCTCTGCATTAGTGTGCCAATGTGCCTTACCTCTGGCAGGAAGAATCCTCACCATCATTTTGGATGAATATCAGAGCATCCTTCTGTGTCAGTTCAAATCCTTCCTTCCAACTGCATGTTCTCCTTTTGAATCCAATGCTCACACTATTCAGCTAGTATTCTGGAAAGTGAACATTTCTGATTGGAAATCAAGTGATGGGAGGAAGTAATATAGGTTAAAAAGCAGCTTTGAATAGAAAAACAAAATGACTAAATTTACAGAGCTAGAGAGGGAGACTCGCTAATTAAAATATCTCAGATTTTAAAGAGAGTTTTAATGGAAGTACCATTTTTTATTGTCTTCAGTCCTTTGGGCTTTTAGCTGTATATTGCATTGGCGGCCCCAATGGTATAGTTGGTATTTTTATGTTCAGTTCTCCCACATTTCCAAATCACAGAAAAAGCCGTCTGATTAAAGAGTAATTAAATGGCTGTGCTTGTTCAGTCATCTGATGGGTTTTGAACAAAAGCAGTCAATTATGCGGCAGTGTATGTTAGTTTTGTAAGTGTCAGGTGAAGGCTGACAGAGATCACATTTCTGTGTTTTGCTGCTGAATTCAGACCTTGGCCTCCAGAGGTAATGGATCTCTGCAGTACCTCACTGGAGCAGATAACGGAGTAGTGCAGGATTTCAAAAGCTGACATACTTTTATTGCCACAATATTCGTGTCATGGAGATGATGGGTTTTATATTGTGGGTTGATAAATCTGTGCATTTCTTAAGCCTAAAAGCCAAGTTCTATTGATAAATAAAGTGGTTCGCCTTCTAAAAAAGAAACTTTGTTGCAGGAGATATCCACTGCAGTTAATGAGAGCCCCACTGGTTTATAAGCCTGAAAGTTTAGAATAGTAGTTTTGACCTCAGAGATGAGATGTATCCAAATACTGAATTTGTAGGTTTGTATATTAATTTATTCCGCCAAAGTGCAGACTAATTGTTTTAGGCATGTGCAGGTGGTGCTATTTGAGTCTGGCTCCAGAAGTTGAAGGTGCCGTCTCATTATTTCTCAGCCACTGAATACTCTCAAGTCTGAGAACAGTCCTTTGAAAAATGTCATCAGCTATATCAAGTCCTGGTTCAGCCATGTAATAAGGTAACAGAGATGAGGGATTTGGCTGAGAGAATGACGTGTTCGTCAATCTGTATTAGCCATATTGGGATTCATTCTGGTTGGTCCTGTGATTTAGGGCAGTGGTGGAAAGGCCTTTATTCAGGACATGGCCTGAAATTGGCTGCTGTTGAGATGTGTATTCAGGCTGGAGGGTAATTCTGAAATATGGTTGATAGATTCATGCCATTTTTCATCAAGCATAGGAGTATTTGATAAGTAGCAAATGAGTCGAAGGATGGTCTAGTAGTTGCAGTAGCGTAGCTAGCGGGGTGCAGGGGAAGCAGCCGCTTCCTCAGCAAATTTGCCAGTGGCGCCTTTCCAAAGGCTGGCCGGAGGAGCGGGGGGGCGCAGGCTGGCCGCCTGCAGCATGGCTGGCAGCCATGGGGGGGCGGCGGGCGCGCGGCTGGAGGAGCAGAGGGGCGCAGCATGCGGCCGGAGGAGCAGGGGGGCGCAGGCTGGCCGCCTGCAGCATGGCTAGAGGAGCGAGGGGGGAGTGCAGGCTGGCCGCCCACAGCGCGGCCGGCAGCCATGGTGGGGCGACGGGCGCGCGGCCGGAGGAGCAGAAGGGGGGCGCAGGCTGGCCGCTAGTAGCACGGCCGGCAGCCATGGGGGGGCAGCGGGTGCGCAGCTGGAGGAGCAGGGGAGCGCAGCATGGCGGCCGGAGGAGCGGGGAGGAGGGGCGGTCAGCCATGCGGCCGGAGGAGGAGCCAAGGGGGCGTGGCCAAAGGGGGGCGCCTTTTTTAGGTTTGCTCCCCCTCCTCTTAAAAGCTGGCTACGCCACTGAGTAGTTGGGGTGCTAAGCTGGGACTTGGGAGGCCTGGATTCAGTTCCCTGCTCTGCCACATGACTGGTAGGACTTTGGGCAAGATATTTAGTCTCTCTGGGTATGTCTTCACTGTAGTTTGGTGCAAGTCTCCTAGCCCAAATGGACAGACTCATGCCAGTGGGGCTCAAGCTAGCATGCTAAAAATAGCAGTGTGGACATTGCAGCTTCGGCTGGAGCTCAGGTTCTCAAGTGCACCCGACTCCCTAGGCTTGAGAACACAGCTCCTGCCTGAGCTGCAACATCCACTCTGCTATTTTTAGCGTGCTAGCTCTAGCCCTGCAAGCCCACACCTGTCTGCCTGGGCTGGGACACTCACTCCCAGCTGCAGTGTAGACATACCCTCTGGGCCTCAGTTCCCCATTTGTAAAATGGCATGATAGCTCTTCCTTACAGCACAGGTGTATTGTGAGGATAAATGATTAAAGATTGTGAGGTACTCAGATACTATGGTAATGGGAAGTCATAGAAGTACCTAAGATAATAGTAATATTCTGCACTAGCAGCATACTCAGTGCTGACAAAATGCAAAAATAAATACAGTGGCTGCCCTGGAGAGCTTAGACGGAATAATTTAGATGATGGTACAGTGTGACTGATCTGTGTTGCCACAAACTTGAATATAGGACTTTCTCTCTATACTTTCTTGTTACTATAACCATTTGCCGCTGAGGAAGAAACCTTGCTGATGCGACTGTTTTTTTTATTTCCTATTGAATCATTGCATCAATTTAGTGGGGTAGTGCCTCTCTGGTTGTTGTGATTGCTTATTAGACCATTGGGCTCTATAAAGTGAAGCTGTTGCATAATTATCTGTTAAGGAAAAGATATTCCTTATAACGTTTCTCATCAGTGACCAGGGTTATTATGAGTGGAATTCTGCTGTGATCCACCTTTGGTTCCTTCTATAAATCCCTTACACCAAACTCCATTTTACAATTACGTTGTGTATGGCCCATATTTTTAAAATGGCCACACCCTGGCCTCTGATTTTGCATCTGCAAATTTTGCACACACAATTGATTGCAGACACAAAATTGTGAGTCCAAATGACTGCACTTGCATATTTAATTACCTAATTTATGAGTGCAGTCATGTATTTATTAATTATTATGTATTTATGTATATATTTATGCCTTCTGACAGTTGTCCCTATAATGGATTGCAGGTGCAAAATTTTCAGTGCTTTTTAAGCACTTGAGGAGTCTCTGAGTTTTTTGGATAGATTGTATTATTTATTTAATGCATATATAATGATGAATTTATTTTTCCATGGGTACTCTTTTCTTGTCCATTTTTTTTCTTTCTATACTCTAGAAAATAAGAGACAGAGAGGCCTTTAAAAGCTGTTGTTTGTCTTGACTTCACCTTCATTAATCTTATTTCGTTTTTGTAAGGAGTCATTCTGTGAGTGCCACCGATGGGTAATGTTTTCTTTTCCAAAGTTCATGATTCTTCTATTCAAATCACTAATTTTCACTGTTACACTCCAGTGGTTTAGTGCTTCCCAGGCCTCCAGGAATGAGTTCAATTAGCAATGCTGAATAAATTCTCAAACTTGATTAATCTTTCTTGTCATCAGGATTTAGCACTGAGATAACAGCATATTTTGTATTCATCAGTAAAAGATTCAGATCTGAATTTCGAAGAAAGCATTTCACCTGTCTAGCTGCTTTAAATCTGGCTAGGAGATGTAGAACTCAGTTCTGTTCCACTGAAGTCAGTGGTGGATCAGTTCTGTTCCATTGAATCAATGGTATTTTGGCTTCGGTGTATTAAGCTATATGCATATTGGATATACATTCCAAATTAAACATAATTAATTTGGGGAATTTGTAAATTAATTAGTTGATCTTGTTAAATTCAAAACAAATTAAAACAATATAATTTGGCAAAGACGTTGGTGTAATGACTTTTGATGTGATGACCTTGTGATGATTTTGATGTAATGATGTTATGGTATTTTGAAAAAACAAAATGCATGCCAGTCAAGAGTAAAAGCTTTTGAAAAGTGTCATCCAACAGCAATTCTTCTGGCTGGTTATAGATCTGCTCTGACTGGCTCCAAATGGTACCTTGTCCATTCTGCTGAACCAAAAGATTGGGATCTGTCAAATGGGACTTCTGAGTGGGATATCATGAATGGAAACATGGGAAAGACAGGTATTCAGGATCTATTGGAGAGAACTTCCTAGGAAAAGAATTACAATAATATTAAGAGCCTGGCTTAAAATTGTAAAGAAGGGAGAATGGAGGGAAGCCAGGAAATTCAGAGGGGCTTGTCTATTTGGAGATTTAGTGCACAGCAAGCTGGGGTGGGTAGGCCGGAAGTTCCTCCCAAAGGCAACATGTGGGGCGGTCATGTGTCTCCCCTTTACATTGTGTCCCCCCAGTATCAGCAGGCAGGAGTAGTCTCTGCTGTATTTCTATGATTAAGCAGAGGTAGTTTAGTTTACACAATAACAATAATAATTTTTTGCCCTTCTATTGAACCTTCCATCCAAAATATCAAAGCATTTTACAGATATCCATGAATTAAGCCTCCTGACTTCTCTGTGAGGTAGGTAACATTGTCCCCATTTTATAAATGGGGAAACAGATGACAGAGACGGTTAAGAACTTGCCAAAAGTCACACAGAACATCTGGGTCCAAGCCAGGAATAAAACCCAACCTCCTGATTTCTAATCCCATGCTTAACTCTGAAACCATACTTCCTCTCCTCTAATATACATGGTACTATGTACAAAGTTATGGGCTGTCCAGCACCTGTCCTATCATTCCCTACAAACTCCAGCCACAAATGAATTAAGGACAATTTGTGATCTTAACTCCTTGTTTCCTGCCTTTTGCCAGATTAAGACAGATCTCAAATGTTATTTTAATGTAACCTTAAAAAAACCTTGGTATTAATTTTGTATTTATTGTAGTTGTACTGACCCTAATGAGTTTACTAGAATGAATCCAACAGATGTCACAAATATTTCCAATGCAATTTAACATTCCTAAATAAAACTTGTTTTTCTTTTCTTTTTAAAAAACTTTTTTGAAGTGAAGCTAGGGCTGGTGAAAGATGCTGGACTGACAGCCCTGGAAACTGAAGAGTTTTACATATCCACAGAATAGGTACAGCAGCAGTACAAACTTCCCCACCAGTATTCCTTAAACCTAACATAAAGGGACTGCCTCCCTTAGAAGGGAGTCCTTTTACCTATTAAATTTTTATTCTTTCTGCTGAGGCTGCCAACAATGGGTTAAGAAAAGACAGATTGCTCAATGTTCAGTTCCCTGGAGCAAGGACTATGTTTGCTTTAGAGTTTGCACAGCACCTAGCACCAGGTGGCTGGGATCTTGATTGGAAGCAATACAAATAATAATTCTTCATGTCATAAAATGCATTACAAAAAAGAATAATTCATGTCATCGGCAATATAAAATTATTGATTTGAGGATGGATTCTGATGGATTCATATCCTTTAAAAACTTTAGAAAACAGTTAAGGTTTTTCCTAGCTGTGACATAAATAAAGCAAACATTTTCAAAGATTATGGGTGCCTTGGGATACACTTAGTCCTCTCTTAACCTGTTAATTTATTACTGTTACAAGTTCATAAGCTGTGAAATGTGTTGGTCTCAAAGCTGATGGTTATAACTTGTGAATATGAATGAGAGTTCTTTAGTTGCTATTTACCTTTGTTTTTACAAGGTCAGCTTTTTATCTTTGCATCATTTAACCTCAAAAATATCGCTGAGTTAGACAGGCATATAATGCTTTCTCTGGAAGCATACATGTTTCAGACCCTAGCTTTATGTTAACTTTTCAGTGAAGGAAAATGTTGGATTCTCTCCACTCATTATAGTATTATTTTATAGGAGTAAAAATCAAATTAATGTAGCCATTCATAATAATAAAAATAAGCAATAGTTTTCCTGTGTAAGGAAAACGTGGGTCCTGGGACTCAGAAATTCTAGGTTCTATTCCTGGCTCTGCTGTGACTTGGGTGAAATTCATCCCTGTGCAGTGGGCATATGCATCACTTGAATCCCACTTAAACCCTATGTTGAGGACTTAAGTAGTACATAGGCCTTTTGCTGGACTTCAGTATAGAGGTGAGTTTCACTAGACATGACCTTCTCCCTGTGTTTCTCAGCTTCCACATTTTGAAAATGGCAGGGGTGTTGTGAGGCTTAATGTTTGTAAATTAGCTTGAGCTCCCTGATTGAAAGGCACTACACAAAGTATCACTAAGTGTCTTTATAGTTCACCAAAAATGAGAAGCCATTATGGATGATGATTTAATATTAACAGTGGTGATAATATTAAAGAGATGGTAAAGATCAATGTCATTTTTTATGGGTTTGATTTCTGGAAGTTCTGGGCTTGCTGCAGGAATCACTTGATGAAATTCTGTGGGTTATGTTATGCAGGGAGTCAGACTAGATGGCCACAATGGCCCCTTCTAAACTTGAAACCAATGGATCTATGATTTAGTAAAGTAAAAACCCAGCCCAAACTTGTGCTAGGGTTGGTCAACTCAGAATCAAGGAACTGCAACTGTCTCCCTGTAGCCATTACTCTCCACTGTGGCTGAATCAGGATCACTGATTTATTGTACATAACCCTTAGTTTGGCTGGGCACACCACCGTGGTCTCAATGTTTTCCTGAGCAGGCTCTCCTAGTTTATTCTGAGGCTGGAATGGTGTACAGGAAAACAAACATTGTACTTGGATGGTACATAATTTTCTGTTTTTCTTATCACATTTGTGATACTGGAGGACTTTATGTTCGCTCCTGCCAAGGTCCCCCTGCCTCAGGGAACCCTGACAAATGCTTAGCTGGAATCAGTTTGGCTCACATGTGTGTAAGTATTGTTAAAATAGGTATTTGAATTATAAGAATGTGTTTCGTATTTAGACATTACTGAATGCTTGTGAGTTGCTGCATGCATTAATCTCACTTATAGTACCTGTATCCCATACTGTAAGGTAATTTGAGCAATTGTATTGTAAGCCTTTGTGACTGTAAATCACCAGACAGGAGAGAGTCATTAACTAGTGTGAAGTGCTGATCTGCAACAGAAGGTATTACCTGTTGCCTAACAGGAAAGGTCCATCAACACCAGATGGACTATTGTAGGACGATAAAGAGGACAAAAGGTGTTTGTTGTTTTGCCCTTCCTCCATGAAGAAGAATCATGCAAGTGGATTCCTCTCATCAGCTGTGTTTGCAGATCTGAAGGAGATAAAACCCCCTACCAAGAAGGAACTGTCTCACTATGCTGCTTGGACACAACAGAAACACTAACCCAGGAACCAATCCCTGCAATAAACCCCATTGCCAACTCTGCCTGCATATCTATTCAAAGGACACCATCATAGGACCTAACTACATCAGCCACACCATCAGGGACTCATTCACCTGCACATCTACCAATGTGATATATGCCATCATGTGCCAGCAATGCTCCTCTGCCATGTACATTGGCCAAACCAGACAGTCTCTATGCAAAAGAATAAATGGACACAAATCAGACATCAAGAATTGTAACATTTGAAAACCAGTAGGAGAGCACTTCAATCTCCCTGGACACTCAATAACAGACTTAAAAGTGGCCATTCTTAAACAAAAAAAACTTCAAAAACAGACTTCAATGAGAAACTGCAGAACTGGAATTAATTTGCAAACTTGACACCATCAAATTAGGCCTGAATAAAGACTGGGAGTGGCTGGGTCACTACAAAAAATAATTTCCCCTCTGTTGATACTTGCCTTCTTGTCAACTGTTGGAAATGGGCCACATCCACCCTAATTGAATTGGCCTCGTTAGCACTGACCCCCTACTTGGTAAGGCAACTCTCATCTTTTCATGTGCTTTATATTTATACCTGCCTACTTTTTTTCACTCCATGCATCTGATGAAGTGGGTTATAGCCCATGAAAGCTTATGCCCAAATAAATTTGTTAGTCTCTAAGGTCCCACAAGGACTCCTCATTGTATGTGCTGATACAAACTAACATGGCTACCCCTCTGAAACCTGAATATTGCTGTGATTCTTGGTGTAAGGGACCATCTATCACAAAGATAGACTCATCTATTTGGCAAGAAAGATCACAGTACCCAAGGGGACTGTCTGTAACTCCCTTTTTAGAATGTTACAGTGCTTGAGGAGTTTACACTTGCTAATTGGTTGGTGCAATCGAAGTATAGAATTCACAGTCAACTGGGGTTTTGTACCCTTATTCCCAACAGTCTGTCCTGAGCTTGGGACTCATGCTCTTGAGTCACTGCAGGCAGCTTGCAGTACTGAGTTTATAAGAAACTTTATTTACTGTAGGTTCCCTTGCTGGAATCCAAATGTACTGGTATTTAAACATATGAGATACAATTCCAGCCATTTGAGGACTACTTTACTCATTAAGCTATATTACCTGAAGCCTCCAGGCCTGAGGTACAACATACATTAGCTCTTACATGATTCTTCAGTAACTCTAGCTATTGCATTAAGGACTGACCAGTTCTTAAGGGATGGATTGGAGTCACTAGAGAGTACTAAGATGGGGGGAAAAATCATTTCTGGCCTTATGAGGCAGGAACAGGTTAGAAGCCTTGTGCTTAGTTAGTTCTAACTGGGCTCAACCCCTCCTCCTTCCGGTAATGCCCTGCCTCTTGTTGTCTGCAATCACACTTTGAACTACCTCTCCCCATTCTGTTGGTGAGAGAGACAAGCTTTCGAGCCGCTCAGAGTTCTGTGTGGCTGACATGGCTACAACTACACTGCATACATCTCCCCATTCTCTCAGGCCAGGAGATGGTGTGTATTAGAAGGACGGATTGGGAGCAGAGCTCTCAAACACTCAGATATGCAGCTTCTAGTCAGTATTATAATGATGAGGCAAGTGGGAGCTTAACCCATCTCATTCTCTTAAATTGGGACTGGGGCTCTTCTAGCACTACTGACCTGGGCCAGGAGAAGATTGAAGAGAAAAAAAGATCTCAGTCCAGAACATAAGAGGGAAAGGGAAAGAGCTGAAGTCATGAGCAAGTTGGGATCACTGGAGGGAAAGGAGAAGATGAGGAGAGAGACAGGATCCAAAACTACTCATCCTTAGAGTTCTAACGGTTACACATAAGGTTAAACACTGGCTATCATCCTAAGGGGTTATCTCTCACTATGTGTTTGTACAGTGCTGAATCAAACGAGACTTTAATTTTGGCTGGGTGCTGCCACATACTACTACTACTACTAATAACAAACCACTTGGACAGCTGTGCCCAACTGACCATTCCAAATGACAGTTTTGCAGAAAAGGTCTCCATTTCAAACTTTCAAGCTTTCAAACAGGGACAGGTGTGCTACATGTGATCCAGTCTGGAGTGTTCTAATTCTATTGTTTCACAGATTGAAGTTTCTTAGGTGTTTTGTGCTGACTTTGGATATGGAGAACAAAATGGCAGTTACTTCCTCTTTACCTCGTTATGTATTTTTAATAATTTTTGGAGAGTTGTTTTACAAAGATGTTAGCTAATCACTGCTGATTTACTATAGAAAGCATGCAAAAAGTACAGAGTATTGGATTAAAATGCAAAGGAATTTCTTTTGGTAACTAAGCTGGTGCAGTGCTTGCTGGGATATATAGCTTCCACCTGTCTGGTCATGGTTTTGTTTACTTTTCACAGTTCTTGTGAGTTTTCAGGTCAAGCCACAGGCTAGGACTACTTTTCTGGAGTTTAGATGTTGAAAAGATCTTGATAAATTATGAGAGAATAACTCCAAATATTTTAAGTTTTCTGGCATTGTTAAGAGCTCTGGAAAGAGTCTATCATTAAAGAGAATGGTTTTGAGTTTTGGATTTGTTCTTTACAAGCAAAGTGTATACTTCATGTTGCAAGCAGATGCCTATTTAACCCGAAGAAGAGCTCTGCGTAGCTCAACAGCTCCTCTGTCTCACCAACTAAAGTTGGTCCAATAAAATACCATGTCTCTCTAATATCCTAAAGGTGGCAACCCTACTCCCAGCAGGAAGCAACACTGTAGTAGGTTTGAGTTCCCTTCCCTGGGCTACTTCCTACCAATAGATGGTCTGACACAACTACAACAACACTATACTTATAAGACCTCTGGAATTTAGAAGTGGTAAAATGTCCAGAGGGGGAGAAATTCACTTCTGTGCAGAGAACCAGTGCAAGATATGTGCACCACTGAAGTCCCCTATTTTCAGGGCTTAACTGAAACATAAGTGGTACACATGCTTTGTGAAAGCAGTTATAAATACACAAGACCTTATACAACAAAAGTTTTCACTAAAATATGTTATGCTTAGCCCCATTATCTTGTACTTTTGTACATTGCATCTCTTTAGAAAATTAAAGATCATGTTGTAATTGCAAATGACTGCACTATGCCTAGTTTGCTCTCATTTTCGGGTCACTAGGATATGTTTAAATTTATTATTTTATATTTACTGTATTATAGAAGTGCTGCTCACAGTTCCATAGTCAAGGATGTACTGCATTCTGCAGTTAAAGCAGAGATTCAGCCACTATTACATGTGAAGAATACAGTTTATCTTTCCCAAAATAATCACACTTACTGCTGGAGTAAAGTTCTCTGATAGTTGAAACTTACTAAAATCTTGTGCATATGCTACATTTGAAGAAAAGTTTTAGGATTAATGGTCATTTTTGGCCACCATTCTTCATAACAGAAAGTTTCTCCGTGAGCCGACAAATAATATTCTACTTCAAAGAATTCCACATAGAACTGTTCCCTTCCAAAATGGCTGTCATCTCCCATTGTTCTTAATGGGACTGAGGTCAGAACTTGCCCATGGCTAGGTAGCCACTTTGAGAAGGCCATCTATCTCCCATTGTTCTCAATTAGAGTGAAGCCATAAGCTGTTCTTATGGATGTTGATTTCACTCTCACTGCAAACAATGGAAGATGGTGACCATTTTGAAAGAAGGCACCTTAATTGAGCACCTCTGTGACTTCAGATCCAATGAGAATAATGGGAAAAGGCAGCTACTTTGAAAGAGGCAATTCTTCATGAGTTTCTCTAAAGAAGAAGATTTTTATACGCTAGCCTCTGCTGTCACACAAACTTCCAGTTATGAAAAATTTCAAAATGTTACCATTACTCGTAAACATTTATTTTCAAAAGCAATTCATTGCTTCAGATCTACTCAACAGAGAGGATAAGAAGAGGAAACTGAGAATAGGGATGGGAATGGACAAGAGAGAAGGGGAAATTATGTGTATGTGTGCTGGGGAATGTGGGGTGTAGGATGGAGGGGGAAACTTCAGCAGGTGTATGCAGAGGCATGTGGAGGACAGAAGGAAGTGGAGGTTGCAGGGGTTGTTCATGGTAATATAGGGATATGCAAGAGGCAGAATTTGGAGGACAGGGTGGGGGGAAACTAAGGTATACATTCTAGCTGATTTGCGCTTTTCAGTGTTGCAAAGCCAGTTATCTGTTAATGACATAATGAGGAGGGGAATTAAAAGAGGAAAAATAATGTATCCTAAAAAAATCAATTTAATCTATTGTGGGACCA
Organism: Chrysemys picta bellii; assembly: GCF_011386835.1. Lineage (NCBI taxonomy): Eukaryota > Metazoa > Chordata > Testudines > Emydidae > Chrysemys > Chrysemys picta. The sequence goes on from NC_088794.1 coordinate 64,133,176, forward strand.
CAAACACTAAAATACCTTAATTAAAATCATATGGGGCAGAGTTAAGGTTGTTTGAGTGCTCTAACTGTATTTCCATAACCTGAATGTGTTTAGATTTCTTTTAAGTTTAACCTTATTTCTGAATTTCTTGGGTTGATAACACTTGGTTTGGGGATAATTGCAACACCTCTGCAATGTCTTTTACACTAAATTACTGATACTGTGAACCTTAACTCCATTTTAAGACTTTGGAATATTTAGATATTCTGTGAGAAACCTATATTCTAGGCTTGATCTTGTCTTAATACTGAGACTGGGTATATATATAAAATTTACTTTGTAACTTCATTACCTATTGGCAGTGATCTGTATAATTTTCAGAGATTACAAATGGATGTGCTTTCATTTTTTTTAACATAACTTGTACAAAACCTTGCTATTTTCTTTGGCTCCCAATGAGTACTTTGCAGAGCTGAGCTCTAATAAATAAACTGTTTTCAACTATTGAATTCTCCATCTTCCAGATGTGAATATTTTTGTTGTCCTTATTGGTGCGAGGCAGGAGTCACAAGTTTATATTCATTGTCAGAGCATCCTTTTCCAATATAAGATACATTGCTTTCCTCTGGCATTATCCTGACAAATACAGATACATCCCTTTATTTATCCCTTTGTTTCACTAGGAGGTTGATTATTATACTGCATTAATAGTTTGCCTTCCATAGAAAGTATTGCAGGATATCCATAAATATGTATGCTCTCTTTCCTATCTTTGAAATATCAATACATCTTTCCAAATCTTCAGCCAGTGTCAAGAGTGTAGCCAAAAGGTAGGGAGAGAGATTGATCTAAGCATCTGTAAGAAATATTAAAATGTTCACATGCTGCCATAAATTTTCTACTAAATGGCAGGAAAGAGTGCATCCAAAGGCATAGGAAAAAGGGTGTAAATTTTTGACACTGAGGCTAATTAACCATTGGATTGGTGGATTCTCCATTATTGACAATTTTTAAATCAAGGTTGGATGTTTTTCTAAAATATATGCTCTAGGAATTATTTTGGGGAAGTTCTATGCCCTGTGTATAACAGGAGGTCAGAGTAGATGATCACAGTGGACCCTTCTGGCCTTGGTATCTATGAATTTATGGCAAAGATTCAGCTTCGAGCTACTGGAAGCTGGTTCTATTTGTAAAAACGAATGCTGGTCCTTTGACTGGTTCGGTAATATGGCTCAGGTTCTGCAATCTGGATGACAAGCCTGCATAATCGCCAAGATATGGAGACTGCTCTTTTTAAGATTAGCCTGTGTGGCTAACGTGTGACACCCATGAAATAGTTAATAGGGAAGATCTGATTGGGAACTATATCATCCTTTTAGTGTATGTTCAGATGATATGTGTTTCTGACTTGGTATTTCATTGGTATGTCATTTACTCCATATCAGGCAAGTCAGTTAAGTTTCCAGTAAATTCAGGGGATTTTCTTCTAATTTGCATCTTGATTCTGAGACATATTTTACCTTCCAATGGAAAAAATAATCAGAGGGGCACAGAGAGCCTAGGAAACTGCATAGGGTATATCTTGCAGTTTCCTTCTAGTGCTTTCCTCAGTAAGAGTGGTTTGGAGAGTCGTAGATTGGGCAAGAGGCCTTCCAAACCTAGGGAGCATAGGAAGCCACAAAGTAAATTCTGCTTTGGACCCTGGAGTCTCTTCAGAGAGGGGCTGGCCCTCTGTGGTATCAAGATGGATTCCCCTCTCCCCAGAAATATGGCTCTGTCAAGACTTACAGCTTGCAGCTACACAGAAGAAGCCAGAGAGGGGTCTGGTACTTAGTGTCTGGCTTCACCTCCTGAAAACAAATGGAGCCAACATAGGAGGAGGGGCTTCTATTAGTTTCCTGCACATCTCCACCCACTGTGGATGTTCCTCTGCTTGTGATACTCTGGAAACTGCTTATTTCCTACTTGTTCTCAGCACTGGATCCAAAATGGGTGTGCAAAAGTGGCTCACCATCTCATTGAACCTCCCCCACCCAAAAAAACAATCCTTGCATACTATAGTTATTTATACAACTGCAAAGTGAGTGGAAAAGACCACCAGGCTGATCTGGTAACATTTTGTGCCTACTTTGTTATTTTGTAAATGGCTACATGAAGTGCAAAGAAGCAGAGAATCAGACCCCATCCACTTTGCGAAATGGCCAAAGTTATTCAGACTTGTTTTAACCAACGGCAGGAAAAGCTCAATCTGCTTGGTTGTTTGGGCTTAGATTTTGAATTGATATTCTGCTCTGAGTCTATGCTAGGGACATAAATGGGAGACATGCATGTAGATTTAAGGCAGAAGATGTCCTTTAGACTGCAAAAAGCAGCACTATGAGCATTAATTCCCTCAGTCAGTCTCCATTTCATATAAAATATGTGGACTTCACTTTGTGACTGAATATGACTTTGTGATTTGAACTTCAAAGTTTCAAATTCTTTCTAAATCAAATCCAAGCTACAGGTGCGAATTTCTCACAGTTAGGAATGAACAAACAGAAATGTCCCAGTGAAAACATAATCATGATGTTACACTGTGTATCTCACTATTTTGCATAGTAGCTTGGTAAATATCTAAGAATTTTGACTACAGTTTATAAATAACAGCTGTAAAATAACAGCTGGCAGCCGAGCAGCTCAGATTATGAGAGTGCTTTTGAGAGTCTGGACTAATCCTAGCATGCCTGTAATCATGTTTAAAATTTGTTACCTGGGAGTTGAGAAATGAGTTTGAAAGAGACAAAAAAATGCTTCATGGGGTAAATGAAATTTAAATAACCAGAAAAAGGTTATAGTCAACTGGAGTTTTGCCTGACTGTAGTATTGAGCCTTAAATTGGCAGTGATGCTGGCTAAATTCAGCAGCAACAGGGTCTGCAGTTCATCAGTTCTGACATCCAGTAGGTGTCATTGCAGTCAACTGAGATTATCAGTCAAGGAACAGAGGGTTGATTTGTCAGGGTGTAGGGTGGAAAGGGGGAAACGCAAGTTGAAATACATTATTTTAAAGCTGTAAATCTGTGAGCACTTTAGGAAAAGGATGCCTCTACTTATATTCAGATTCTCCAAATATCAAAACTGCAATTTCTCATCAGCAATCTCATCTTTTAGAAGGCATCTGTGTTTACTTTACAGTAGACAGGAAGAATAGTAGAGTGAGTGAATTTTAAAGCCCTCTCTACAAAATTGATTAAAGCAAACCGGAGCATTCGCTGTATATAAAGGAAAGATGGTCAGCTGAAATAAGCCAGAGTTTTGATAAATTATTGCCAAAAGATTATTTTAATTTGTAATAGTTGGCCTTTGATTTGCTGTACTGGCTGGTTTACAAGTTGCTACTACTGTCTGTTAGTGAAAATACTTTATAATGGGCCAACGAGTTAGGATGATGGGGGTAAGGGAACAGCCAACTGAATGTAGTAGTTTATCAGCTAAGGACCTTCTCCTACAACCCTTTCTCATGTGAGTAGTTATCTTGAAGACAATGGGATTACACACAAGAGTAAGGATAACTTAAATGAGAAGGAGATGCAAGTTTGGACCTTAACTTTGTAAATTATGCTCAAGACAATGACATTTCACATAAGTCCATGTACATTTAAAGGAAAATATTTGAATTCCCTGGATCATGAAGTCACTCAATACAGAATAAGATTTCTCTGTATATATTTTTTTTCCTTGGGGAGCCACAACTCTGTTCTTAATTAAATTATTGTGATTTTGTCAGATGAGTCAGGGTAATAGTCATGACATTGTGGGCAAAGTTTTCAGGTTCAGGCCCTTTATTAGAATATCATATGCTGTGATAAAATTATCATTCATTCTGAGTAGGTAACACCTCATTAAAAACTAGCACTTCATTGATACAGAAGAACTCAGTGGGTCTCGTACTGCAACCTATACTCATGCGAGTAATCCTTATCCTTGCGAGAAGCTTCACTATTTGTGTTGACTTCAAAGGCACTGTTCAAATAAGAGTCATTCACATGAATAAGGATTGCATGATTGGGCCCTAAGTTAGGTATTTGGGAATGCAGTATAGAAAAACTCATATTCCACATGTCCCCAGCATACCCATTTAGGAATAAGAGCTTAATTTCTCTATAGACACCATGTGAGCTCTTTATTCCTTAGCTCTCACACAGTTCCAAATCGTAAATGGGTTAGATAGCCTCTCATGCAATGTATCAAAAAGCTATTTGCAAATAACCGTGAATAAAATAAAAGGGAACAATAAATTATCTGTGAAACAGAGTTACTCATCTTAACATTCATTAAATAATACAAGCTAAGACAAAAAGATATGTGAGCTATGTACAGTATTGCCAGCAGAGGAGCACAAACAGAGTGCATAGCAGATAACAGCTCCTTTCAACCACCCCAACAAATCCTGGGATATTTATTATAAGCATATTTCCTTCTGCAGATATTACAGTATGACCAGGAATGAAGGAAGTTCCTTAAAAGAAAATTCCCGGTGAAAGAAAAAGGACAACAAAAAGTTTAAAAAGTATCTAAAATGTTGGACCAGTACCATTGGCTTATAAGTAAAAAGAGCACTTTAAAAAAAAAGTTACACTGTCTAGTCAATGGAGAGATTTTGAAATAGGTGTAAATAAGCAAATGCAGTCAAATCATTCTATTTTTCATATGAAATCCCATCTATGCAATGCTCTGGTGATAAAACCAACCAACAAAGAACTACTGTATTCATATGAGCTGTGAACTGAGTTAAACAGGTTGGGTTGAAAAATTCAGTATTTAACTTTTTATCTTATTACATTTTCTCTTAATTTGTACCTTCTTCAATTGTTTGTTTCCACTATTGTTGTTCCTATTATGAGCAAACAGATATTTTCAGTCATGACCTTTATTTTAGATTATTCAGAATGACCTTTATTTTAGATTAGAACAACAAAGCAAGAACAAAGCAAGTAAGGTTTCCATGAACAAGCACAGTGTGTGTATCTCGCTTCTGTGGCAGTCTGCACTGAACTGTGTGAATACATATGGGCTACCTGGAAACAGCAGAGTTCTTAGCAATTTAAAGGTGCAGTAAACAGGAAACAAAGAAATAACAGTTTCATAGCCAAATAATTCAAATTATTCATTGTATGAAGGTACCGGATTTGCTCAATTCACTCCAGTACTAATGGTAGTGTTACCCAGTACAGAACAGCTGCAAAAAGATGCTATTGGAGTTACATAAAAGGTATCCTCACTTGGAGGATTCAGTAGCAGACCTGGTCAATGATACCTTTTAGACTTTCAGGTCAGACCTGCTAACGTTAGTCCATTTTTGCCCTCAAATTGCAAAAGAGCAGAACTACTAATCGAGGAAAAATCAATAAGATCAGTAAGATTGTTACTCTGTTTTCTATTGCTTTTATGAATCTGTAATTCTTCTTTGTGAAATCATCCAACACCTTTGTTTCTCTACACCAGGTACAGTGATAAGAGAATGGAACTGTGAAAGGTGATCTTTGTTATAGAGACTGGATAGGTGAGCGGTGGTTAGTTAAAAACACAATGTGTGTCGTTTTAGTGAAGAATGTAGTTTGCTTCCAAATAATTCTTGGACCTGATTCACCACTGTGTTACTGCAGTTTTACGCCAATGAAAGTCCAGTGATGCAGTGGTGAATCAGGTCCCTTTTCTTGATTTTGAAAATCAAAAAATCTATTAAAAGTTTGACCATTTAAGGAAAACTGCCACTGGATTGGGAACCAAATGAAGATCTTCATGTTTTATTATATAATTTCTAATTACACATAAAAGTTAATAAAATGCTAGGAAAAAGCTAAAGGTAACTTGAACATTTAGTAACTTGAATCGACAAAACCCCTCCAAAATTCCCAGACAGATAACTATAAAACAAACAAAACAACAACAAGACCCTATGTAACTTCAAAATGAACACTGATTTCTATACAAAACAGAATTATACATATTTCATTAATGAATCTGTGGGATTTATCCCTATAAAATTATTTCAGATTGCTTTAATGTGCAAACATTATTAGCTCTTTACTACTGTAGTATTGATTTTCTATGTTATTTTTTTAAATTTCCCTTTCCAAATTTAAAATAATTTAGTTCAAATAACATGTTTTCTAATATCGTAACATGCAAGCCACAATTAATGTGGTCATTCATAGGACAAGTAGAGTAAATGGTATATATTCCAATTAAACCGTTGACATTTTGGTAGGTTACATATAACTTTTATATTATTCTTTTCTAACCGATAATGTGAATTTGAATTCAAGAAAACCTCTTAACTAAACTAACAGACACTTTAATTTATTATGGGTTGGGCTGGAAATCTTCTTTTATGTGCTGCTTACCCAGGTCAGCTTTCTGCCTGTAATGATCAATAGTCCATCTCCTAAAACTAAAAATACTGGTCTGATAACTGTAATCCTGCCTTTTAACTAAAATAACTGTTCTAAGCTGAAGAGATAAGGATGTTCGACAATCTCCTTGTACATTGCAAAGATTATTTGTAAGATTAAGTTGACCCTGTAACCTCTTCTTACACCCTTGGCTTAAAACATTTAGTTTTCTCCTATAGAAGTTGAGAGGAGCTGGAAGCAGAGCTGCCCTAACAAATGTTTGTTGAATGATAGATTGTAGAAGATATAGCTAAAGTCAATAAGAAACAGTTATAGCACCCAGGAAGTGTCTTTGTAACCAGTTTAATTTAATTTTTAAAAAGCTATTTCAAATTTTTAGCCAATGATGATACTTTTTCTGAAAAATAGGTACATGCTATCCCCTTTAACATCAACTGACCATATATTAAACATATTTATCATGTTGGAAGTGGTTTAGAGAAACTGAGATTACAGAATGAAGTAGTCCCAGATGTTGAAATACTGATTTTCCTATGATGCCTTATGATTTCTCTTTGGAGTGTTCTCTTATCGGTGTATGTTCATGTATTAAGTCATTATGGGCCAGAGCATCAGCTGGTGTAAATCAGCGTACTTCCATTGAAGTCACTATATTTTAGACATCATGAGATCTTAAATGATCACAGGTTAACTGCTTTACATCTCATCCAAAAGATGGCACAGTTAGCACCACAGTGCGCTCTGGTGTCAGGCTAGAACACTAGTTCAGCAACAATTCAATCGGAAGAGTGTAACTTACTAAATAAGAACATAAGAACGGCCATACTAGGTCAGACCAAGATCCATCTAGCCCAGTATCCTGACTTCTGACAGTGGCCAATGCCAGGTGCCCCAGAGGGAATGAACAGAACAGGTTATCATCAAGTGATCCATCCCCTGTCGCCCATTCCCAGCTTCTGGCAATGGGCGACAGCCATTGATAGACCTATCCTCCATTAATTTATCTAGTTCTTTTTTTAACCCTGTTATAGTCTTGGCCTTCACAACATCCTCTGGCAAGAAGTTCCACAGCTTGACTGTGCATTGTGTGAAAAAATACTTCCTTTTGTTTGGTTTTAAACCTGCTGCCTATTCATTTCGTTTGGTGTTCCCTAGTTCTTGTGTTATGAGAAGAGGTAAATAACACTTCCTTATTTACTTTCTCCACACCAGTCATGATTTTATAGACCTCTATCATATCCCCCCCTTAGTCGTCTCTGTTCCAAGCTGAAAAACCCAATCTTATTAATCTCTCCTCATACGGCAGCCGTTCCATACCCGTAATAATTTTTGTTGCCCTTTTCTGAACCTTTTCCAATTCCAATATATCTTTTTTGAGATGGAGCACGCAGTATTCAAGATTTGGGCATACCATGGATTTATATAGAGGCACTATGATATTTTCTGTCTTATTATATATCCTTTTCTTTCTGTTCACTTTTATCATTGCCGCTGCACATTGAGTGGATGTTTTCAGAGAACTATCAACAATGACTCCAAGATCTCTTTCTTGAGTGGTAACAGCTAATTTAGACCCCATCATTTTATATGTATAGTTGGGATTATGTTTTGCAATGTGCATTACTTTGCATTTATCAACACTGAATTTCATCTGCCAATATGTTGCCCAGTCACCCAGTTTTGAGAGATCCTTTTGTAGCTCTTTGCAGTCTGCCTGGAACTTAACTATCTTGAGTAGTTTTGTATCATCTGCAAATTTTGCCACCTCACGATTTACCTCTTTTCCAGATCATTTATGAATATGTTAAATAGGACCGGTCCCAGTACAGATCTCTGGGGGACACCAATTTACGTCTCTCCATTCTGAAAACTGACCATTTATTCCTATCCTTTGTTTCCTATCTTTTAACTAGTTACTAATCCATGAGAGAAACTTCCCTCTTATCCCATGACTGCTTACTTTGCTTAAGAGCCTTTGGTGAGGGACCTTGACAAAGGCTTTCTGAAAATCTAAGTACACTATATCCACTGGATCCCCCTTGTCCACATGCTTGTTGACCCCCTCAAAGATTTCTGGTAGATTGGTGAGGCATGATTTCCCTTTACAAAAACCATGTTGACTACTCCCCAACAAATTATGTTCATCTACGTGTCTGACAATTTTGTTCTTTACTATAGTTTCAACCAGTTTGCCTGGTACTGAAGTCAGGCTTACCAGCCAGTAATTGCCAGGGTCACCTCTGGAGCCCTTTTTAAAAACTGGCATCATATTAGCTATCCTCCAATCACCAATACAGTTTCTTGCAGCACTTTATATTTTCCTTACAGGCTTCCAGTCCAAGTGCTGACCCAGCCCAATCCATTTTAGTTTGTAAAAATCTGATTTGCTGTAGCACCATGCCTCTGGTTTAACCAAAAGGTGCTGTTCTAATACTATTATTTCTACTAATAATAATTAAGGCTGCCTTTTAGTCATGGGTATTTTTAGTAAAAGTCATGGACAGGTCACCAGCAGTAAACAAAAGTTCACGGAGCCCCCTGGCCCCTCCACTACCTAGGAGCTGCAGGGCCATGCCAGTGGGAGCCGGGGGGCTCCCCACCCCGAGGTAAGTGCCCCCCATACCCTCCAACCCCCTGCCCCTAGCCATGAGCCCCCTCCCACACACCCAAACTGCTGCTGCTAGCCCAGGGGATGCCCAGCTTGGGCAGCCCCGAGCCAGCACCAGCTGCTGCAGAAGTCACAGAATGTCACAAAATCTGTGACCTCCATGACAGACTTGCAGCCTTACTAATAATAAAAGTAGAAAAAAAGGAAAATTCCCATTGGCATCATAGTCTCTGGGTATATATGTGTGTGTCTGCATATTATATATGAAATAGATTCTTTCCATTGGTTTGTTCACATAACAGTCCCTGTACACTGGCATGTTATTCCATTAGCCAGAATTTTGTATATTAAGTATACTTAGTAGTTGTGTAGTATTTTTAGTAGCACCTCACACAAAACTGCATCCTCTTTCAACTCTTTTTTAATTAAAAAAAAAGCACAACCAAAAAATTCAAACTTCACAGCGTTAGCAATTTTAAAAATAAGAGTTGAATAACAGAAGCAGCACCCCTTAGCTGTGGATAAAGTGTTATTAAATACTGGCAATCGCTCTGATACTGGAGCAGGATGGGGAGAGTCAAGAGAAAGATGGGTCCTTCAAGGAATCATATTTTTTGTTGCTTTCCTTGTAACAATTGAAGATTTTCCCTTCCTTCTTCCTCTCTCTCCTCTTTCTTTCTTCTTCATTTCTTTTCCACACAGCTCACTTGGCCTCACAATCTGAATAAGAGGAAGTCATGAAAGCCTAAAAGATTAACAACAAACAACCAAAGCAAAATTAATAAACCCTTTAGAGACTTTTAAATCCACAGTTCTTTTCTTTCTGCATCCTTGATACTTGTGTGGAATAGTATTTGATCTGCTGACATAATTCAAAAAGGAAATGTTACAGAGATCATTCAAAGAATTGTACCCACTGTTGTGTCCATTTGTTGGAGTAAACCTATATATGTCACCTTGTACATGAGAATGTAAGAGAGTGAGAGGGCTCTCCTGCCACATTGTTAACAAGTTTTTAACTCTTCATAAGGCCAGTGAAGTTCTGCAGACTGGCTGGGGCTCATTAACTTCATACTATACTTAAGAAGGTGAGTGTGGGCCTCTAAGATGAGAGAACTGGAGAGCTAGGAGGTGAACACCAGGAACTGCCAATCTGAAGGAGGAAGTTTAGATTGAGATTTGTATTGTGTCATTGTTTCTAAGTTACCAATAAAGAAGGGCGATTTTGAGCACTACCTCGGGGTTTGTGTGCTCTGTGGCGTGGAGGTAGGGACTCCGCACTCAGATACCCTTGTGCTGGGTGCTAATACAAAACCGTAAAATAAATAGATTAGACCTCACTACGAAGAGTGACTTGTTTCATTACAAAGCAATCAAAACATTTATCCTGTTTGTTTCAAAATAGGTCTCCCCTTTTGGAAGTCAAGAAGGGAAGAGATGAACCTCTGGAGGTTTTAGGCATGGGCTTGGTTAGCCTAGGCACCTAAAAGTTCATATATGGAAAAGTTTGAATGCTTAACTGCACTAGAGCCTCACATCTCTCAAACCATATGACCCTTCCTTCCTCACACAGACCCAACGATTCTCACCCATCCCTATAAGACACCCCAACAGTCTTGGGCTTGAATTGTCAGAGGGTGGAGGGTGGAGGGGAATGGTGGTATTCTTTTCCACCCCATTCTCTCCCTCTCTCTATTTATGGGAGGCCTGCAGCACATTCTCCCTCCAAATTCTTTCTCTCGTCATCTTCAGTGGGGCAAGCAAGTCTGCCCACTCTTTTCTTCTTCTCTGTGACCCTATGCATTCCTCTGGATCCAGTTGAGCTGCATCTGGCCCTTCAACACACTCTAGGGCAGAGAGGCCCAAGAGTCCACTGTAGTATGCAGCAGTGTGGGGATACCAATACGCCACTCCTTCACATGTGTAGCTTAATTAATTAGTAATTAAAGGGTGCTTTGAAATCTTACAGTGAAAGGCACAATGATAGGACATTGTTTTTATTGCTATTTATTATGGTAACTATTGTTAATTTGTCTTTATAATTCCCACCTGAGTAAGACACAGATCAGACCTGGTTTGATGTTATTGTTTCAGTCTTTCTGACTGTAGACTCAACAAGACAACAGTGTATCCATTTATACATTTTCAACAGGGCTGGCGCTTCCACTAGGCGACCCTAGGCGGTCGCCTAGGGCAGCAGGATTTGGGGGGCGGAAATTCGGCGGCGGGGGTCCTTCCGCTCCAGGTCTTCGGCGGAAATTCGGCAGTGGGTCCTTCACTCACTCCGGGACCCGCCACCGAAGTGCCCCGAAGACGCGGAGTGGAAGGACCCCCGCTGCCAAATGCTCAGAGGAGGAGCGCTGCCGCCTAGGGCAGCAAAAACCCTGGTGCCGTTCCTGATTTTCAAGGTTATCTTCATAACCAACAGGCTTGAAACATCAGATTTTTAAATGAAAACTATGACAGTGTGGCTTCTCAGTTCTTTGAAAATTAGGCCACTAGCAGGTACAAAAAAAAATCATTCTGCTGCTCCATCCCTGGACCAGGTTCATCAAGCATGGTCAAAATAATAATAAACATCACAGGAATCAATCTCCTAGGGCAATAACCCTGGCCTTTAACCACCAGCAGCAACAACAACAACAACAATGTAGAAAGTTGGGAAGATGGAGATGTTGATGGGGTTAAATTAAGTTTTCATGTGTCTAAAAACTGAAGAGCAGTGGAAATTTCCTTTGATTAATTTGACATTTTTTGTTGCTGTGTTCACCCGCCAATACTATTAAAATGCCTTTTATAGGCGATAAATGAGTAATAGAGATTCCAAAACAATGCCATAAGATCAGCTTTCTGAATAGAGAAGTCTGCTAATTTGCTTTTAAAATCCTTTTCTAAATAATTGTAAAAATATGAAGAATTCAAACTCTAGGAATATTTGTATTGGTCTTACACAATGCTGTGTCTATGCCTCTCAAGTTCTGATCTCTAGACCAAACACTTCTGTTCTGAGTACTAGCACAATAAGTTTTCAGCAGGTGCTGGTCAAAAAACAGAAAAAAAATTCAGCGTGAAAAGCTATATATTTTCCCAGCACGTTGTTTGTCTGACCTTGATTTTGCCAACTATTAGTTCCAGAAGCAAAATACTTCATTCTCAGACTCTCATCCGTCACCTTGGAGATTATAGTCATTAGGGCTAATGAGTTCCTGTTTCATATAAGCAAAGAATTGTAGGACTGGAAGAGCCCTCGAGAGATCATCTAGTCCAGTCCCCTGCACTCATGGCAGGACTAAGTATTATCTAGACCATCCCTGAAAGGTGTTAGTCTAACCAGCTCTTAAAAATCTCCAGTGATGGAGATTTCACAACCTCCCTAGGCAATTTATTCCAATGCTTAACCACCCTGACAGGAAGTTTTTCCTAACATCCAACCTAAACTGCCCTTGCTGCAATTTAAGCCCATTGCTTTTTGTCCTATCATCAGAGGTTAGGGAGAACAATTTTTCTCCTTCCTCCTTGTAACAACCATTTATGTTCTTGATAACTGTTATCATGTCCCCGCTCAGACTTCTCTTCTTCAGAGTAAACAAACCCAATTTTTTCAGTCTTCCCTCACAGGTCATTTTTTCTAGACCTTTAATCATTTTTGTTGCTCTTCTCTGGACTTTCTCCAATTTGTCCACATCTTTCCTGGAATGTGGCACCCAGATTTTTACATAATACACCTCTACCCTGATATAACGCTGTCCCCGGGAGCCAAAAAATCTTACCATGTAATAGGTGAAACCGTGTTATATCAAACTTGTTTGATCCACTGGCGTGCGCAGCCCCCCCCCCCCCCCGGAGCACTGCTTTACCGCATTATATCCAAATTCATGTTATATCGGGTTGCGTTATATCGGGGTAGATGTGTACTCAAATTGTTAACTCTTTTGAACAAAGTCTAATTTTTGAGTACTTCCCTTGGCCCAAGGTTCCCATCATACATATTGGGATCAGAATGATAGCTCCTTGTCTAACTGAACAACTGGTCTGTCATCTATGAATTACATCTTTGTGCAGCTCAATCTATAAAGCAAGACTTTGAGACCTTGATATTGATTTAAGGGTCCAGTACAGGTGCTATGTATCACATCTTCACTAACTGCTAAAGGAATATTTAATCAGTACACTTTCCCCAACTAGGTTGCTTTGGAAATGCTACCTGAACTGTAAATTATTTGGATTTTTAAATTACTTTGTGTGGCAAAATCTGTTGCATGACAGCCTGAGTTAAAAGAGTTAAACTTAAATGCATAAAGACTTTAAAAAAAAGTCTGTCTGAAGCAAATAAATTCATTTATCCTCTCAGTGAGGGCATCATGGAAATCATACACACACATACATATTGAACAAAAGAGAAAAGAAAAAGTCAATTAATTTTCTAAAATGGAAATGTTCTGGGGCAATCAAAACATGGGGCAGAGAATGTGGTACATGTGTTCAGGGTTTTGTAATGGTCATGCAACTGTGTGTGTGAAAACTTTGCATTCACCTATAAGTCATCTCTGCTTCCTATCAGGATCCTACACTATGCTCAGAGCACTGCTGTGTACCTACCACTCTCACTATGGCAACCCCTTGCTTGAGTCCCTGCATTAGGATCACGTGCCGGAATGCACTTAATTATGTGCTTATCTTTAAGCATGTAAGTCATTCCAATGAAGCCAGTGAGACTGCCCACACACTTAACTTTAAGCATCTGCTTAGTGCTCTGCTCGATAGGGGCCTAGCTCTTGATTTACTTCCATATCATATTCAAACACTTCATCCACATCTTCAAGGCTCTATTCAGATCCACCCCTGCCTTTATCTTGGTGTCTCTTCTAATACTTTTCTCCCAACCTATGGTATCAGCACATCTTTCCTTGACACTATGCTCATTTCTTCTCCTGTAAGCAGCTGTTTGCCCTGTCCCATGACTCTCCCTGTGCTTGAAATATCTCCCTTGATCATGTGCACCACAGCACCACACTGTTGTCCTTCACATCCCTCCTCCAGACTCCTTTTTGTCAGCAGCATTTTACATTGTTGACCCCCTCCCACACCTCAGCTTTCATGCCAAACAGCTTCCATAAACCCTAATATGTTAAACTTTTGGATTTTCTTCTTTTTTATCTAAGAGGACCTAACAAGATGTGTACATAATATTAACCACATCTCATGAGTGGTCACTGTTGTAATGCTCTTCCTCCTATACTACCTTACCAAACCCCTTTGTTATTGTCACTTCCTTTGCTGTGCAAATTCTAATTGAGATTGTAAGATCCTTTAGGGACCTGTCATTATATTTATTTGTCAAGCACCATGCACACCACAGAAGTGTATACATAATAAAAATAATAATCTAATAACCCAGTTCCTGTTGTTTGTCCACTGTTGGCCAGATTCTGATTTTAGTTGCACTGCTCTAAACAGTATGACAGAAAGGAAATAAAATATAAAACATGCATGCCCCAGCACTCATATAGCCAAACTGTATATAAACACACGCTCAGCACCAGCTTCTTCATAGCTATAAAACTTGCAATGGGAGAATCTCCAAAGGTTCAGATTTTGAATGCTTATCTGAATTAACTGGACCTACAGAGGACTCCATCAAGCCGTGCAGCTTTCTGTTCCCAAACAAATTTACTTCATTTAGTAGTCCTTGTGCCAGGCTCTGCCCTACAGCCCCTATACCTGGTGTTGTCTTCTTGTGGGGAAGAAATTGTGGGTACCCTTGGGTACCCTAGGGTAATTTTAGACTATGGACTGTTCTTCCTTTCACTGTCTTCAGGGGATAGTTATTCAAGGCTACTCTTCCCCACCTCAAATCCTGGATGGTCTTCTGGGGTGATGATTAACAAAGAACTGCACCAGCTGCGCAGATACTTTGTTTTATTTTTCTGACTGGCCCAAAGACGGCACACAAAATACACTGATTCCTTCTGAGAAAATGAATTAAAACCGTGTCTGCTAATTATCAACAGCACATGAAGTAGGATCCATCAATCAGGGCACTAGAGCAGAACAAATACCATGTGAGTTACACAACCAATCTCAGTCACCTTCTCAAAAAAACGTTCAAAACTAAAGAAAAAAAAATTGAAAATTTGCTGCAAATTTTTCAAGTCATCCTCTTATCGGTCACATTTTTACATGAAATTTCCATGCAGAGTTTAGAGCTTTTGTAAAATAGTTTTAATTTTGTGAATCTTATACATGCTCAAAACCAGGCAAATATCAACAACAGACTTTGTTGCCTAGCCCTAGGATTGGGCCACATTCTGCAGTCCTTTCTACAGTTATTTACTGAAGTCAGTGGGAGATTTGCCAAAGTTAAGGCTATTGGATTTGGCGCAGTGCAGCTATCAGTGAACATAAGGGAGAATGAATCAAGGGCAGCTTTTTTCCCTTTTAAAATTCATAAATAGGCATGATATAATTTGTAGTTATTTTATTATGGGATTTTTATAAGTGCTCAACATTGGCTTAACTTTGATCCCATTGAAGACACTGGAGTAGGGAGCTCTGTCCCCCAAGCCCCAACTGAGCCCCAGTGTGCTGCTCTAGCTGTGTTAAGTGACAAGAAATCCCTGTACCTGGTAGGGGGACAGCAGGAACTGTGTAAAGCTACCCTGGATGATTCTATGGATGACCATGTGCAAGCTGCAGTATAGGGGGCATGCTGAGAATGGAAGGACAGCTGTAGGGCTGTCTAGATTACTCCAGAGACCCCACTGGACCCAAAGCAGACCAGACTCCAGTAGTATAAAGGTGGGTTAAAACCACCCTAGTTTCCCTTCCATGAGTCAAAGCACAGAATATCACCCTGGGAGTTTTACTATTGACTTCAACAGGAGCAGAGTTAGGTCAACACTGAGCACTTTGGAAAATCTTACCTTTAGGGTTTGTCTGCACATGGAGTTATTCTGGAGCAAGAGTGTCCACACACACTGCTATTCAAGAATAGCTATTGTGTTTAAATTCACACCCTACCTGTATCCAAATTAACTTCCAAGTGTAAATAAACTCTTAGTGTTGTGATGCCAGAGCCTGCAAACCCTTACAGGAGGAGGCATTAGTTATGTGAGTAGCCCCATTGAAGTACATAGGACTATCTAAATGAGTGTCACTGCTCTTTAGATCAGTTTGTCATCTAAAGGCCAGCATTCTCTGGGATGTGTGTGAGAGAATTTGCAGGATCAAGATATATTTTTAGATTAAACAATGTTGTTATTCTTATTTTTAGTAGACCTTCTCCTAACATCTCATGCTCAATATAATAAAGGGGACACAAAGAAAGCAATGGTGACAAAGAGTAGTTAGAGCCAATTCCTTGCGGGTTTGGGCTTTCAAAACATTTGTATCATTTTTGGCAAAAAATGTGGGAGTGGTGGCAACAGTGAGTGAGAGCTTCACAGGCTGGACTAAAGTTTCATTTTTGCCAACAGTAAAGAAATTATAAAAACAAATTCTTGGCTGAAAACTTAAAAGGATAGGTTTGGAATGTTATCTTAAAGCACATTACAATCTCAGAGCTTCTAGTCATACCCCAGATAAAGCACTTTGTTTATATATTATCCTTTTCCACATAAAATGGCTTCTATTGAAGAGCTTTAGCTATTAATGCTGGTTTTGTGGCTCACACATGTTAGACATTTGATTTTTCATCATATAATATAATATTTTATTAAATTAACTATTTCTCATATGTATGCATACACACAATATTTTTGCAACTAGCAGTGCTAACAAACAATACTAGTTTCATATAGTAAATGTAGGCCTAATTTTCTTCTTAGTGTAAATTCAAAGTAACCCCACTGAACTCACTAGAGTTACTCAGGATTTACACCAGTATAACTTAGAGCAGCTTCTGGCACACAGTATTTAGTAAAACCTTTGACAGTTATACTTTAGAGTTTGATTTCAGATCTTATCTTTGCATTTTGTTTTAAAGAAAATCAGACACATAGATCTGTCAGGATTAAACAAACGTGGCACAATTTGTTATCTAAAAGTGCAGCATTCTCTGAAATATGCTTATATTTATAACCAAAAATAGATTAGAACTTGACAAGTATTCACTAGTATTTAGCATTGCCCGTGGCAGCAAAGGAAACTTGGTGTCTTGTAGCAGGTACTAAGCCCCTCACAGGACCAGGTTCCAATACTATATGTGAAACCAACCATATAAAATACACATCTGAATTCTGTTTATTATTGAAAACAAATCACCGAGGGCCAAATCCTGGTCCCATTAACTTCACTGGGAATGGCAGTTAAAGTTAGATACTAAAGATGAAATCTTGCCCCATTGGCATCAGTGACTAAACTCCCTTTGACTTTAATAGGTACAGGATTTTACTCTGTATCTGCAAAGATTGGGAGAATTTAGGAAAACCTATCTGTGTTATTGAATCTGGATAATCATTTACAAAGGAGATAATTAGTTTTTATTGCCTGAATAAATGGTATTTGTGCCCCTCTTAGTTCTGCTTTGTAGTTTGCTGTTGCTTGTGACCAATGGTACTTATTAGGCCTAAAGTATTTGCGTTGTCAAATGAGAGGCAACAGACCTTGTAGAAGGCGTGATCTAATTTATATGAACATACACTATTTCTTGTGGAACTCCATCTGACTCTTCACACTTTAACTCTGGCAGTAAAAATGACTTGTGCTGACAGCTAGAGTAATTGCTGCACACAGGATAAAACTGAATTTAACTTTGTTTTCTCACTTCAGTTCTAAAATATAAGTGGATTCTTGCAGATCTAAGCTGAAATGCACAGATAAATTCCTGTTCTATGCAATAAAAATGGTTTATATGTTTTCCTGATGCTAAAACATGCAGAAGACACAAGTAACTACTACTGAGAGGTTAAAAAAAAAGAATAGGGCAGTTTGGGAGGCAATAAATTTTATTTTTATATCCTATTCTCTTTCACATTCTTGTTATTTTTGAAACTCTCCAAAGGCCTGGTCCAACTCCCCTTGAAGTGAACAGGAACTCTTCCATTGACTTCATTGGGAGTTGGATCTAACCCCTAGAACTTTGCAGGCTTTAAGAACGATGAAAGACAGTCTTTTCTCCTAAAAGTTCAGTTTTAGGGCTTTGCTTTAAACTAAACACTCCTGTTTAAAGTAGAGGAGCCACCATCTACTTTTGCAGCAAAGAGGCAACTGGTCCAAATGTTTGTAAATGGAGCTTATAGCAAGTGATGCCACATATGTCATTGGACCCATCTGCTTATACATCTAAATGGTGTTAGAAAATTTGGCTACTTCCTGAAGCTGATCATACATGCAGGGAGGATGGGAGTACCAGTGGACAACCTAATGGGTTTGGGATTTTCATAATAACCATTTTCTTAAAAGAAATATGTCAAAATTGAATGGGAGATCACATAATTAAGGCTAAGATTTTGTCATGGTTATTTTTAGTAAAAGTCACGGACAGGTCACGGGCAATAAACAAAAATTCATGGAAGCCATGACCTGTTTGTGACTTTTGCTGCTGCGGCTCCATGGTTTCCCCCATCACCGTGGTGGCTGGGAGCTGTGGGGTTCCCCCTCCACCCACGGTGGCTGAGACCTGCAGGTTGACCATATTTCCCAAAGAGAAAACAGGACACCCCAGCCACTTGCCGGAGGCATCCCTCTCCCCTTGGGCAAGGCTGTAACCTGTCGCTGGAACCCTGAAGAGGGCCTCCTCAGGAGTCTGTCACCTGAGGAGGTGGAACTGGAACTTTGCAGGGAGCCCCCTGTCACTTGTCGCTGCTGTCACCTGTTGCTGGAACCCAGCCAAGGCCCCACTGGCTGTCAGCTCCAGAGTCCTGCAGCCCCTGGGTCTGAAGCAGAGAATGTCACAGAGGTCTCTGGATATCATGGATTCTGTGACTTTCCATGACCTCCATGACATAAATGTAGCCTTACACATAGTGCATCTGATGGACAGCAATTGCTGACATGCGGCTCCCTCGTCCCAGTGAGCTTTGTCATATATCTGATGTTGTAAGCTGTTTATTAGTAGGGCTCTTTTTCTTTTCTTTTTTTTTTTACTGTAAGTCCAACAATTATTGGAAGGATCTATCTTGGCTGCAATAGGTTTGGGAAACGTCAAGATATGGTTTAGCAACATGCTCTCTGGCAATAAGCAGGAAAACAAAGAATCTTCTGCACCAGGGGACCTGCTAATGATAATTAGGTCCACATTAGTCAAAATTGGAAAGAAACTTAGGGTGGATTTTTCAAAGCATTGTACTGGTTTAACTCTGCTCCCACTGACTTCAGTGGAAGCAGAGTTCAGCCATAAATATTTTTGGAAATCCCAACCATAACACCTCTTTTAATTCTAGAAAAGACATAAAATAATTTCAAGAAGCTGAGATCTGCATAGTAATGACCAATGACAATATAGAAGCAGTGGAAGAAAAGTTAGCTGGTCTAGTGAATCAGTATAATGAAAAGCAAGACTTGAATACCATATATACTTGTTCACCGACCCTATATTTCAGGTGTTGGCAAACTTTGGCTCCTGGCCCATCAGGGTAAGCTGCTGGCGGGCCGGGACGTTTACCTAACAAAATGTCCTGGCCCGCCAGTGGTTTACCCTGATAGGCCGTGAGCCAAAGTTTGCCAATCCCTGTTGTAGATCGCTGATGATGGAACGGCAATTCTGGATTCACTTCTTTAAAAATTTGCTAAAATTTTATTTTTACTTAAATTGTATATTTGTTATGTTATAATTGAGATAAAAGAAGTATTAGTATAAATAAAACGTACGGATATCGATTATATAATTTTTCTCAGTTCATGTCCATGTAAACAAAACACTTAAAAACTCGTGCTTCCCTAAAGTTCAATTTTTCTCAATAAGAAGCAAGTACGAGAATGGCAAAGAAATAAAACACTAGAAGACATGCCAAGAAGCAAGAAAAAATGTCCAACGATGTGCACTTCATTTCCTGAGCTGGAGAAAGTTCTCAATGATTGGGTTTTCCCAATCATTGAGAATTGGAGCTGTGGGAAGCGGCACGGGCTGAGAGACATGCTGGCCACCACTTCCCACAGCTCCCATTGGCTGAGAACAGCAAACTGTGGCCAGCACATCCCTCCACCCACCTGCAGCCGCCATGGGTCTGGAGCGGCGAACCGCGGCCAGTGGGAGCTGCGATTGGCCAAACATGTGGATGCGGCAGGAAAACAAACCTTTCTACACTTAATTACTGAAGTCAATGGGAGATTTGCCAAAGTAAGGGCAGGTAAACAAACTGGCCCGGCCTGCCAGGGGGCTTACCCTGGTGGGCCACGTGCCAAAGGTTGCCGATCTCTGTCCTAGTATGAGAGAGGTGTTATTTGGGGCAAGCAGTATGGGCATGCTCTCCCCTTTTGGTTTACTTATTTTGCCTAATGCTCATTCTACACCAAAGAGTATTTGTATAGATATGTATACCTCGGTTATATTGGGTCCTGATCCAGCAAAGCACTTGATCATGTGCTTAACTTTAAACATGTGATGAGTCTCATTGAAGTCAATAGAAATACTCACATTCTTAAAGTTAAACACATGCTTAAGTGCTTTGCTGGATTGGGGTCTGGGTGGGAGGTCCTTTTCCTATTTTTAGCCCCCTTTGTTTTGTTTTTGTTTACGTAGCTCAAAAGAACAGGACAACAGACAAACTGCATTGCCTTAGAATTTAGTCTATCTTTTGTTTTCTTCTGTAGCACTCATCACTGCAGTATGTAAATACAGTAGTTGCTGGATAATTTAGTGGTTGCAAATATTATTAATCCTATTAAAAGAACTTTTTAGATAACATATATTCAAGAAACCCAATTCACAGCTGTTGAGTGTGAAAACCTTGGCAGAGGAAAGGTTGGGCAGAAATGTATCTGGGCTATTGATAGGAATGGATCTTCTGTAAGTACCCAGAATGTAAGATAGAGATCTTCACTGGGAGTTTTGTAAGTATATGAAGAGCACATTCTGATCTAACTTTTATTGTCTTTAATCAAGAAAAATACACATTGAACTCAATGGAATTTGTATACAGAGTTTGGCCCTGTATCTACTATTGGTTATTGTTATTTTTTCACATTGATTCATAAAGCTAGGAGTAGAGTACATTCTCTTCAGCTCTGGGTAAATACACATTTTCCCTTTTGAGGAGATAACACTGTTAATTATGTCTAAGTTAAGAGGAGAACTGCAAATGGAGAAAGATATGTAATATAGTGTATATAGTGCGTCGCACTGCCAGCCACGGAACTTCAGTGTTAAATTATACTGTGTAAGTTGCACTGGAACATACATTTATCTAAAGCAGGGTGATTTTATAGATCCATAAAACCTACATTTTCTCTCATGTTCTTTTTTTCTTCCTTTCTTTGAGTTAGACACTCAAAGAAAACCTAAACCCGTAAAATAAACCTTCAAATGCTGCAGAAGGTCGGGCGCAGCTTTCATTACATATCTCTGCAATTAGAACTAATTTACTGCCTTGTGAGATGGGGGAAAATGTGCAAGGTTCTTCTTGGATAAATATACCTCTGTAAGAAAAGCACAGCTGCTCTGTTAAAGTTATCTCCTTGTATTCAGCAAGTATCAGGGTCATTCTTCCTGCTACATACCGCAGAACATTAATTAATGGGCCTGCAGCTGGTGGTACCACTTTGGCTGCTTCAGCCCAGCCTCTTATTCCATATTTCTTAGGTTTGTATGACTAATCTTGGACCATATCCCATCATTTCCTCCCCTTCCCCCCAGTACAAAAAGTACTTAAGTCTGCTGGAAGAATGCCAGTCTGTCATAGAAAGAACAGAAGTGTTGTTTCTTTGCTATTTTTATCATTTCTTCAAAAAAGAGGCACCATATTGTATTGGCAGTTGTATATTTCTAATCATCTTTCATATTATGTACTTTGGCCAAATCCTGTTTTTTCTATACTAGCCACAGGGAGTCCAAGGAACAGCTGAGCCAGTATGGGTCCACTGCACAGGGTTTCTCATGCACTAGCATGCAGAAGAGGTTGAAACAGGGCTGAAAGGGTGTGGAGCTTGTGAATCCATGGCTAGGTAGATCCACAGGTCATTACCCTCAGTTGCAGGGCCTTCAGCTGCCTCAGAATGAAATCCTGACCCCATTGAGGCCAATGGCAAATTCCCATTAACTTCAATGGAAGTAAGATTTCACCCTCAGGCTTTACCTTCAACTCCTAACTGCCTAGGGAAAGTTTGTGAACAATTGTTAATCTGTTTAGAATGAATCTATTTTATTTAGATAACGAATTATAGGAGTAGTTCTGCTATTCTGTGATCTGGAGGGAAGACTTCTCTCACCCATGCCTGTTCCAGGCTACTTCACCTTAGGGGTCTGGTTAAGGATTTGTCCCTCAGCACGCCTTATAAGCCAAACAAAAAGAAATGAAAACTGGCATCATTACTTTAATTGACTTAAGCCATTGCATGTTCTTACACTTAACATTGAGACCTTTAGAAGAAAAGCAGCATTAAAAGAAAAGCCAGGAAATTCAAAGGTGAAAACTCTACCTTTAATTCACAACTGTTGGAAAAAAGAAAGACTTGCACCAAAATGTAACTACTTTGCTGACACTCCATGTACCAGGACAACTGTCCAAAAGCCAGATCCACCACTAGCATCAGAGATGTTGAACAAAAGTCTGCCCTTTGTACCAGATATGTCTCTTTCAAGTGCCAGTATTCACAGGAATGTTTTTCCCCATTGTGCCACAACTACAGTGACTGCAGGGAGGACCAGAAGCAAAGGGGCTTAATGTCAGTTGTAACTCCTTGGTACTGACAACATCTGGAATTCAAGTCCTTAGCAAGAGTACAGTAAGACCCCACAAAGCTCTAGAAAATATGCTGGAGGGAATGCTTCTGCACTGGAAATTTCCAATTGTTGTCAATGAGACAGAGGCCAGGGGCTGCCCCCAGGAAAGATGGTGGGTCCCTCTTTCAAAATGGCCACTGCCTCCTGTTGTTTCCAATGGTATTAAAGGCAAATTGCCCTCTGGGAAAATAGTGGCTCCTTGTGCTGTTGAGGACCACTATCTTCCTTGTAATTATATCATGAGTAAAAAATGAACAAATATTTTTTGTCTTTAAAAATCAATTTAATCTTATCTGGAATTATAAGGGCTATTATGCACTAACCATAGTCAAATGATTGGCATCACTCCAAGGCAGAATTAAGGTTTTTAAGGATGCATTAATTGTGTATTTCCACACCTTAACATTTGGATTGTTTTTAAATTTAACCTTAATTCTGAATTTCCTAGGTTTGTAGTGTTTGTTTTTAGGAGAATTGCAACATTCCTGTAATGTGTTTTATGCTAATTTACTGATATGTATCCTCAACCTTAACTCCCTCTTAATATATTTTTATCTGGGAATAATAGGAGTCCAGGTTAGCTTTTTCAGAAGAAAATGAGTTAAAAGTGTTTGCTCGATCACAAACTGCTGCTGAAAGGGCAACCAACTTTTTGCACAATAAGAAGAGAGGCCTGTTTAAAATTGCAGATTTTTTCCCATTCTGCCCACTTTACCTGTTTCCTTTCTCATGTTTCTCCTCCTCTTTCTTCTTTTAAGCTTTATGTTTTAAAAAACCGAATTGGGAGGCTTACACCAACTCCCAGTTCATATATCTAACCTAAATTTTAGCTACAAATTTGCCCAATCACCTGTTGAAGGATGTGACTGTGCTAGGAGAGAAAGCAGTGGTTTCTAGAGAATGACAGAATCTTCCCCCCCCCCCCCGGAAAATTTCAAGTATTCGGCACAGATAATTGAAAATAAAAATATTTTGGCCAAAGCCTGCAATATTTCAATTCTGAAATGACACTACAGCTCCTCATGGTCCCAAACCCCTCTATAAGTTGGGCTGTGAGGAAGGACTACATCCCCCAAGATGCACCACAGCCTTCCTTTTTGGTGTGGGGAGGTGATGCATCATGGGAGATGAAGCCTGGCTGGGAAGCTTAGCCCCATTCCGTTTTTTGATGAAAAATCAAACATTTTTCATGGGAAAGAGATACTTTTTGTAAAACCTAATTTTCTGTAGAAAAACAGTTCTGACAGAATTTTCAACCAGCCATAGTGGTTTCCTAGTGGTTGGAGTGCCACTGCAGGAGGAGAGCTGGCATCCAAATATAACCACATCACTGTGGGGGTATGGAATTGCTCTGGTCACTACAAGATGTGTTAGCTGATAGTTTTTCCTTTTAACTAGATATTTTCAAAATTGTTTTATTTTCCTCCATTAATGTTTAAACCTAGGAGTAGGGCTTTCAGTTAGCACTTCAGTATAAATCTCAGTATCAGCCACATATTATCATGTTAGAGTTGGGTTTTACTGGCATTTTGGGGGCGGGGATTGTTTGTCCTCCAAATTAAACATATTCCATACAAATGAAAGTTTGTGGCTTAGTATGCCTTGTTTTGGGCTGCCCAGTTTTCAATACCTGAAAAGTACCTGATTTTCACAGAGTGGATGGTCAGCACTCCCTGAAAATCAGGCACTTTTAAAGTGCTCCAGGCTGGGCACCCATAATCACTAGTCACTTCTGAAAATGTTGGTCTAAAGATTTGACTGGAAGCATTCTACTTGGAAGCAGATCCTCCAATTCTTATCCATCTGAATGTACAGAGCACACACATGTTATCGGGAATGTTATTAATCAGCTTTGTACTCCATTTAACTGTCTAACACATAGATTGGTATTCTCATATGAGATACTTTTTGTCTTCCCTGCAGATTGGATGGTCCTGAGTCTACAATAGTCTGCTTCCTCACTTCACTTTCTCATTCATGATCATTGAAACACTTTAGGGAACTTGCAGGGCTGAATCTTTAAATGAGCAATAATTTATGGCTTTTGACTGAAGCCATTACTTGGCAGATAATGATGACCATTTTGAGGAATTAAGGACTTAGGCCAAGTCAAGGGCTCTTAACTAATTATTAACTTGCTAATGACCACCAGCAAAATCCATTATTCATTTTCCTATCTATTTAAAAGTATTGTAGGTTTGTTTTCCTCTTGGAGACCTGCTGCCACCATCAGAGACTCTTTGGTTTGACTCTAGGGATAATCAGTCCCATTTTCTTTGATAAGCCTATTTTGGTTCCACTTGTTGGTTGATGTTCTGCTGAAAAGCTGCACATTTACTTTCGTTCTGCTAGGATATAACCACATCAAGGAGAGCAGGGAGGCCAGGTCTTTATAGCAGGGGAAGAAGGTATTTCCTAGTGTCAGAGGCAGCACAAATATTGCTTTGCTTTTATTTTGCTTAGAACTATTGTGACCAATTTGCACCAGACTGATATCATCAGTTCATCTACACCAGCACTTTACAGGTAAGTAGGGTTTTTGGAAGTGGGTTTAATAAGCTTTCAAATGTTGTTGAACCTGAAAGGGAGGGAAACTCTTAAATAAAATGTATTTAATAATCTGAACCTGCTTTTTTGAAAGGTAAGGTATTCCCAGCAGCCTTTAGGTCAGTGAGTGACAAGAGTGTTTACTGTGCTGGTTTGTTAAGTAAGGAACTCCCTCCCCTGGACTTTCAGCTCAGACCATCTCTGTCCAGTTACTAAACTTACAGAAAATACTTCTCTGGGGTGTTTTCTGTTTTAAAGGTGTCCATTAAAGGTGCCCCCATTCCCTCCTCTTAATAATGCTGCTTTATTTTGTTTCTTAGGATTTCGTTTGGCTTATACAATGTTTTATAATGTTTACACTACTGTTTATTATAATGGTAACTGTACAGCAACCTGGACTCCTCATTGGTGGTGCTGGTGGGTGGATTTGTGGAACTCTATAAATAACATGACTTATGGTAAGGAGTGATTCACAGTTCATAAAAAGGGAATAAAATAATTATATGGAGTGAAACTAATGTGTAGAGTCAGTGATAATACTCAGGGGCTCACGTACTCCATGATGATTCCACAAAATGGAGTTTGCTGCAAAATTCCATCCTCCCCGCCTGCTTTTTGCTGCAGAATTATACTTCAGATTCTAAGTTTTCATTGTTTAAAAAGTATGTCTCTATGGCAGATAATTGTGAAGAAAATTTTTGAAGCCTGAAGCAAATGTAAACTAGTATAAGTAGCCTGAAACAACAATAATAGATAGCTCTTATACAGTGTTTTACATTCATAGATTTTCAAGAACTTTACAAAGGAAGGTGTAAAGTGGCCATATGTCCCAGTTTTATTGGGATAATCTTGTTTTTTTCATATGGTTTTCTATTGTCCCCAGCAATGTGTTACCTCAAGGGGAAGAAGGTAACGCTTCAAAGGAAATACTAGAGAGATGGTAGAGGGAAGATATAACAGGGAAAGCCCCTTTTCTCAGAAGCTGCAGACTCGGCTCCCTTCCGTGTCTGTCACCGGTGGTCTTAGCTACCCATAAAATATAATAAAATAAAGAAAAGACAAGATAATATGGTGCAAATAAAAGTAAGTGTATTAGGGATAAAAGGTACAGAAAAACTAGGGAAAATGGGGGGAGAAATACAAGAATAACACAGTGAAACAGCAAAACCATAAATCAGTAAAATAGTGGATCAGTGACTGACTCTGAGAGCTTGGAGCTCAGGCCCATAAACCCTCCCGTGGGATTCTACAAAACAATAAACAATACCCCAACACGGAAACCTTTCTCCTACTGATGCAGCAGATGTCACGTACAGGCGTGATGCCCAGGACCTACAACTCTTGGACTGATTTAGAGTCCTTGAGGAGGAACACTGGGGAGTCCAGACGACTGATGGTTCTCGTCGCTGGCGAGGAGACCCTCTGGGATGATGGACACCAGGAGATGCAGGATATAGGAATGACGATGACAGGACTCCTCTTCCTCAAACACACTACGGGATAGATGTTGTTCTTCGATCTCAGCTCTGGAGCTCTGTGAAGACCCGACCGTGTACGAACTGTCGCTGGAATGGACAGCCCCGCGCAGGCGCTGAACAAGACCTTATAAAGCCTTTTTGGCGGGAAGAGTTCTGAGGTGATGGAACACTGAGGGTTTTGGCGGGAAAAACCGGTTCTGACTGGTTTAAGCTAGAGTCTGTGTAGCAAAATAAGTCCCCTCTCAGAGATGGAGTTCAAAGTTAGAGTTCATGTACTCCATTTTGAATTTCAGTTTTAAAGTCAGTGATTCACTTCAGTATTTTAAAAACATCTTATTAATAGCTAAGTGAAACAGTACATTTCATCTAACATATCCCCTCCTTGGGACCTTTTTCCTTAACTATGGACAAAAGGTTCCAAACAATTTAATACAACATCAAACATTAATAACATGAATTACAACAATGCATATGATAAATATTTACAGAGCATTCCAACCAGAAATATCAAAAGGAACTTGTTTATACTTTCTCCTTGCTTTCTTATATTTACATATTAACACAGTTAACATAACCATGTACACAATCAGAATAAATTGAATAATTAAAACAACCACAACTGGATGTAGAAGAATATACCACATTGATCTTATACTTCCCATGTCGGTATACAGGATAGATTCCCACCAATGGACAGAGGTGGTTTCATCCTTAATCTTTTTTGTAATTTGTCTAATCTTGGAGATAGAATGTTGCACAGTGAGAATAGTTTTACTTCCTTCCAATTTCAAATTATTCAAATACTGAGCTAATTTTTCATGGTGTAACAACTTTTGAATAACCTTCAGATTTGCTCCAACATGGATGGGTGTCAACGTATTGTACAATTTATATTCATTGAACATTTCTTTGATATATACATTATGTACAGATACATTGATATCACAACCCATTAACTGTATGACCTTACATATACATAAATTTCCTATTCCTGAATTATTAACTTTATACAAATTATTAACTAAGAAATATGGACATAAACTTCGGATACAAAAACAACCAGAATTCACTTGTACTATGGCAGAGGCTTTACTGAGGGAATGGTGAAACACTTCATAAGAGCAAGTTCCCTCTACAGGGTCTAGGCACGTGGAATCCTCCTCCCACACTTGGGTAGTGCAGGTATATCCCAAGTTGGGTTGATAGACGCATGCTTGCAGATTTATAGGGACGTATGAATTATTAGCGTTAACATGTACCCATTTATGTTCTTCTATAGGGACTAGTAGGGACTGGTTAGCATATATCCCCAAAGCAACAAGAGGATATATGGTTTCTTGATTAGCTGATTTTAAAGTAAGAATCAAGGCCATGATCGTATCGTTGTGCTGGAAGTAAGTGAACGTCAATAATTGCCACCATTGGTGATGTATTTTCTCAAAATCATTGGCGTCCTCATAGATGATTTTCTTCAATTCCAAAGGTAACTGCTGGTTAAAACCATCTCTGATGATAGCCTTGGCTACCGTTATCAACCATTGCTGAGCTTCTACGCATGCTAGGGCTTCTGAGATATTAGATTGGAGAATATCCAATGCTCCCAGTATTCGCAGGTGGTCTTGCTCTTGAATTTTAAGCCAATACGGAAGAATTTTAGTGATATCAAATGTTGTAGTTCCTAGAGCGTGAAATGCAGAAGTCAATGGTTCGGCAAGGGAGGCGGCATCATGACCTACCTGACCAATTCGATTTGCTAGTATTTGTTGGTCTACTGTATTTAATACGCTTAATCCAGCTCCAATTCCCCCTAGCACCTTTGCCACTAAATCACGTTTCTGCCTAGTAGATGAGTTGGAAGCAGGAGGGAGCACTCCTTGAACCCAGGCTCTCCATCCTACTAAAAGTGGCTCTGTATATAGGGCACATTGATTATATACTGATGTTATAGATAATTGTAGAGGCATGATAATCCTTTTGATTGAATATTGAGGATCTATCATTAAAGTTCTGGTTACGTCCTTTTTAATGGTTAGAGGTCCTACATGATAAATGGGAGGTGGCGTTACCACGTGTATTTCCTTTGTATATTCAAACTCCAGCGGGCCTCTCACAGTCCATAGTCCAGAATGATTGACCATAACATTTATAGTATAATTAATTACACACAATTCCCTGAATTTATTTACATCGTTGTCCGATATACAATATCTTGAGGTAGTATGTTGTTTCAATGAAATGTTATAGCCCAACAAAGAGGAATTACAGGTTAATTTTAATATAGTAATATTCTGATTAGGAGGTTTTATGGAAATATTTACAAAATCTATATGGGTTTGTTGATGGTACATTTTTATGGATATGTTCAATTTTCCGGGTTTAACTAAAGAAGGAGATAAGATGTCAAATGCTACACATTGATAAAGGTCTTTATGGCAGTTGTCAAACATCACTTCAGGCATACTCCATGTACAACCATATCCTGGACGTATAGGTCCAAAACGCTGTACTGGGTTGTGGGTGGTAACAGTGTCAGGTAATATAACCGACTGATTCTGAGCATACTCAAAAACATCCAGGTAGCAACGTTCCATGACCTTATAAGCTCTAAGGGTTACCCATTCCCAATTTTTATGATCGTTTGCCTCTCTTTTCCCTCTTCCGTGATATCCAATTCTGAAAACATTAACTGGTTTTTTAGTAGTCGCTTGAGGTACCGTTGTTGTACTACTTTTTGTAGAGCTTTCTTGTTGTTTTCTTTGTGTTTGACGTCTTCTTGTATTTGGTGGGATTTTATTCCTCCATCGATATATTATTTGAGGGTTAACCTGACATCCTAAATATTCGTTCATCTTAATAGGAAAGAATTTACTTCCTTTCAGAGTTACATTGAAAGTTGGTGGTAAATCCCGTTTCCTCCGGCGTCTGTAAATATCCTCTGGAAATGGCTTTGTAGGAGCTTCAAGTGGTGCCATTCCTCCCGTTTGAGTGTTGGTTCTTTCATTGACATATTCCTCATTTTCCTTTTGTGTTTCCAATTCCTTCCCTTGGTCATACATGAAAGATATTTTTCTGTGTGTCTTACATATCCAGTATTCATTTCTCTTAATTATTAAACTTCTACAGGTCCATAAACTTAACCAAGTTATAACTATGTACATCAGAAATTTTCCAGTAGTCTTCATATTTCCTTTGTTCGGCATCCTGTGGATGAAAACAAGACAATTAGTTGATCCTTATGGTGGTTTTTCATCACTTGTTCTATTACTTTCTGTTCTAGATGGATTAGTACAGATGTTTCCTTTCCATAATTTTAATTGTGAGCTATGGAACCACTTTTGTACTTTACGTTTTCCGGTCTTCAATTCTAGTTGATAAGTTGTTGGACTGGCTTTATTGACGATAGTTACTGGTCCAACCCATCTTGGACTTAATGGATGGTTCTTTTCAGAAAAATACTTAAAGAGAACTTGATCCCCTATGTTCCACTCTAAATGTTTTAAATTGTTGTTCAGTCTTTGATCCATCTTATGAATATTTCCTTTTAAATTAACCGCCACTGCCCTTTGCACTTCTGATATGGTATTTAACACTGATTTTATGTAATTGTCCGTCACCATTCTAGGTTTATACTCGTCCGGTGGTACCCCTCCTGGCATCCACCATTGCTCAGGCGTTACCATAGGTCTTCCGAAAAGTGCTTCATACGGAGTGAATCCATGGACGCTCACTGTGGATCTGATTGCCATCAGGATGAGAGGTAGATGTCTGTCCCAATTCTTTCCTGATGAATCAATTACCTTCCTCAGTGCAGTTTTTAAAGTGCGGTTTGATCTTTCTACTAACCCAGAAGCTTGTGGGTGACCAGCTACATGAAATCTTTGGCGTATTCCTAAGGCTATACACAATTG
The DNA here is from genome assembly GCF_011386835.1 of Chrysemys picta bellii. Taxonomy (NCBI): domain Eukaryota; kingdom Metazoa; phylum Chordata; order Testudines; family Emydidae; genus Chrysemys; species Chrysemys picta. The sequence continues at coordinate 64,163,972 of NC_088794.1, forward strand.
TTTAGTTAATTCTCCGGTAAAGTGCGTGCCTTGATCGGAATCAATAATTCGAGGTAGTCCGAATCGACTGAACGTATTTTCTAACAGCAATTTTACTGTCGCACCTGCAGTGCAATTCCTAGTTGGGTACCCTTCTATCCACTTGGTAAAAGGATCTATTACCACCAGGCAGTATACATTTCCTCGGTTAGTTCTAGGTAAGGGTCCAATAAAGTCTATCTGCACTCGAATCCATGGGCCATCTACCGGTTGATGAAGTAGAGGTCCCTTTTTTATCCTTATATCAGGATTATTGTGGGCGCATCTTAAACAGTTGTTAATAAAGTGCTCAGTATCTCGGATTATCTCAGGCCACCATCCTACCGTAGCTAGCCTTTGTAGAGTCTTTTGGAGTCCAAAGTGTCCTTGTTGATGAGCCAGTTGGATTAACTCCCTTCGCAATATGTTTGGAATCACTAATATTGGAATCAAGGTATCGTTATCAGTATTTTCATAATTGTCTTTTGTTGCCATGATTAGTCCAGATGTATGTCGAGTGATGAGGTATGTTTTGTGTTTTCCATCTTTTAGCAGCTTCTTAATTTCAGGATCTTGTTCTTGCAATTGTACTATATCTTGATGATCTGTATGGTCCACAGGTTTATTTGCACTTATATTAGCTTCTACCTTGTCCCATCTTGTTTCAGGTCCCATTACCGCTGCTTGCTTTGCTAACTTATCCACTTTGCTGTTTAATATGGATATCTCTGCCTGATTCCTTCTGTGTGCTCTTACTTTGAATAGATAAGTATCTCCCCTCCTAGCTTCTGCTAAGTTCCATGCATGCATGAGATAGCCAGCATATGCCACTGGATGATTATCTGCGGATTTCATATCCCGCTGTTTCCATACTATCATCCAGTCTAACAAGGCTCTCATAGCCCAATCAGAGTCTGTACAGATGGTGATATTGGCAGTCGATTCAGCATTTTCTAAAGCCACTATGATGGCCACAACTTCAGCCGCTTGTGCAGAATGGTATGACACGGTTCCTTGATAGATCTTGTCCGAAGCGACATGAAGTGCTGCATATCCGGTAGCAGCCTTCCCATCTTTAAAAAGGCTACTGCCATCGACTACCCATAATTCTCTGTTACTGGCTTTTGCATTTTCATAGCATGATTCAAGTTTAAAGGGGGATACAATTTCTGGAATTTTGATGTTAGGTAGAGGACAATCATGATTATTTATACATATTTCCTCAGTTATTGGCGGGCAAAGTGCAAAAGGTGCAGAAATAGGTGTGTTGATCTTCTCTACTTGTACCTCTTTATTCAGGAGGGCAAGTGTCCAATTGGCAAGTCTAGGGTGGCTGACTCGCCCTGCATTAGCTTTACCTGATATGACATATTGCACTGGTGTATGGGTGGTTTTTAGTACAATAGGGGCCATTCCTATTAAATACTCCCAATGGGAGATGGCCCAAACTAATGCAAGTACTTCCTTTTCGCACGTTGTATACTGTTTTTCTACTTCTGAAAGGACCTTAGATCCATATGCCACTGGTTTTAAGGAGGATCCACTCTGTTGTAATAATATTGCACTAATCGCCGTCTTGGTTGCTGCCAGTTGTAGATGGAAGGGCTGGTTGATTTGAGGGTATGCAAGTGCCGGTGCAGTCATCAAGGCTTGTTTCAGGTCCATCACTGCTTGCTGCTCTTCAGTTCCCCAAGTCCATTTTTGATTTTTCCTTAAAAGTTTATAGAGAGGTCTGGCCTTTTCGCTATAGTTTTCAATAAAATCCCTTGAAAATCCAACCAATCCAAGGAATGATCGTAAAGTGCTTACATCTGTCGGGGCAGGCAGCTTAGATATGAGTTCTATTCTCGAAATATCCGGTTTTCTGCCTGTGGGTCCAAGCTGAACTCCCAAGTAAGTCACTTGCTGCTGGACCAACTGAGCCTTGCTAGGATTGATTAAGAATCCAGCTTTTTTCAATGCTTCCAGAACCTCATCTAAAGCAGCACAATTATCTTCTCTGGTCTGTGTGGCAATTAGGATGTCATCTACGTAACTTATGATGTTGCTAGAATAAGTCAGATTCTTCCACAGGGCGGCCACCAACCGATGGCACAGACTTGGGGCGTTATGATAGCCTTGTGGGACCCTGGTGAAGGTTAGCTGTCGGTCATCAAAAGTAAAAGCAAACTTGTAAAACGAAGAAGGGTGGAGAGGTATTGAAAAGAATGCATTTGAAATGTCCAATACAGAAAACCAACAGGCACCTTCTGTGATTAAAGCCATCACCTCAGGGAATTTTGCCACTACAGGAGCTAGTCTTGGGGTAACATGATTTAGCCCTCTATAATCAACAGTAAGTCTCCATGATTTATTATCTGCCTTCCTAACAGGCCAAATAGGCGAATTGCATATGCTTTGGCATTGAATTAGCACTCCTTGCTCTAAAAGTGCATCGATGGTTGGTTTAATTCCCTCCTTTGCCTCGATGGAATACTTATACTGTCTTAGTGGTTTGGGGTCTGGTCCTTCTACCTTCACAGAAGCCTCTACTTTTCCACAACTGAGTTTAGTTGGAGCGAAAACCATGAGATGTTTCTGGGTAATCAGTTTGATGTCCTCTTCCCATTCAGGAAGAATCAGTTTATCTGGCGTCTTAAACGCATATATCCTATGGGCTGCTGGAATTATAAGACCCGCCTCTTCATCTTTCACTTGACACAATATGTTATTTGGTAAGTCCACCACTATCTGTAATTTCCTTAATAGATCTATTCCCAAGATGCCACTTCCGTCTAATTGTTGTAAACCAAAGGAAGCTTGGGTTGACAGATGTCCTACAGAACAAGTAATAAAATCAGTGAAAGGTATAGTACTTTCCTTTCCATTGTATGACTGAAGAGATTTAATATCCTTAACTGGAATATTCCTGATGATTGAATTTGCTTTTGTGCAAAGTAGGCTGGTAGATGCCCCGGTGTCTACCAATGCCTTTTGTTTAATGCTACCGAAACTTCCCTTTAATTGAATTTCTACAGTGGGTCTACCCCAGTAGTCGTTAACTAGGGGGGCCACAAACCCAGGGGCTTGGGAAGCCCGGCCACCTCAATTAGATTGGAGTGAGGTGGATGCTATAGGAGCATTAGAGTTCTTACTTGCTGAGCCTTGTGATGTTTCATATTGTGCTAATTTCAGGAACATGTCCTCTGCTGATAACCTCTGCTTCACTAGACTGTCCCATGATTCATATTTGCTGAGTCTTTTTAATAGCACCTTTTTCATGATTTTCATTTCCTCAGCAGAGCCACTGAACATTTTGTTAGTAAATTCTGGGGGTTTATATTGTTGCTGTATTGGAGTTTTGCCTTGGCTTTTATCGGTAGAGGTTTTGTTATTGAAAGCTGCCACCCTTCTCTTAGCTCCTCCACCAGGGTAGGCTAGCTGTTGTAACTCGTAAACCTCTCTAGCCCTGCCTTCTAATTCAGCCATAGGTGTAACACGAGCAACCACAGGACCCATTCCCAACCGGATATTAGGTGTTAAACCTTGTACATATAATTCTCTTAATTCAGGTATGTCATAATCAATAACCCCTCCACGATTGACTCCCAAACCAGCTAACCAGAATAACAATTTTTTTCGCATCATATACCTTTCTGGTCGTTCCTCTGGCATTTGCTTTTCAGCATATGCTTTACCCAGTAGGTTGTCATAAGGAAAATACAATTTAAAAACACACTTATATATGGTATGTTGTTCAGTATTGGTATCCACCATGATGCCATATGGTAATACTGCAAAATCCTCAGCTGACATGCATTCCCTTAAGAGTGCTACCATATCCTCCTGGCTGACATTAGGTGTTGCTGATAATTTTGCCAGCCAGTTCAATACCGTTTCCTTATTACAAATTCCCATTTGCTTTCCCAAAGCTCTAGTTTGTTCCGGGGTCAAAGCCCTAGTTTCATGTTTCACAGTTGGGGGTCTGTTGTTATCATATTGGGTTACAGTGGTTACAATAGGGGCCAACGGGCATCCCCTGTCTACCAACATGGCCTCCTCACTACTGTGAGGTGCTGAGGGTTCCAATCTTTTACCCACTGAGGGACCTGGTGGTGAGTCCTCAGTTTCCGAGTCGGAACTTGACTCTTGAAATTCGGACTTAAAAGCTGCCAAAGGATTCATTTCGATGGCACTCATAACACCCTTGGCCAATTGTAGCTGCTTCTGCAGCTTGTCAATGCGGCGATTGCAGGCCACATGATTGACAGACCCTAAATTAACATTATGGGCTTCCTTCAGGAGCTGGCGCACTACTGCCTGCGATTCCTGAAGTTCTCTGCCTTTTATTTCAGCAGCAGTTTCTGCATCTGTAACCCTTGTATTAAGATTCCTCAGCTGTTGTTCGAGCTGGGAAACCTGTAAGGTCAGGCTATTTATTTTAGCAGTTGCCAGTTGCTCTTCGGCAGCCTGCCTTTCACCTTGTTGTTTTAGCTGCTGCTTCTCAACAAGTGCTTGCTCTGTCTGTTGTTTAAGCAGTGACACTTGTGAATTCAGTTCTCGGCTGACCATAGCCAAGCCGTATATGAGAGCACATTTTCGTGCTTTCTTGTTAGGGGTAGGTTTACAGGTGGAATACCGAGCCCATAAGGTGGAAAACTTGTCCAAGGAATCAACCCCTGCCAATGACTCCTTCTTCCAAGGATTTTTGCCCTTTCCAAATAAATCCACACTAAAGTCCACTGAGTTTTTATTTGTCTGGGACGTCCATCCTTGGAGGCTGAAAACTTGATCCATCTTCTGCTGCTGGGTTATAGATTGCTTACCCAATCCAAGGAAAAAGATTACACCGTTTGAAAATAGAGAGACCTTAGAAAAGAGACCGCTTCCAGCTGCGGCTCTAAGGCCTAGGCAAAGGCAACCTAAATTTTCGGGAGAAGGCCACAGCCGCTCCCCTACTAACTGTTGCCTTGCCAAAAGAAAGAGTGGTAACCCTTTTGGGGCCCGGTACCACTCCGTGTTCGGTTATTAGCAACCGGACACTAGCGGTGCTAGTATGGGGCCTACTAGCCACGCTACCTGCTTCTGGGCGGGGGTCCAGGCGTCCCTGCAACCCTTATCGCCAATAACAGGATTTCCCAGGGCGGAATAAATTCCGTCCCTCACCCAGGGAGTAATGGAAGGGGGGCTCTCACCCGGACACTATACCTTCCCTCGGATCATGCTTCCGTAGGGGGGGAAGTAGGCACAGTTCCAATTCCACACGAATTCCCTCCCCGAGTCAATTGGACCGTCACAGTCACTGTCACAAATAAACAAGCTAAAGCATAACAAGACTCTAATGGGGTAACTAATCCCCAAGAGAGTCCTGCCGCGGTCGCCAGAAATGTTACCTCAAGGGGAAGAAGGTAACGCTTCAAAGGAAATACTAGAGAGATGGTAGAGGGAAGATATAACAGGGAAAGCCCCTTTTCTCAGAAGCTGCAGACTCGGCTCCCTTCCGTGTCTGTCACCGGTGGTCTTAGCTACCCATAAAATATAATAAAATAAAGAAAAGACAAGATAATATGGTGCAAATAAAAGTAAGTGTATTAGGGATAAAAGGTACAGAAAAACTAGGGAAAATGGGGGGAGAAATACAAGAATAACACAGTGAAACAGCAAAACCATAAATCAGTAAAATAGTGGATCAGTGACTGACTCTGAGAGCTTGGAGCTCAGGCCCATAAACCCTCCCGTGGGATTCTACAAAACAATAAACAATACCCCAACACGGAAACCTTTCTCCTACTGATGCAGCAGATGTCACGTACAGGCGTGATGCCCAGGACCTACAACTCTTGGACTGATTTAGAGTCCTTGAGGAGGAACACTGGGGAGTCCAGACGACTGATGGTTCTCGTCGCTGGCGAGGAGACCCTCTGGGATGATGGACACCAGGAGATGCAGGATATAGGAATGACGATGACAGGACTCCTCTTCCTCAAACACACTACGGGATAGATGTTGTTCTTCGATCTCAGCTCTGGAGCTCTGCGAAGACCCGACCGTGTACGAACTGTCGCTGGAATGGACAGCCCCGCGCAGGCGCTGAACAAGACCTTATAAAGCCTTTTTGGCGGGAAGAGTTCTGAGGTGATGGAACACTGAGGGTTTTGGCGGGAAAAACCGGTTCTGACTGGTTTAAGCTAGAGTCTGTGTAGCAAAATAAGTCCCCTCTCAGAGATGGAGTTCAAAGTTAGAGTTCATGTACTCCATTTTGAATTTCAGTTTTAAAGTCAGTGATTCACTTCAGTATTTTAAAAACATCTTATTAATAGCTAAGTGAAACAGTACATTTCATCTAACAAATGTCTTTCAAGACACATGATATATCCTGTAATTTAATTCCTTCTATCAAAACATTTTTATTGACTACAAAAAATATTCAAGATCTATTGCTATAGTGAGCAAGATATGCTCGCTTTATTTATTTATTTATTTATTTATTATTTGTATTGCAATAGCTCTTGGGAACCCAAGTCACAGCCCAATACCCCATTGTGCTAGGCACTATACCAGGGGTTTGCAACCTGCGCACGCATGCCAAAGGCGGCACGCGGGCTGATTTTTGGTGGCATGCTGCTGCCAGCCGGGGTCCTGGCCGCCGGCCCTGCTCAGCCCGCTGACAGCCTGGATGGACAGAACCCGGGCCGGCAGTGGGCTGAGCAGGGCCAGTGGCTGGGACCCCAGACCGACAGCAGGATGAGCCGCTCAGCCTGCTGCCAGTCTGGGTCCTGGCCGCCGGCCCCTTGCCAGCCGGGGTCCCGGCCACCGGCCCCGCTCAGCCCGTTGCTGGTCTGGATGGACGGAAACCAGCCGGCAGCAGGCTGAGCAGGGCCGGGACCCCGGCTGGCAGGGGCCGGCGGACGGAACCCCAGATCGGCAGCGGGCTGAGCGGCTCAGCCCTCTGCCAGTCTGGGGTTCCGTCTGCTGCCCGCGCTGCTGTTCTGGCACGCAAAACCTTTTACGAGCACGCCAAACCTTAAATTAATGAAGACTTGGCCCACCACTTCTCAAAGGTTGCCGACCCCTGCACTATACAAACACTGAACAAAAAGATGGTCCTACCCCCAAAAGCTTAGGAACAATCTGATGGAAGGAGCATTGTGTTTGGAGCGTAGAGAAAAACTGATACATAAAAGCTGTTCTTTTGCTCAAAGTGAAAGTTAAAGACACTTGTTCAATGTTTTGTGATAAATACATTTAGACACAAAGTTACTGGGGGAAAAAACACCCCGTTCTGAGAAACATGTATGCGCCACTGTGGAGTCAGAAGCTGGCAGTAGCAACACTTTTCAACATGGTTTTTCTTTAGTCTGACTGTTTCACAGCTGTAAAAATGTCTTAAAAGTATCCCAAATTTTGACTTTTAAAATCTGATCACCTTAAGCAAGTCTTCTCATCCTCATTTTACAGATGGGGGCGGGGTAAAATTGAGGCCCAGAGAGGAGAAGTGACTTGCCCAAGGTCACATAACTAATCAGTGGTATAGCTGAGACTAGGATTCCTGAACCCCATCCAGTCATTTCTGCCCTGTCCACAAAGAGGAATGGAAGATGAAATGCATTCCTGTCTCATTGCCAAAAGTTTCATCCCATGAGTGCTCCAAACCCCAATTGTCTCCCACACCTTCTCAGGAGTCCAAAGCCTCAACTGTCCTCTGTCCAGCTGATAAAACCCAAGGCCTCCCACCACTGGCAACTTCTCCAGTGCACTTTGGTGTGTTCAATGCATTCTGTAGCACAATGAAAATTGGGAGACAGAATAAAATTAAGTTTTTAATACTAAAAAACCCACGAGAGCTTCTCTTCATCTTCAAATTCAATAAAAAGCATAAATCCTAAAAAAAAAAAAAAAAAATTGCCACAGAATTTCAAGTGAGCCTGGGTGTAGAAATTAGGTCTGGCTTGCTGTGGACTACATTGGGTCCTCATAACACTGAGTGCTTATACAGCAATTTACATCTTCAAAGCACTTAAATCTCACAAGTCTCCATTTTACAGATGGGGAAACTGAGGCAGAGAGGGTAAGTGACTTGTCTGAGCCTACACAGGGACTTGAGCCCAGCTCCTTAAACTGAAATCAAGGGGAATTAGGCACCTAAATACCTCTGAGGATCTGGGCCCCGGTGTAAGAGCCAGAATTAGATACCGTGAGTTTCTGGCTACAAATGCTGTGCTTAGATTACATCACTCTAGGGAAGAAAGGAAACTTTCTGGTTGTAGAATCTTCAGAATTAAAATACAGCACAAGTTCTGTATGTCCTAAATGATCTCACAGTTAAAGTAAATACAGGCCTTTTTAATGGTATAGCTAACAAGGTAAGCTTCCAAATTCACCTGGACTAACTCTTTAACTGCATTCCTTCCTTTCTTTTTAATTGAATGCAATACTAGATCCTGATGAATTAGAAGATAATTGTTAGTGAAGTGGACATCTGTATAGTTATAACCTTTGTTTCCCAGACAGAATATGGTTTGGATTACACAGATGTTTTTGTATTCTGTGACAGTTGGATCCATTTCTGTTCTGAAAGCATGGGATATCAAAGGCATTTTTCCAAGACCATGTTATGAGCACTAATTATTCACTGGCCATGGAACGTGATTAACAATTTTAGAGCCCTTGGCTATAGAGTAGAAAGTCAAAGGAAGTGAAAAGATGCTATATGGGCCTGGGCCAGTGGTGGTCTTCTCAGCTGTGCAAACCCTAGAAGAACACTGGTGCTAGCTCTGAAGGGCTAATCTATCCAGGGGAAGAACCAGCATGCTGAGGAAGAGCAAAACTCTCTCATTCAGGGAGCCTCAACCCAGTAAGCACCCATAGATCCTCAAATTTAGTTTATTTCTACACACCCCCAGTCCTGTATTTTTAACCCTTTTTGCTTGCTGCAGCACTAATGGGAGTATCTCAGAGATACTCCCACTCTTTCTTGTCACAGAGCCAGTTCTCTTTAGGTCCCCACTTTCACTCTCTTTCCTCCCCCGTCTCTTCACTTGTCACTGTTACTGCTAGCCATTGTATCACTCCTCTACTGTACATAGCTGGCACACAGCTGCAGCTTCTCCCAAGGCCACCACATGTAGATGTCTCTGCTAAAAGTATACCAGTCAGCTAGCTACTCCTGACAGCTGCTCACCCAGCTCCTCTAGCTGCTGCTCTCCCACCCTTGTACTTTGCTGCCTCTCCCAAATACTGCAACCAATGTCACTGCGCCGTGCACTTAATCGGCCTCTCAACTAATATGGCTGCATGCTCAAACCCTGCAGCTTCTCCTCTCCCACAAAGGCACCGTAGTGATATGAAGTTCTTTCAGTCAAGGAAAACTGGACCCAGAGTCCATCAATTCCATTCCTTTAGTTGGCCAGTCTCTGAAGTGAAATTGTAAGTGCTCCTTCCCTAAAATGATGAGCTTGCTGTCTCCTCAGTCAACCTCTGCCAATCTAGCGAGTAAATGATATTGTTTAGAGGAATTGAACTGCTTAATTTAAACAAAAATATATGGAACAGAAAAAGGCTTTAGAAAGCTCTTTACCATTTCCTAAAGGAGTTATTAGGATTAGGTACTAACAATTCTAAGTAAAACAGCAAACGTTGATACCATAAACACTGAAACCAAATAATGTCCTTATCTACTGCTTTTGTCCTCCATGGAAAGTGTTGCTATATTGGTTCCCTACTCTTCTGGGAACATAACTGAGGTTGTTTAATGATACCCGTACTTTTTAAATGACACTCAACATGTATAGCTCTCAGAAATAAAGCTTGCAGTGGTACACAGCTGCAGTGAAATGGAGTGAACTTCACAAGTATTGCCACATGGAAAGAATTCCATGTGAGTGATGGTACTGAATTTTTTAATCTCCTAGTACTATGAAGTATGACAGGCCATTGGTAATCTAGAGTACACTGTGTACAAGAACCAATAGTTATTTCCTTATTATCTAATTAATTTTAGGCAGGGCAGGGAAACGATACATAGCTCACAAATATGTCAGTCTGGAGTGGTTTCTGTCAGCTGGGCCTTTATTCTGCCCTTTTCATGTGTGTGTCACAGGACAGCTTTTTATTAGGGCTCTTTATAGGAAGTGAGAGAGAATCATTTTACATCCTGCCCAGAAAAAATGGCATCAAACAACTTCTTCAAAGTTCACACAAGATTTTCTAAGAACAAGTAAATGCCTACACGGTTAAATCAATCCCAGCTAATTCAGCATTTAGTAAACTCTGTCCTTAGTCACACATTCTACTATTCCCAGGCAGAATAAAGAATTGGTTTATAGGGGACAATGGTGCAGATGAAAAGAAACAGAAAATAAAACCCTTTGGAAGGATGCAAGTGCACCTCTGGAGATGTAAGAATTTACTGCAGAGTAATATTTATTGCGTTCGCTTCCTGGATTAGTGTGGGGAACACATACTTTTTTCTTGCAATTTCAGAGATTCAGTTTAGATAGTTTCTGAGGATGGGTCAAAGCTTAAATTTTATCCAAATCTTTTCCTTGTACAAGCTTCAGGAGTTTGGAAGTGAGATCTGAGACACCAACAAACAAGGATTTGCAAAACCAACTCTAAATCCAGACTTCTTAGATCATCTCTAGTAAGGACTGAAAAGTTTAAGTGTATCCAAACTCTGAGCATCCCTGATGACTCTGCCCACCTTCCTAGACACACATGCTGATGGCAGTGGAAACAGCCTGATCTTCCATGTGCCTCCCCACCCCCACCATCTCACTTAAGAATTTACACATATTATAGTAGGTCAAAATGGGGGAAACTCATGCTAATATGGGAGTTTTGTACATGACTGATGATTTTTAAGGCCAAAAGGTACCATGCTGATCATCTAACATGCTCTCCTACATAACACAGGTCATAAAATTTCACCAAGTGACTCCTGCATGATCAAGCCCATAACTTCTGTAATTTTAGTGAATCCATATAGTGGGTTTCCTCAGACCGTTTGAGGAGAACTCATGTAGTTGGTATAATATGGAGTGTGATTTGCCGGGACAACATATTCTTGGCTGTGGGGAGGATGTAAGCAGGGTCTGAATAAGCTCTCCCCTGACAGCTAGCTGGGGAGTGGGAGAGCTCATTCAGACCCTGCTGACATTAGAAAGACATCCAATCTTGATGTTAAAGACTGCAAGTGATGGAGAATTCATCACATCTCTAAGTAAGTCGTTCTAATTGCTAACTACCCTCACTGTTAAAAATGTATATTTTATTCCTGGACTGAATTTGTCCACTTTCAGCTTCTAATCATTGAATCTTGTAATGAATGCTTTGTCTACTAAATTAAAAAACCCTCTACAATCAGAAATCTTCACATATAGATCATGATCTAGTCATCTCTGAACCTTTTCTTGGATAAACTAAATAGATTGAGTTTCTTTAATCTTTTGCTGTTATGCAGGTTTTCCAGACTTTGAATAATTCTTGTAGCATTCTTTTTAACTTTTTTCATTTTGCCAATATTCTTTCTGAAGTGTGGATTCCAGTACTGGACATAGTATTTCAGTAATGCCCTCACTAACTCTGTATAGAAAAGTAATACCACCTCCCTACGTCTACTCCGTATTCCCCTGCTTATACACCCAAAGATCTTAGTGCTTTTGCAACAGTTTGAAGGACCTGTGCATACTTTAAAAAAAATAATAGGATTTATTTCTTGTGCAGATTTAACAAGCAAAGCATATTGTAGCTAATCCCACCAAACCCCCTTTGCGCTGGTCCTATGGGGCTTCCTCCCCCTTGAGCTGAGTTACTTTCCATATTCCAGACATCCCATATTTAGTTTCTTTCTGCAGGAGAACTGCAGTGGTCCTGCTAAGGCAGTTTAATGTAGGTGGAGACAAAAAAAACAAAAAACAAAAAAAACCCCAGAAGATCAAAATATCACAGCAATGCAGGATTCTAGTGTTAATCCTGCATACTCCTTTCTCTGAGAAAGCTTTTCATCAATAAACTATTAAAGATTTGAAAAGAAGTGTGTTTTTTTTTTGTTTTTTTTTTTTTTTAAGGAAAGTAGTAGAACAAAATTGTCCTGATTTGTGGCTTCTTTCGTAAGAAAGTCTCTAGCTATTATATCTGAAGTCAGAAACACTCCACTCTTCATGCTGCTCTCCTGATGTATAGACATTTACTATAACCTAATTAGGTGTGGCCATATGTCTTACCATAAATGAACATCCTTCACTTGGTCAGCCAATCATGTTAACAACAGCCTCCCATGGAACTGCTTTACATCTTTCCAAGGTAGGGCTTCCCAAAATTTGTTATCTTGCGTCAAAACATTGTTGGCACTTCATTTCACTATGGCAATTTCATGACAGTTGTCCCAGGCAACTTGATAAAAGGTATTTTTAGAAGGTCTTGGTAGTAGTCAAGACATATGTCTTCTTACCTTAGCATAGTGCTAGATATTCAAATTTTAAGCAGCTTTAAGTAATTACAAAATCAAAACTTATAAAGAAATTGCCAAAATATTGCCCTTATGTTCAAGAAATATCATTTCTTTTTGTTTGCTTGCTTGCTTGTTTTTTTGTTAATGGGAGATAATGTCTAAAATAGAACCAGTGAAAGCACAAAGGAACAACATTTAATATATAAAATGTATTGTTCCCATTTGGTCAATGAACTTGTTTGTAGAATGTCTAATACAATGGGACTCTGATCCTGACTGGGGCTTCTGGGTGATTTTACAATACAAATATTTAATAAGAAGTCTCTAATTGCCCTCTCTGTGTGCATACATAACACCCACTGGAATTAATAGGCATTGCATACATAACAAGAGAAGGCTAGATCCTTAAATCTGTACATGTTTAATTGATGATGTCCAATTTTTGCTTCACAGTGAAGTTCTTATTCCTTTTCTGACCCATTGTACCGTTACAACAAAACGATTTAAATGTACTGCAGCTTCTAAAGCTGATTTTATGATGTCGGTATTTGCAGACACAACACAAGGCCTTTTGTGACCAGTGTGCTCATTACTATTATACTACTGAAAACACTGGAGTAAAAAATAACTACTGCGGTTGATGAACACCAGCCTTACCTGCCAAGGTTTATAGCAAGAAGAGTGATGCAGTTTGCGAAATCAGTGCAGCTAGCATGAAGTTAACAGTAACTCCTTAAAAAGGTTTTGTATAGAACTCCATAGTTCCATGGTCTCTGGTGCCAGATTTTAAATGTTTTTTAGAAACAACAAGACTAAAATTTTCTACAAGCAAATTTCACATTTTTTTTCTTTTTTTAAAAAAACCTGACAACAAATCAACATTACTAAGAATAATAATCAATAATAATGTTTACAGAATGTTATCTATATTATTGCCTGCTTTTTGTATGGGGGAGAGGGATAGCTCAGTGGTTTGAGCATTGGCCTGCTAAACCCAGAGTTGTGAGTTCAATCCTTGAGGGGGTCATTATAGGGATCTGGGGCAAAAATCTGTCTGGGAATTGGTCCTGCTTTGAGCAGGGGGTTGGACTAGATGACCTCATGAGGTCCCTTCCAACCCTGATATTCTATGATTTATATAGAACAAAATGAGTTTATACAGTAAACTATATGCTTTGCAAGATCAGGACTTATAGTTATATTTTCTAGTTTTAAAAAGTCCAGAAATAGATGTTCATTAATTCTGAGGGAATTTTGAATGTCTTGAAATATGGCAGAGTCAGGGAAGGGATTACATTGGTGGGATGGGGATATAGTGTCTTTCACTATTACTATATTGCTGATTCAAATCCAACCCTGGTAGTAATATCATCTGATTACTATTATGCAGTCATTGTAAACTGAGTTGGTAGTGTAATCCCAGGTCACATAAATCCCTAAACTTGACATTAATGATCAGCCTTGTTGGCATAGTTATAGAGAATGAAACCCTCTTTGGCCCCTAGAGCCAATGCCTCCAAGCCAGGGGTTGGGCACAGTGGCAAGGCAGCTTATATTGCTGCTACCCACACTGCAACAGTTAGTTCTGAGGGCAAATGGAAAGGTTTGGCCTGCAAAGATGGTAACTCAATGCCATTCAAAGGCCCTGCTTTTGTTTATACATGGCAAAGTGATATTTTGGCTTCAAAACTGAAGGGGCCTGTTAGTAAAGTTACAAATTTGTCACTGTATTTTCACTAAAACAACAAGAAGTCTGGTGGCACCTTAAAGACTAACAGATTTATTTGGGCATAAGCTTTCGTGAGTAAAAACCTCACTTCTTCGGATGCATAGAGTGAAAGTTACAGATGCAGGCATTATATACAGACACATGGAGAGCAGGGAGTTACTTCACAAGTGGAGAACCAGTGTTGACAGGGCCAATTCAATCAGGGTGGATGTAGTCCACTCCCAATAATAGATGAGGAGGTGTCAATTCCAGGAGAGGAAAAGCTGCTTCTGTAGTGAGCCAGCCACTCCCAGTCCCTATTCAAGCCCAGATTAATGGTGTTGAATTTGCAAATGAATTTTAGTTCTGCTGTTTCTCTTTGAAGTCTGTTTTTTTTTCTTGGGTACCCGTGCCAAGCCCTAAGATACAACCGAATTTGCTCCAACCCCTCAGACAGAGACAAACACCTACAAGATCTTTATCATGCATTCGTAAAACTACAATACCCACCTGGGGAAGTGAGGAAACAGATTGACAGAGCAAGACGGGTACCCAGAAATCACTTACTGCAGGACAGGCCCAACAAGGACAATAACAGAACACCACTGGCCATCACATACAGCCCCCAGCTAAAACCTCTCCAGCGCATTATCCACGATCTACAACCTATCCTGGAAAATGATCCCTCACTCTCACAGACCTTGGGAGGCAGGCCGGTCCTTGCTTACAGACAACCCCCCAACCTGAAGCAAATACTCACCAGCAACTACACACCACACCACAGAAACACCAACCCAGGAACCTATCCCTGTAGCAAACCTCGTTGCCTACTCTGTCCCCATATCTACTCTGGCAACAGCATCAGAGGACCCAACCACATCAGCCACACCATCAGGGGCTCATTCACCTGCACATCCTCTAATGTCATATATGCCATCGTGTGCCAGCAATGCCCCTCTGCCATGTACATTGGCCAAATGGGACAGTCCCTCCGCAAAAGAATAAATGGACACAAATCAGACATCAGGAATGGTAACATACATAAGCCAGTAGGTGAACACTTCAATCTCCCTGGTCATTCTATTACAGATTTAAAAGTCACTATCATTGAACAAAAAAACTTCAGAAACAGACTTCAAAGAGAAACAGCAGAACTAAAATTCATTTGCAAATTCAACACCATTAATCTGGGCTTGAATAGGGACTGGGAGTGGCTGGCTCACTACAGAAGCAGCTTTTCCTCTCCTGGAATTGACACCTCCTCATCTATTATTGGGAGTGGACTACATCCACCCTGATTGAATTGGCCCTGTCAACACTGGTTCTCCACTTGTGAAGTAACTCCCTGCTCTCCATGTGTCTGTATATAATGCCTGCATCTGTAACTTTCACTCTATGCATCCGAAGAAGTGAGGTTTTTACTCACGAAAGCTTATGCCCAAATAAATCTGTTAGTCTTTAAGGTGCCACCAGACTTCTTGTTGTTTTTGTAGATACAGACTAACACGGCTACCCCCTGATACTTGTATTTTCACTGTTACAAATACCTGACATCATTTTAGTTTAATTCTCAGAAATGTTACAAAGGAGAGACTGGGCTAAGTGACCATGGAAAATGGCTTGGATAAATAATTTCCAAGCAGCTCATATGTCTGAGAGCTTTGTGGGCACATACAGAATACCTCTACACTGGGAAAAATTTTAAGAATTTTTCTTCACTGACTCAGCTCAACCCAGGCTGCCTGTGGTGGCAGTCATAATAACGAGAACATAATTTTACTACTGTATCATCTAACCCTGTTCAGAGGTAGTTTAAAAACACCCGTGTTCTGTCTACACTGCAGCCTCCACCATTGCTACCAGTGATGTGGAACTATAGTTTCCATTATTCCTACTGTAGTCAAGGCTACATTGGCTGGCACCCACAGCCTTTGTTAGAGAATCATGCTTGACTGGCAGCAGAGGATGTGTCCACAGACAGTTATTAGGAAACTTTGCCCACAGATCACAAACACATTTGTTCTTTTTAACACCAATGACTCCAGCAGCCAATGGCAGTGCACATTTTGTCTGTGACATCTCATAAAATGAAAACACATCAGATCTATTTTGTAATCCGTTTTTGAAGTTAGTATCTGATTATAAAGATAATTTCAATGATAAATTACTTTAAACAAAAGTAGTCTACTGGGCATAACTATTTGCCCTCCTCCCCCACCCCCCCGCTCCAGTGTTTGCTTCTCCTGCTATGGCATTTACATGAGTGGATGTTACTGAACATCTCAACACCTGTGTATCTGGAGTTTTGGCTTCATGTTTTGGCACTATTGGCAGTTTGTGTTTGGTTGATTTTGGTTTTATTTGTCTATTTTTTTTTAATCTCTTCCATAATATTAATGATCTCTAGCTAGTTTCTGAGGAAATCATATGGGAAATGAAGCCAAAAACAACCTTCATGATCCGAACTGTCCTCTGTGAACATTGGAGAAGTTTAAATTAGGAACCAAATCCAATCTTTGGAATTGGACCCATATCTAATAAATATGTTAATACCAGAAACAAAGATATAGTGGGAGAGAGAAAATAAAAATGTAACTCTACCTGATTTCCCTTCCGATAAGAGAACGATATAGATTTTTCTTATGCATTTTTGTTTTCAGAGACGGGACTCTGAAAATTGAGGAAAAATAACCCTGTACATTTCATTGAAGGCTATTTCCAAGATCCAAACTGTCAGTCTTTTTGGTTTGACATACTTTTTAAACTGAGATACATGTTCATTGTTACTGCTGTTTAATAATCCGAGGGTCATTTGAAGGGCTTTTGTTTGAGAGACTTTTCAAGCAAAGCCAAGACAGCAGTTTTCTTGGTTGTAGACAAAAATACATTAAAACAACCAAGGGAGCTATTACTTTTCCACATAATTATTTTTAATGTCTCACTGGACATGTATGAAATGCCTTTTGGTTCCTGTGGGAGAATTACTTTTTTTTGTTTTGTTTTCACATTTTTTAGTGTGGCCTTTGTTAAATTTCTGTTATGTTTTTCTACTGTGCAACCCTCACCTCAAAAGACTTTATAAACACAAGCAGCGTCTTTAGGAACAGGCTTCCAGTGTGGCCAACATGGTACATGTAGTTTTGTTACTGGTCATAAGGCCCTAAGACACTTGCATTCTTTAGGTCTACTTGAAAATAAGCGTATTAAAATGCAGCAGCCTCATGTACCTGGTATGAAAATGCGTGTTGGAGATCCTTCCAGTTTCCTCTAAAAGGGGAGGATGGGCCAAAAAGAATCAGTGATTTAAAGTGACAAAGCATATTTTTCTCTTCTATAAAGAAAGCAAACAGAAAAAATGGCACATAAATCAAAGCATAGAGGGAGGGAGAGAGAGAGAATCTTTTTAAAAAAGACAAACAATTCTGTAAGATTAAAGTTTAATATAATTCCTAAGTGGATGGTCAGGGCTGATTCAGAACATATACCATGTGTGTGCTGCTGCTGCTGCTGTATGGGGACCTATATTACGGGGTTTGAAGTGGAGGAGGTAGAGGGTATGCCCTCTCCTAAAACTGAAAGCCAACTATGATTCCCATTCCACTTTGAAAGGTGAACTTGGGGACCCCGCCCACTCTGGCTCACACAGTGACAAGTGCACCAAGTCCCTTACCAGATGTTCAAATTCTTCTGACAAAACATCTTTCCAAAGGGTGATAAGTGTTTGACCAACCCCAAATGTACTATGTTTTTGTAGCTGTCAGGCTCAGACCTACAACACAGGGGGCACAACTGCCAGGGCTAACCCTATATCTAGAGATCATGGAGGTGCATGTGAGGTTGGTTGGTTGGTTTTAAACATGAAATTGCTGCTGCTTTTATGTGTGCCAACTGCACCTTTGAACACCATGTATTCTACGTTGAAATATCTTTCATGAACGTTTGTTGTGTTTTCTTTTCCTGGGATGGTTGTTTTATTTTGGGATTCCAGTGACATTTCCTAGCCCTTCTCTTACAAATGAAAGATCCAGACTCTGAGTTGTCTTGCTCAGTGACATGGTATATTTATGATGACCTAGATCTGTTTCAGTTCTGTCATCTTCCAAAAATGCTATCTTCAGAGTCTGTCTGCAGTGACATATTTCACAAGAGGGATGCATGTCTTTAAGAAAAATGGTTGAGCTTACTAAAAAATATGGTGTGTTTTCTATGCAAGAATATTTCCCAGTTGGATTTGGACCCAACTTCAGATGCATGGTACTGCTAAGTTCTGAAGGACCAAATAAGATTTTCAGTATCTGCAGTTTAACTAACCTAGTTATGTATATTTGAAGTCTGTCAGTCTCTGACCTTATAAAATAGTAAATTGTGTAGGTGAGATTTAATTGTGTAATAAGGTCTAGTTTGTGGAATGATCTTATTTCACTCATGGAAATGCACCGCACAATTCCAACATTAAAAACAGTTTCCACTGGCTTTCCCTAGGGTTAGTTACTATGATGATAGGAGCAAAATAAAGTGTCACTGTGTCACAAAGCGACAAATGTGTCATAGTGTTTAAGCATGAGACTGGTTGACAGGAATTCATGAACTCTAGTCCCAGCTCAAACGTTTCTCCTTTTGTGGGTGTTGGACAAGTAACTTGTATTTGCCTTGTGTTTCCCTGTATCGAAAATTGGAATAATATGTCTTAATGCCGGGGTTAGATAATGTTTGTAAAATACTCTGAACATAACAATCACTATAAATGTTATGTATTTAATTACATTAATTTGTGACGAGTACAATGGAACTAATATAGTTAGGGCATTGTCTGGAGAAAATATTGTCTAAGGGTCTACTAAAAAAATGATCTAGCGATGCCATCCAAAGCTTCCTATGCTGATATGACGATCTTGTGTTCATTTGGACTACCACTCAGTTGCTTAAGATGATTCTGAGATCCAGATTGCAAAAATCTTGCATTTTGGGATATCCCAAAATGCCATTATACCCAGAATATTTAGTTTGGTTCTGAGCTCTTCCATACCGGAAAATGTTGGTGGGTGGAGCTCATAGGAGAAAGAGAGGGTTTATGAGGAAAGATTAAAAGAACTAAATACATATAGCTTGGGAAAGGAATGACTGTGGTGGAGGGACAAACCATCCTATAAATATGTGAAGCATGTAAACATGAAAAATGGAGAAGAACTATCTAGGATCTTACAAGTGGGTATAATGAGTAATAGATTAAATGACCAACAAAGAAAAAGAGGAAAAGCTTCCTGACAATGAGATCTGTTAGATTATGAAATAGTCTTCCAAGAAAAGCCCTGTGATTTGAGAAATGTAATTCTTGACTCTCAGAACCTCTGAATGGATGATACTTCTCCATTAATATTGTGTTGCCACTGACAGATATAAACTTGCTCTTTTAGGCTTACATTTTCAAATGTACATGTGCAGACTATATGGGCCTGATCCTGTACTATTGAAATCAATGGGAGCTTTGCCATTGACTTTAATGGACTCAGAATCAGACCATGCATATAAATCAGGTAGTTGCATGTGCACCTGGTCAGTTGGACTCAAATGCACATGCATACACAATTACTTGATTTGCATGCACATTTGAATGTGTAAAGTAGGTGCACAATTCCACATGCATTTATATGTGCAGCTTTGAAACTTTGGGCTCTAGTCTTTACCACATCTGTATGCAAACTGCTTATAGGGGATGTTGCAGTAAGTGTCAAGAATATCGAAGAAGTGTGTGTAGGTGGCTTGAACAGAAACTGATAAAATATGGTAAATTACCACAATGATTCCAGAAAAGCAAATGTAAATACCAGAGAATTGGTGATCTTGTTGGTTTCCCCATTGTTCATCAAAACAATGTTTGAACATTTTGCTACTCATAAATAGCATTGTTTCACTGCTAATTCCATGTTTGGTTGAAACTGGTTCTAACAGCTAATCTGAAAGAATATTACTGGATTAAAAATTCTGCACAAGTTTTAGCTGACATTAAACCTACTTACCATTTGTTGCATTTACTTGGACTGCTCTCTAGGATTTTCTGTAAATAATTGATAAGACTGAGAAACCATTTTGATTTGAATGATCCCAAACAAGACATTAGAATCACTGAAGGCAATAACTGTATAAAGGTCAAAAAGAGGATGTCTTTGCAAAATACTATGTTTGGTCTGGGGAACAAAATTCCTGGAGATAGAAAATGGACTGACAGCCAGGTATTTCAATATGTCTTTTCTGAGTGTACTTTTTTATAAACTATTCAAAGTATACTGCTTGTGTGTAATGTAGGCACACACAACAAATATACATCTGTGCAAGCAGATCATCAAAACAAGTAGAATTAATGGCCCCAAGTATGGATAGAGAGGGCAAAGAATTATGCTGCTTAGAGTGAGGCAATGAGATAAATAACTGCTAAGAAACCTCTTTGAAACTGTACAGAATCCATCTGCTCTGTTCCCAAGAGCTAACCGTTTGGAAATGTGGATCCTCTGAATTTGGAAACAAGTTACATAGAAATGTGAGTTTCTTCATGTGAGTTAATCTATGAATAAATCAAAATATCCATTTCTTGTAGATACTTTCCTTGCATTATCTTCTTATTTGAATTTAATATTTATTATCTCATGAGGGCATGATTAAATCTATGTCAATAGATCTATAACTTGGACTTTGTGAGATATATCTAACTTCTACGAAAGGGGAAAAAATAAATCACTTAGATGTGGAACAGTGATCACAATGGAAGTTTCTTTTACAAAGAATTTATGGAGACTTTAAGTCAGTGATACATTTTGAATAAATGCACTATTGACCAGTATCAAATTTCCATTGGCTTTATCTTGTTTTTTCTAAGCAACTGCTCATAAACATTTTTTATATCTTGATTAGCATGGTGGTGCTACTTGCAAATCTATTCATAGAACGATTAATCATTTGTGTTGTAATCTAAAGAAAGGAGTTGCACTTATTTGGTTGTTCCTTTCATTGTTTCTCTAAAGAAACCATAAATTACAAACTGACAGGGTCTCTTTGTCCCTTGCTTTTTCTGTTTCTTTTCCACCAATGTGTTTAATATTTTGAACAGAGATTAGGTAAGGTATCACCAAGGTAGTCTTAGTCTGATCTGCATGTCATTTAACTCTACAATGAACCAACGAGAAAAGAAGACAAATAAATAACAGTTCTGATTGGTCTAGATACAGCAGACTTCCAATGTCTCTTTAATTCTTGTTCTAACATTTTGCAACTGAATAGTAGAATGTAAACATTGGTTATTTTTAAGTTTGTTTTAGGGCCAAATTCATTCTTCATGTAACTCCATTAGGCTTACACCAGAGATAAATTTGGCCCTAAGACTCTGCTTTAACGAGTGATTTTTTCCCCCCTCTCCCCCTTAACTTCAGTTCCAATTCTCCCCAGCCTCAAAGTTTATCAAAACTACAAAAAAAAAAGGGGGGGGGGGCGATGGTGGTGCTGCTGAGCCCAGTTTATCTGCAAGTGTAAACAAGGAAAACATGGGTGCTGCAGTACTACTGTTGGGGGCCATATAAATACCAGAATAGACAGGAGAAGGACAGACTGTATTCAGGACTATTTCAGAACCCATTGTTAAAACCTGCTCAGAACACTGACAGTAAAAAACTTTTGAAGGGGTGTGAGGAAGGAGTTGAAGTTGAGGGGAGTTACAGTTGATTGTCTACCCTCTCAGCAAATTGGTTGGATGTTATATGCAACAGTGCATACATGAAGGAAGAGTTGGATTTAATGGGGGAGGGAAAGGAAGGAAGCAAATTTTATGTGGGTTTTTGGGGGGTGGAAGGAATGATGCAGAATAAAGGGCTGTGAGAAGTCACTTTTTGAAGTTGTTTTTTATTGCTTGCTTCCAGCAATTTATTTTTCAAGAACCATACAGAAATGATTAAGGTATTGGCCTTCAGTATAGGTACTTCATTTCCACATACTTGAATGTGTGTTCTAAGTGGATCCATTTATAGAGGGCAGAGAGTATGTGTCTGTGAGCATTATAGACATGTGCCCGTATAGGAACACTGTATGAAGTAGTCTGATAAGCACAGAGCATCTGAATTCTAAGCATGATCAGCCTTGATTGAATGAAAGTGTCTATTCCCTTGACTTCTATCCAGTAAAATGATTGTGCCCTTAGGGCCTGAGAGCATGGAATCCTCTACCCACAGTGTGAAGAAGTAGTGGAGACACTCTGTGGCTGGTACAGTACTATGAGGGTTGCAGTAGCCCTGGCATTTTCTGCACTCTCCCCTTGGCAGACTGCATGTGTTGGCCACTAAATGCAAATGCACTCACTCCTCCTGCACCAAAAGGAACAAACAAATCACATACAGCTTTGACATCTTGCATGGGTAGCAGCATGAGATCCCATTGTGCAGTGGGATTCCAGTGGTCCTGCCACATTCCAAGTCTTCCACAGCACTGGGCCATCATTTTTGCTATGGATCTGCTGCCAGCAAGAATATCAAAACATGCCACCAACCACTGCTGTCCCCACAAAGATTGGTTACTGTGTATTTAAGATATGGACAAGCTCCTTCCATCCTTCATTTTCAACTTGAATGATGGAATGGTGCAAGCCTTAATGTTGGTATATTTTACATATTTCAAAATGTATTCATATTCCTGCTTGTCAGACACAGAAATGCCTGACAAGAAATGCCATAGAAAAGAGTTTTGGGAGAGCACTGACCCAGTGATGCTGCACAAAATACAACAGTATGCATGTATATAGCACTCTTTATCCCAACATCCTTGTGGAATAGGTAAGTATATCACTATTTCCATTGTATATGTGAGTAAATAGAGGCGCATGGAACTAAAACTCTGGGTCCTATTCATAGTCCCTGCTCTAACCACTGAACACACTGCTAGAGCCTTCATATTCTTGGGTTCTGGTGTCATTATTATGCAGTGGGACAAAGAGGGGACTCTGAATTTCCCCCTAAAATAGAATCAAGGTCCCAGTAAAGGTATTAAGCATATGCCTAACTTTAAGCATGTGCTTAAGTTAGGTAGGTACTGAAGTGCACTGCTGAGGCCTAAGGATGCAGCCACTCACTTGACATCACTTCCTCTGTACCCAGGGGTTCAGAACAAGATTTTAGAGAAGTGGACCAGATTCTCAACTGGAATAAATTGGCAGAATTCCAGTGGAGTTATACTGATTTATACCAGTTGAGAATCTGGTCTATCCTGTATCTTTGCCCTATGTTACTACAAAGGGGTAGAATAAACTGAAATTAGGACTTCCCTTGCATTGTTAAATGTTTGTTGAGAAATAAAAATGAAACATGAAGCCATACATGGTAGGAAAACATGCTTGTGCCTAATCCATTGGAGAAATTGTTATAGAACAATTCACCCTTAGGGCAATACTGCCCTGTTATTTTGCTAAGGTTAGTGAGACCTTGGGTTATCTTCTGTGTCAGTACCAGTCACAAACAGGCTTCACTTACTCATCAAAGTTGTCATAAGTATTCTGAGCTCTGTTTTAGTGACTTGGCATAATGTGCTTATTTTAGCTGGACCTTTCCCACCTCTTTTGAATGTGTAAATCCTTCCATTGCATTCCAGATGTGTATCTGGATTCACAGACAAAATGCCAGATGGCTCAGAGTTCTCATAAATTTTATAGGGGACAGGGGTGACTTGCTACTTTTTCATCTACAATATTATATTTAAGGATGGATCTGCTTTAAGCTGTAGTCTACCAAGCTATAGATCAGATTAATTCCTTGGCTCCCAGTTAGCATATTTAAAAGTAGTCATTTCTGATTCATTCAGTGACTTTTAGATCCTTTCTCTATATAATAAATTATTTACTACTTTAAAATGTCAGAGAGAAAAGGATGGAATCAAACTGCAACATGTTACCTAAAGTAAAAACAAAAAGCATATACTAAAGTGCCAAATACCAATAAAATTTCGATATAATTGTTTTAGCTACTCTAAGTATATCTCCCTGTACATCTGAGACTTTTAAAATGTCATATATACCAGATCTGAAAGATGTTACTGATATCTAGTTCTATATGAACTTTTATTCACCAGAATCTTGGCTAAGGCTAGCTGCACAGGGATATTTTATGACCTTATACAGCTTGATGATTTACATTCAGTTTTGTCTTAGCAGTCTGGTAATAAATTTTAACAGAACCCCTGTACTACCTAGTACTTCATTTTAGTCCATTTCCATCCAGGAGGGGTGCAAGGTGAGACTAAATAACAGGAGAAGAGTTACTACAGAAAGTGGAATGATAGCTGCCCAGTTATTTATGACACTATTAAAAGGCGCAGGCACTAGTTGTTGTTTTTCCTACCAAGAATTCAAGCATAGAGCTAGATCATTATTGTAGCCTTTGTCAGATGCCTCAACAAAGTGAAAGAACACTTATCAACCCTATTTATTGGTTAATTCTTTCAGTGATGATATAATTAAAGCCAGTAATCAAGAAAATTAGGAGGGGAAAATGTAAGATAATGAAATAAACCCAGGCTCGGTGAAAGGCATTTGTATGAACTAGAAGTATTATCAAACACCGAGAGAGACTTTTTTTCAAAAGAGGGAGACTTGAACACTGTTTCCTACAGGTGCAGAGTAAGTAACTTTTTTTTCCCTTCTCCACAAAGTTGAATTTGGGGTCAGAAGTTCTAATTGTAACCTCAGACTGGAATTCCAGATGGTGTGTTCGGGACTAGCAGCAAGTCTCAGTTCATCAATTTCATGTGCTCGAGTATGTGCTCTGGCTGTGGCCCTGACTCCATTCCCAATGTGGCATTAATGCAGAACAAATTGAGACATATCCTCTATATAATTAGTTCCAGAATTTCAAAGATTTACGGTAAAATAATAGAGTAAACTCCCCAAATCTGTCTTATTTTGGCGTCCGCAGAACAGTGGAACACTTTGCTGTGGCATATTTACTGTAGTGCTGTACAGCATTGACATTGGAGCAAGTGAGGGAAGAAATAGAGCTGCAGCAAACTTGTTGTCAGTTGCTGATACTGGTGAACGCAACCTCCCATAAACTCCAGACTGGTCTCCTAGCAGTTCACAAGGGCTCGGTCAGCTCCTAGCCTTTCCTCGACTCCCAAGCAAGACCAAGCAGCACAGAAAACAAGAATGCAGAAGAATCCAGCCTCCCCGAACCGGAGGGAAATTCAAATGCAATAATAGTCAATGGATTTCTGCGATCGAAAGGAAGGTACGGAACAGGCTGTAGCATTGGGATCTGGCCGATGCAGACGGGTCTGTCATGAGGAAAGGAATTCCTTCCAGTGGACTGCCCTGCTCATAAATAGCCAGAGAACTGACACTCTGGGGCACCCCCAAGCGCAGGGACTTTAGATCCTACAAACTAGGGATGATGTGTGGTTCCCTTACACTGTTCAGGATAACAAAGTGTGTGTGTGTGTGTGTGTGTGTAAAGAGTTGTGTGCTTAGGTCACACATTTTAAACACTAGTTAATCCGTAAAGCCCCGCACCCGCCCTTGCAGGAGCCAAGCGCAGGATGTGTACCGGTTTGAGATTTTCAAAGCAACGTGCAGAGAAGATTTAAGGAAATCCCCTGTACGCTGCTGAAAATCTCCATCACACACCTCCGAAGTGTCCAGCATGTATATTTGAGTAGTGTTGCTCCCTCTCCTCCCGCCGGGACTGCAGGGTGATTATCATTGTACTCCTAGACATGCACCACTTACAGATGAGAGCTCTGCGCCGGCACTGCCCCTGGAGCGCGGCACATGTATTAATTAAGCGTTATTGGTTCAGTTTCATTTTTCATTGGCCAGCATCTTGGGATTCCAAAGGCTTTGCAGTCCAATTGCCTGCCTGCTCTGGGATCTAATAACGCATACTTTGGTCCTGCTTTGAGGCCAAAGGGAGGTCACTGGCACTATTTATTACTTGGTTAAGTTCCTTCACTAAGGAGTACACGCATCTTGACAGATAGCTGGTTCCTTGTCTGTTTTTACAGTTGTACATTGCTTGTAAGGTTACAGAGGAAGCAGGGTAGAGACCGGCTGAAAGTGCTTCTAATTCCCTGGTGCCGATGAGCTAACAGAATCCAGCCATACTTTCCTTCTATGTTGATGACAGCATGCCAAAGTTTAAAGAAGGAGTTTGGGGGGAGAGG
This sequence comes from Chrysemys picta bellii, assembly GCF_011386835.1. NCBI lineage: Eukaryota > Metazoa > Chordata > Testudines > Emydidae > Chrysemys > Chrysemys picta. Next base: position 64,190,311 of record NC_088794.1, read on the forward strand.
GAATCCCTTTTCCCTCAGAGCACACTCCGTTTGATCTCACAATAATATATACATATCATATGTACTGGAGATTCGTTTTATCAAACATTCCTTTACACAGTTGTTTCCTGCCCTCGCAAAGTCACTCTCCCCTCTCGCTCTCTCTCCAGCTTCCCTGAGTAACCGCTGGTCCGAGCGTGAACCTAAAGCTTCCTTTCAGTTGGATGGTCAGGGAGCTCTCGTCCACCACCCCAGGATGGCAACGGCCTCTGATTTCGCCTCGCCGGAATCTCCAGCTGAGGAAGCTGTTCTCTCCTCTGCACTGGACTGAAAATCCTGCTCTGCTGATCCCCAGCTAACGACACTAACACACCCTCCAGTTAGGCTTCAGGCTGTGTCCTAGGTCTGCACCTTCTGTGGCGATTAGAACTGTTTCCAACACTGATCTCTACCCCTCATGCCAGGGCAGGGCTGGTGTCCGCGTTGTGAAATCAATCGGCCGCCCGTGGACCCAAAAGGGGAGCACACGGGGAATGCACTGCCCGTGTGGATAGAACAAGAGCTGGATCCAGCCGCTATTGGGCCAGAGCGCGCCATTCGTTGTAAGACGCGCTCTCCATTGAAAGGAATGCTGCGCTCTGGGCCCGGGGTTCCGCACTTGCGGAACCTGTGCTCGGATGGGGATGGAATAAGGAACCCTACAAGGAGGGACCGGCTGGCAGGAGTTGTATGCGTCCTGCTGCTCCCTTTAGACCTAATAGTTCTATGCAGCTGAGACTAGAGGCTGACAGGGAAGGGTAAGGGTAGGGAAGCGACTCTGTTTCCCCGCGGTTTCAGTGAAATTGATCCACGCACTATGAGGAAAATAAATATCTGCTCCCGAGGGTTGGGAGCTCTGACTTTCCTAATGCGCAGCCGAGAGCGAATCCGATTATTTGTTTGCAAGGAAGGAACATGTTACAGAGAAGAAGCTCACATTTGAAATCTGTCTTCCCACTCCACATTTGTCTGAATCCTCCTCTTCGCCCGATAACTGTCGGATCCTCTCCCTTGAGGCTGAGGGCCCGATCCTGCATTCCTAGTGCATCCCTACCTTGTAACCGGTTTATTTGTAAATAACAAGTGAAACCTCCGCTGCGGCGCATTTTAAACTCCAAATAAATAAACGTGACTTCAGCGCGACTCTGAGGCTCAGGAGGAATGCAGGATCGGGCCTGTGATTAATTCTCTGCCTCTCTCAGCCTCTTTGCTCCCTGCACCCTGGACTCCTGGAGATGGTTCACAGCTTTGTTTCTGCTGCTCTTGGCACTTAAATAATCAAACCCTGATCAGCTCCCTGAGTGAAAGGAGACAGATCCCTCTGTTTGCACGGAACAGCGTGAACAAAGATCGGGATTGTTGGGAATTTATCTCTGTTTAAGTCATTCTTCCCCACCCCCAAGCCATGTGCGGATCATTTATGGTGCTTAGTAAAGCGTAATAAGAATTATCAGCCCATTAATTGGTGGAATGGAAGGGAGAAAAATAAGAGGGGAAAAACGCAGAAAGGATAGACAGTACAGCAGTGTGTATAGTTGGTTCCCAAAGCCCATTTTGCCAGGGATCTAGAGGAAATTTCTGCACCAGAGTGCTGGAATAATAAATGCTTCTGGATATTATTTCGCAATTAATTATTAAAAAGTTGGAAGAGATATTAAACCTGCTTCAGGGGTTAAACCTATTTCTAAGTATGGGAGGGCTGGATGAGACCTAAAGTGGGAGTGGGGCACTTAGATTATCCCACATCTGTCTATTGGGTCTCTCACACCTTCCTCTGAGGTATCTGTTCATGACCACTGTCAGAGAGACAGGACACTGGATGGCCGCAGATCTGATCCGGACTGGCAATTCCTATGTTCCTATCTTTTGTTTTGAGGCCAAGGGACCAGATTCTGAACTGTTAAATGTTGGGTAACTCTAATTTAAGTGAAGTTGCTCCTGATTTACACTGGTCTGAGATTAGAATCGGGCCTCCGTCCAATATATAGCTATATTTAAAGGTTCTTTTTGAAATAGGGAAGGTCCCTGGGTTTGCTCCTTAGATCTGAAAATGAACTTGGGAAGGACTCGTTTCCTTCAACACACATACATACGCACTGGAATCGCTTTAACTCTGGAAGAAGAGGGCTCTGAGCTCAGTGGATGCATGTACTAAACCCTTCCTGAGTTATCGGACACGCTCCTGACCTTGACATTTAGTTCTTATTTGAAAACAACTCCAACAATAAACTGCATCTATTGCAGGGGTATTTTTAACCTGGTGCCCTGTTGAATGTGAGGAAATGACTGCAAAAGGTGGGGATGGCCAATTACCAAGGGCTCTCTGTGATCTCCCTTCTGATTTTTTCCCTTGATAATTGGCAAGGGAGGACTAGTTGACTGGCAAATAGACTTCCACCCAATCTTTTATTGATTTCTTTGCTCAACCCAGTAGTATAGACAAATATAGAAGTCTCCAATTTGATATTTCTTTTTGGCTTTGCCCTGTGGGATCTTCTCGGGTGGCAGTCGCTGGGCATCGCTGTTGGGAAGTACATGCCCCTGAATCTGGCTCTTAAAAAAAAAACTGTTTAAAAGCGATGGATTGATCGATTCAGGAATGTATGTGTCCTCCTAGCGTATAGTCTATGTATACTTAGCATTCCAGCTAGGGTCAGGTGAAACTCTCGTAAAGACTGTATGTAACCTGTGCCAGTTACAGCAACGATCACACACGAGCAAGGAACATTTCAACACCTATCTCACCCAACTCTACATTTATCTGTAATAAGGCACAGTTTTAACAAATTAAACTTGTTTTTTGGGGGGTATAAAATGACTTGTTTCCCTTCCCTCACCCTGTCAGTCCTTATTCTCAGCTGGAGCGGGTGTATTGGGTATAAACACAGAACCTGCTGGAATTTATTTGCTCCTTGTTTTGGTTTAAAGTTTGTTGTTTGTTAGATTCTGTCCACTTTGTGTTCATCTGAGAGAGGGGAAGTTTTGGAAGTGCTTTCCTAAATCTTCCTGACAGTATGAATAATGCAATCCTCCCTAATGAGGAAATTACCTTTTCTGTTCAGTAAGAATTCTTGTTACTTAAACAAAGCAAACAGTTTACTAAAGAATAAGATAGTCCACTTTTAGGAAGACTTTGCCTTTGTGCTAAGAGATCCCTAAAATACTTGGTATAAACAGTTCAAAGATGTTCATTTCCACGTATGTTTTGTAGTGTTCAGTACTGGAGGTTAATTAGATTATAAAGCACTTATAATATAAACTATTGAAACAAACAAATTCCATAACAATTGTAGCTAGCAGAATATATACCTTTCAATGGCTCAAAAACGCTACGCGATAGGTTAAATTGTACCACATTAGGAAGTAGGAGAGGAAACAGAAATAAAAACAAACCAATCAGTGTAATCTTGAAAGAATGGGTTCTAATTTCACAAGCAATTTTCTGGAAGCTATACCAAACAGTTTTCTCTTTAGTTTAATCCTCACTTAACAATAAATCCTCAAACCTGGGAGATCTTTGATTATTGCAACAGGAACATTTCGCTGATTGCCTTTGGGTTAATATCTGTTTCCTTTTAGAGTAGTAAGACCAATTTACATATTCAACCCGTGATTTAAAAGATATTTGCTTAAACGTTATTTCTCAAAATCATGTAGTTTAATCACTTAACTACAAAACATTTAGTTGTGTTAATTTTTAAGGGAGAAAACAAATTCAGACCCTGATACTTAAATACGGTTATTTGTATTGATTCTTTTATTATTTTAAAACATAAAATCGGAGTTGATAATGCTGTGTGATAACTTCTGATGCTGTGGGGGGAAAGGATTACAGTGAAAATTGCTATGTAGACTATGACAAGTTCGGTTGTACAGATAGATGCTAATTGCAGTTCGTTGAGATTGAAAGGAGATCTTTTATCTTTACCTACCCAAAGCAGAAGGTTGCAGGGTGGGGTTCGAGAGTGACTGCTGCATTTTGTTTAATATTCTACATGTCCCGTAGAGAATTTTATGTTATGCAGGTTGAATTATGCCTGGTGGGAAAAAATACAAAGTACACAGACCGAGTGATTTGGAATGTTTCGCTTCTCGTGGAATATGCATGAAATATCAAAATGTAAAGATATCTAATATGCGTGTAATATCAAAATATAGCATCGAGGAACTATCAGAACCCTGTTTATATGAGGCGTTGGGAGCGTCTTTCAGAAGCAGATGATTTATTAGTAACTTTGAAAAAAGGAGGTAACCGAACAGGAGCCCCTATTTCGTGTTTGGAAAGAGTGTTATGGCTTTAAAAAACCGAACAAACTACCACCACTTTATTGGCTGAGTAGGGCAGAGAACACCAACAAGACAAACTGCTGTGAGGGCTGAAGATGGGTTTGTATCGGTCTCTTTCCCTGCCTTAAGTGTCTGTTGTCTGCAGGCAAAATCCAATCCCGTGGGAGAAAGTGTCGCTTGTGGCGGGAGCTCGATCTCTAGAGGGAGAGGGTTGGAAGGAAATTTCACACGGACCAGAGTCAGTGGGTGTTTCCAGCCAAGGCTTTCTAATGACCCCCGTCCTCTGTAAGGACCTGATCCAAAGCCTCTTGAAGTCAATGGTGATGCTCCCCGTCCCCGTTGATTGGAGTGGACTGTGGATGAGGCTTTAATTGCTCATCGCCCTGCAGTTTGTTTGGATTCCATTCAGCGCGTTTCATTGCCAGGATGAACATCTAACCGGGAGCTAGAGCGGGGGATAGGAGAGCAGGCGGCTGGGGACACCTGGACAGTGCAGGTGCTAACCTGCGCCGGACGCCCAGCCGGGCCTTTTGCGCTAGCCCAGAGCGTGCGCTAACGTGGCTCACCTTTCTGCGAGCCGTGGGACAATGTCAGCGGGTAACATTGCCAAAGGAAAGGGCAGGTGCGCTGAATGGGATCGCGAATAGAAGCTGTCCCCAGGCCCTGCTTTGCAGAGGCTGCAGGTCTCCCGGGAAAACACGGTCCTACCCCCTGTGCTAACCCCGGGTGAAAGAAGAGCTGCTGAGGCCGGGCTTCTCTACGGGGGGGAAGTGCCAGGCGAATCCTTTGGAAACAAAGATTCCATCAGTCCCCGTTATTTATTGTGTACGGCTCTGCTGCTGGCTAAGTTATTTCAATGGGATTGTATGTTTCATTTAAATATCAGTTCGCTGAGTAGAATTGGGGACATCTTTTTAAAGAGACTGAATCCCATATATCTCAGCACACTAAAGTATCACTGGCCAGCCAACTAAAGTCCCTTGCTGTGTTACTCTGCCCTTTGCCTTCCTTGTGATTCTCTTCCATAGCTCTGGTCCTCTCCAGTTTGAGCCTTGGGAGAGATTCGTACAAAGATCTCAGTACTCTGGTACCCTAAGGAGCCCTGTCACACTTGCTGCCCCAGGAGGGAAGTTCTTGATATCTCCCCAATATCCGGACAATTAATTCCAACCCCTGCCCCGCAAAACGGCCACAAAAGATCAGGCCAATTAGGCGTTACCCTGCCAGATAATGAATGATCTTATTACTCTTAGTTCTTCATCACATTTACTGGAGTGAATTCCTCCTGCCCGTCCTTACAGCTTCCACTTGCCCGCAGAAGGAGTATTTAATTCCTCTTGGGACCTTTAGTAACGAGAGATTTGCAATGAAAAGACACATTTTCTGCCTCTTTAAAACTGTGTCTTTCATTCATGCTTCTGGCAAGGAAAAGCTCATCCTCCCCCCCCCCTTCCCCGGATTGCCTGTAATAGATCCCCCTCCCCTATCCCAATTGTGCCAATAACTGTTCCACATGCAAGCAGCTCGTATCTGAAATCGTTTAGCGTGTACTTACTGACCACCTGGAGCCATCTAATAACCTGCCTGCTGCGGACCCTCGCTCAAGGCAAAGGCAAACCCGAGGGCTTTTAGGGTTAGTGGCGTTTGCACCAAGAGGTGGGAGTAACGTGTAGGGGGAGAGAGAGAGTCTCCCAGCACCCAGCCAGCCCCCTCCCTCCAGTGCTTTGGATTTGGCTTGGCGCAGCAGAGCAGGCTGAAGTTGTGTGAATGGAGCATCAGAGCCCCTGACTCCTCCTCCCGTGCAAGCCCCGCTATTTGAGCTTTGGGAACTTGAGGGTGAACAGGCAGCATCCGAGGTACGGAGTTCTAGGCGGCTCGCGCGCCCCGCTGCTCTCCCCAGCCAGCCGCGGGCCGCTCTCCCGGTGCTGTCGGAGTAAGGGGTGAACCTGGAGAACAACCTTGCCCTGGCGCTGCTGCCGGCTCCCGCAGGGCTGGACCCGGGGACTTGTGTTCCGGAGCAAGCTTCCCCCAAGGGGCTGAGCTCGGCAGCCTGGTGCCTGCAGCCGGAGCCGGGCTCTGGCTTGGCAGGCAGGGGGCAGGTCCCCTGGAATAAGTGCGGCCCGGGGGGGGACTGGCTCTCCGGCAGGAGGAAAGTTTGCGACCAGATGGGCTCCGACGTGCGAGATCTCAACGCCCTGCTCCCCTCCGTGTCCTCCCTGCCGGGCAACAGCAACTGCGCCATGCCGGTGAGCAGCGCCGCGCAGTGGGCGCCGGTCCTGGACTTCCCCCCGGGGGCGTCCTACGGCTCGCTGGCCCCGCACTCCTTCATCAAGCAGGAACCCAGCTGGAACGCCTCGGACCCCCACGAGGAGCAGTGCCTGAGCGCCTTCACCGTCCACTTCTCCGGCCAATTCACCGGCACCGCCGGCGCCTGCCGCTACGGCCCCTTCGGAGCCCCTCCGCCCACCCAGGCGCCCTCCAGCCAGGCTCGGATGTTCCCCAACGGCCCCTATCTGCCCAACTGCTTGGAGAGCCAGCAAGCCATCCGCAACCAGGGTAAGGCCAGCTCGCGCCCAGCGCCGCCGGGCTCGGGGAATGGTTTATGGGGCTCTCCCTCTTAATGCTACAATCCCGACAGGCTTGTAAACAGAGCTGTGCCTTGGCTGTTCCCCGCCAGGCAGCAGCTGGGTAATATAATACCCGAGCCCCTTCCCAGCGTGTCCTCTTCCGCGTGCAACTCAGTAGAGAACCCCCTTCTTAAACTGGACCAACATCTATAGACCTAGTTCTGGCAGTCATGGCTCTACAGGGACTTCCATTGCACACCGGTGTTAAACTGGGCTGGCCACTAACTCAGGCTTTCTTTAAAATAATATACGAATTGGCATTGCTATTCTATTCGCTCTTAAACTGAGTTCTGACTCAGCTTCTGTAGTGAAGGTGGGTGGTTCACTCTTGTTGTTTGGCGAGACCAGGAAACTTTCTCCTTGCAGAGTTTTGTTTCGAAGTGGGGCTGGCTTCAAGACAGTCAGATATTGATGAGGTTACTCTCAAGGTGATCTAGAGAATTAACTTCCAAAATATCTGGTATAAAGTGGGGAATTATCTTAAACTGTTAATGGATCATCGTAAATACATCACTTCCGTTAGAATATATTTTAATCTGAAGCCCTCTAGTTGTTAAATTAACGTTTAGAAGCTGTGAAATAACACGCCCACTTTTCCCTCTCCACTAAACGCGTAATTGTGGCATCTCCCGTTGGAAGATATTTTAAAAACAAAATCCGAACTAACCAAACAATGGGATGACATTTAGATAATCTCAATGTGGTGTTAAAATGTAATCTCCTAGGAAGGGAATAACAGAGAAACTACTACCGGTATTTTCAGTAGCCATTAAATTACCAGGAAAATCTATTAGCACAAATCCAGCAATCCCTAAGTGTGGACACGTAGTTATAATCTAAGAATTTTCCTTCCATTTGCTGTAATTTAAACATCTGCAGATGTGACCGGGGAAGGGGGAAAATACCAAGCAACATATAATGAAGCACTGCGGTTAAGGTTCAGTTTTCACCCCGTTTGAAAGAAATAAGTGCGTCGTTTTTATTCGATGTGCAACACTTTCCTGGGGCATCTGAAAGCTTGCAATGGCTTCTTGGTTAAGGGTTTGCTGTATAGAAATACCTCATGTAATCAACTACTAATTATTTATCTTAAATGCATTAAGATATAAGGTTTAATTATCTTAAACCTAAAACTGGAAAAATATAATTATAGATCTATTGAGAACATCCCTTGATTGAATATGAGATTTTAAGATAAATTAAATGAGGCCTGATCGGGGGTTGTCTTTTTTTTTTTAATCCGATGGGAAGAGACCTTCAGGCAGGTTGTATTATCTTTTCTCAAAGGTATGTACTATTCTTTTTAAGAGGAGGGCAACAAATCTTTTCTACACAAAGGTGTTCTTACTGCCTTGCACCAGATCGGTTACAATTCGGGCGCACGCACACACACACTTGTCAACCTCAAGAGCAGGGTTTCTTCTGGGGAATAAGTGCAATATTCACATAGCTGAATTGCTTATCTTCTAAAGTGCCTCATTGTAATACATATTGATAACCCACCATCTCGATAAAGAAACTGGGCTTTTATTATTATTTATTTTATTTGAATTGCGTCGTGGGTTGTAGAATAGGCATTGGGGAGAAAGAGCTAAGAATATATAGGAAAAATAAAGTATTTGAGCTTAATTATTTAATATTTAGTTACTGTAGCAATTACTTCAGCAATGCAGTCATTGAAACGAAAATGCAAAGCTCGTTGATTCTAGGGCCGTAGTAAACGTAAAGTATCTCTGAGCAGCGTTCATTTATTTGGTTCCAAAAGTAGTTCAAACGCCTTGTTATTGAAAAGCGATCACTATTGGAATTATGTATGGAGGGGGAGATGTTTCAGATTTATTTGACACTTGGGCGTGTCCGAGCGCGGAGGATGTCTTAAACTGATATTTTATTTTTATTATTTTAATGCACAGGTTACTGGGCAATGGAGTAGTTGGGAATATCAGGGTATCCTGTACTCTCTGACATGTTAGGTAAAATAACGCTATGGGAAACTTACGCCTTCCATGATTGCAAATTAAAGAGCATTCGCCTTTTCAAATATCTGCTCTGTGTTTGTGCGGGAGGTGTGTGTGGGTTTTTTTTGCAGTTTGTGCACCTGGGCTGATGTTGGATTTCTACTGTTTAGCCTTTTTTCGAATAACCTAATGTCTCCAAAGAAGTTCTTCTATATTTGCTTAAACGTTTAAAATTTATATGTGCAGTATTTCTGGAGTCTTCCAGCAAAAATTAAACAAAAACAACAGCGAAGATTAGGAGAAGACCACCACTTCTAAGACACAGACAAGGGCAGTATATATAGTAACTGTTTTAAATATCTGTTTGCAGTGACCATCAGAAATAAGCTGCATTCTACATTTTGCTCAAAATAAGAGTAATTCCGTTTTAATAATTCAACACCAGATACGGCTACCTTTATATTTTTCTGAGCTCTGAAACTATACATTCAGTAATTCTCGGTTAGATTTTCTATCTGTATACTAAAAAATACTTGTAGATCATCGTGGGGAGAACAGTGTCAGATGGGAAGGAAATTTTGGTTCGAACGACATTAAGATAAATTAATTTTAATATTTAAAATTTAGCGCATTTGTGTGGGTGGAGAAACGAATGCAATTGGTCAGAGCGATTCCCTCTAATCGATTCTTAGAGAATATTAGCCACAGTAAACTTATTTTCCTCGCCATTTTGATTAAAACTAGCGTAAGAAATTATTTGGGAGAGTTAAACCAATCTTTCTCATTTAAAGAAGAGTACTTACTAGTCCTTTGGCTGGACCTGGGTATTACTGCAGGCAAACCTGGTAGCTTATCTCTAGGGGGAAATAATTACTTTCAATAAAGAGACAGCAAAGTTGTCCAAAACTAGAGGTGACTCAGATCCTATCACACTGAGTCAGCTAAAACCATCACTTTGACACACGCAGGTGTGCGATACCTCCAGCATTTCGATGGCGCTTCACACAATCGGTTATTTGCATATTTTGATCTTTACAAACGCATCGCACGCCCGCTCATTTGCTTTTGTTCTGCATGGAGAAGACAAGACTCAGCCTGACCAAATACTGAAAAAGCTTCCAGAATGGCCATGTTAACCTGGGTCTTAGGGGGTGGGGTGGGGGAAAATGGGTGGTACCTACTTCCATTATCTACTAATCCTCTGTATGTCTCCTACCTGTTCTTTCTCCGTGTTCAAATGGCTACCTACCAGCTTTCGCTAAATTAAGGCTTTCTGAAGATCGACTCTGATCTCTAAACCGCTGGCGAGATTTCCCCGGTGGGGCGCCCAGGCAGTAAATATTTGGTTTCAAGACACACATGTCAGTGTCATATTTTGATACACATCCCGTTATAGCGCCCAGTACAGTGACATTCCCAAAATAGTAACGGGTAAGAGCATCTTCTCTGCTAAGCAAAAATATTTTGCAGCACACAACGCTTCCTTTGAGCCAAAAGGAATTTGGTAAGATCGCAAACAGTATTTTAGGGCTGAATAAAATGTTCTTGCTTTGAACCAGTCAAGGTTGCACTTTGCTTTTTCAGACGTTTTTCAGACCGTGGGAAAGACGCTACCTTGGCTCAGCAATCATTTTTTTGCCAAGTGTTGGGGGGCGGGAAATAAGGCTTTGAAACCTCTGCCCATTTTCTCTTCTGGCTCCCCTGTCCTTTCATCCAGCTGGATTCCTCCAACAATTGGATTCCTTCAGAAGATCGCATGCTGCAACAGATGCACAACTTTCAATTATTTTCAGCACATTTTAATCAGCCCTGCTTCTGATAAGGTCCTAATTAAAGAGACCTTGCTATCAGGAGGCTTGTTCAGAACTCAACTCTCTTATCACATTCCTGAAGCTTTGGGTCAGGCAACACCGGAAAATGTGGCCAAAACATCATTCTGCTCAGAACAGAGTTTCGAAGGTCACCAAATGTCTGCATCAGGCCAAAAGGAACTAAGAAAGTGTTAGTGTTTTAGAACGCTAAAAAGAAACAAGGAGGGGGAAAGAAAAAAATCCTTCAGTCTATGAAGGAGATAAGAGAGAGAGAAACAGCCGTAACATGGAAGTGGATGGGGTACCCGTGCTGTCATCGCTGCCAAAGGGGCCCATCATCCTCTGGAAGAGAGAGGACCCGCAGAGCCATGGGGGTGGGATACAAAGACTAGGTTGGTCTGGAGAAATGCGGCTCGGTGTTTAATCGAAGCCCGGGACAAAGGGCTGGTTCAGAACTACTTCGAGGGCAGAATAATCCAGATCTTTGCTATTTTGTAGCTTCCTCCTTTCGTCTCTGACGGAATTCCATAGTCTGGTGATTTATTATAAAATGGAGGCATGGGACTAGTGCTACTCCAGCGCCACAGTGTTTTCTGTAATCTCCACCTTCTGCCTCCTACTGATCTGTCTTCCCGAGCCCTTTTAAATAAAGGCAATATAACCTAATTGGAAACTCTGTCATAACAAGTGACCACAACACTGTCGGGGCAGGGATTGTTTTCTGATGTATCTGTACAGCGCCTAGCACAACGGGGTTCCAATCCGGAGGTTGGGGGGGGGGACGGACAGGGGGCTAGTGGAATATACATGTAAGAATGGGGATAAAGAGATTCGTAAAAGCCAATGTCCAACTGTGTGTTTGGTCAAAACTGTTCCCCGAAGGAGGCCCGAGCTAGGCAAATAAGGGTTAGAAGAAAATGTGATCTTTATAAAGAAGCTGAGCTCCAGGGAAGATTTAAGGTTTGTATTTGCTCTCAAAAGAGCTGCGCTGACATCTTTGGGTCTTGGGGTAAATGCTGATGAGCTGAGAAGCCTCAAAGATAATATTACTTTGTAATTACTTTTTTAGCTGAAGTTGTTTAGCTGGTTCCAAGTAATTAATGAAAGTTGGTGTCCAAACGCCTGATTTACGATTGGGTGTCGGCCTCGGGTCAGCAGAGGTGATCCCTTTCCATCTGAATTTACTCGGTGAAAAATATAAGGTGTTTATTATTTTGGCCAGCAATTTTCGCTTTAAAGTAGGAGTTTATTTTTCATTTAACATTCCACCTTTTTATTGCAGACTCTTCGGAAAGCTGTTCTTAAAAAAAAGATTAAAGGGTAACTTTAAAACTAGAAATGGCAGATGAGAACACACAGCAGATGGGAATCTTCCTCTTTAATATGAGCAACAATTAATGAAAACATCCTTTTTATTACTGAAACCGATCTGTCCTCTTTAAACAGGAACGAGACTTCCGATTTTCCATTCTCCATAGCGCACTGACTGGCTTTGCTCCTGACCCGGAGCTGCACTATGCCAGTGGGCATCCCTCCTCTTCCCCCCGGGCACTGCACCCTCTTTGGCCTGTCCCCCCCTTTCAGTACCTCTCCAGAGCTGACCTTCTCAGCAAAGGCTTTGATTTTTTTTTTAAACTGAACTCTCCCGGTCTGATAATGTGTTGTCCTGGCCTCAGTGCCTCGCTCTTCTAGGTTGCTTTGAAATGGCACTTGTCTGGCTGCAATGGGGAGAATGAGTTATGGGGCAAAGATCCACCATTTCCGATGTTAAATACAGAGGGGGCTGTACCAGAGTAGATCAGCAATCCGAGAAGAGACACAAATAGCACCAAGGGGGAGGCTTTAACTGGACCCACAGCCATAAATATAGAGCGAACTATTTTGGTAACCCGCTCTTCGGGTTATCGGAGTTCACTTTGATGGCTATCTTGGCAGAAGGGAGCCATTGGGAGCTCAAGCCCTTGGAAGAGCGTAGGCTTCAGTTTTCGACGCCTGCTTGGAGACACTTCGCAGGAAGCTGCTTCATGAGAAAGTTCAAGGCTAGGCAACTAACTCCCGATTCTTCTGTTGTTCTTTTGGAAGGTTACAGCACAGTGGCGTTTGATGGGACTCCAAGTTACGGCCACACTCCCTCTCACCACGCAGCGCAGTTTACAAACCATTCTTTCAAACATGAGGACCCCATCAGTCAACAGACCTCGCTAGGTAACGTCAGAGACCTTTATGTAGCCGAACAGGAGGGAGAAACATCCAACACCTCCCGCGCAAAAATAGCCTCGCTATGGGATGGACCCAGCAATTACAAGTGTTACCCAGGCTCTCTGTACCCGAGGCCAGGGGTCCCATTATTAATATATTATTTTACTCTTGGCTTCTGCACAGCCTACCGATTTAATTACACGGGTTATCTGAGCCTGCGGGCTCCACATCAATGGGAGATACTTGAAATGTAATGAACTCCAATGCCACTTGGTTAGTGGTGCTAAAGATGTTACATGGCGGGGATCTCACTGTAAATCCAGAGTGACTCGTAGTGAAGTTACTCCGGATTTACGCAGGTGGCAAAGGAGAGCAAAATCTGGCCGGTGCACACAAGTAAACTTGCTTTATGCAGGCCCAACACCCGTGTGTTTGAATTCTGACTATAGCTGCTTAATCCTGCAGCCAACGTATCTTGTATTGGAACTTTTCGTAACTTTCAAAGTAGCTCTCCCCCTTTCCCATCCAGATTTCTACTAAAAGGGCTGAGCCTGGCGGTTGTTAACTCTTTGTGGTTTGTCTACAGGAGATCAACAGTACTCGGTACCTCCACCAGTGTACGGCTGTCACACCCCCACAGACAGCTGCACGGGCAGCCAGGCCCTGCTCCTGAGGACCCCATATAACAGGTACCTCCAAGCGGAAGCCTTTACTGTTCGCTTCCTCTTTGATTGCATTTAACCTTGCTTGTTGCACTGACAAGTTTTTTGGCTGGTGTGTGTGGTGGTTTTTCTCCTTGGCAGACAACTCCTTGTGTAGGGGAAATAGAATGTCTTTTCTTTTTTGTCTTGCCTCATGCTTTTATGCATTTTTTTCTGTTTTTGTCCTGGTCACTAATTTTTGGATTTTTAACAAGGTATTTCCTGTTGTCTGGCGCACACATTTTCCTCTGTTATGAAGGTTCTATGATGTACATAACATGCCTGCCCCAGCTACCTGCTTTACTTAGATTGCTTCTCACTAGAGCGGGAACAATAATGAAATCCTCATGGTGTTTTGAGCCTGGCTCTTCTTCCTGATGTATACTACTCTATTTTGTGGACTATATCGCCTTACAAAGAGACACGTTCAGAAAGCAACGGTTTAGCAATCTCAAGGTGGATCCTGACAATGAATTTACTAGTCCGGTGTATGTACCATAGAAGCCACGCAAAGGGCTTTCTTCTTTTTAAATGAAGGGCCTGATACTCTACCCACCAGTGACTCGATGGCAGTTTTAACTGAGGGCCAGATTCTGTTCCCAGTGAGATAATTCAATGGCAAAACTCTAAATGGGAATAGGATTAGGCCCGGAGAAAGGATTGATCAGATTGACGTGATTATGAGGGACCAGAGTGACAGGACATAATATGAATGCTTGAAAACTGGGGGGAGGGAAGGGGGGAGTGTGTCCTGGAATTTTCTGACACACACATTATAAGGCGGCTGCAAAAAAGATTTATATAAATGTGCTTCAATGATAGATTCTTACCAGCTGTGCGAAGCTGGTAAGAACTAAGACATGTCAAATTAATGTTGCAGCTTCTTCCCTAAAGCTGCATTTCCTGCGGTTAGTTTCTTTTTAATACACCACTGTCAATTCCATTTCCCCCATTCCCGTGAGTTGACCATTACAGGTCCCGGTCCCACAATCGCTAGTCTCTTTGACCCATGGAGTAGTCCGCCTGCCCACTATCTACTGCAGGTGGGACGCTCCAAACTATGACCCAAACCCATGCAAATTAACTGGAGGCTTTCAACGTCTTCATTTCAGTGGGCTCTGGAGCAGTCCCTCGGTGCTGTGTGTCCGGCCTATTCTTAAAAGGGGTATGTGTATGGGTGTGAGGGGAGACTAGCAGATCATTTAGAAATAACAGCAATGGACAGTGCATACGAAAATAAATATCTGTAATTCAAAAACCAGTTCATTTTAAATCCCCCCCCCCACGATGTGGCTTTGTATAGCAAATTAAACCGCCCTTTTTGTGACTTCCAATGTGATGTAAGAATGGGTTAAATATACACTTAAAAAGCAGAATCAGAAAATTAATACCCGCTTTGCTTGCCACCAAAATATGGATCTCCATTTCTGTTTGTGTTAAATGGCGTACATCTATAATGGACCCTTTTCAATAGCTATTTCCCATTTCCTTGGTTTGGCATGGGGGCCAGTTGTGTCTCCTTCAATTTTACAATGTGTTTAGGAGTGAGAAAAGAAGTTACCCAAAATTTATTCTTAAACTTTTTGTGAACTTGGAGCCAGTCCCATATCTCTGAGTTGCTAAGTAACTTGAGCACACAAAACAATATGCCTTTGCGAAGGAAGTTGCAACTGACTCTTCTCATAGGCTGGTTATATCGTCTTTGATTAATCAACACTGGACATGGGACAACAAAATTCTGTCACTTCCACAAGCCACTTCTCCAATTAACGTGAGTTGACGTCAAGGGAAGGAGGGAATGAGGTAATGAAGGAAGGAAAGAAGCCTATCCACATAGATTAGTTGTAGAATAATTGGCGGGGAGAATGCCTTCACTGAAACTGACAAAGATTGTTAATCTCTCAGGAAAATCTATAAATATGATTTGTAGAGCGGCCTCAAAAGGAAAAAAAATGTGTGGCTCTGCATAATTCGCGTGCAGCTCAAGGCACAGATAGTGTTTTCTTTCTTAGCAGTTTATTCATATTTCAGTGCCTTATAAGATCCCCCTTGCATTTTGCACTTGGATTTCAGACAGCTCAGTGAAATCCTCTCGCTCTCTGTTCCATTTTGAACTAATATCTATAACATTAAATGCACAAATGGCCGGACTTTAACGGAAACTTAATTTTGTTGATGGACCACAGGGCAAGACTCTGGTCGCTGAATCGGGAGAACTCCATAAAACTTTATCTCGCCAGAATCCCAATAGCTAGACCAGTTCTTTAGAAACGACCGGTACCTTTGCTGTGGCTGTCTCCCCAGCCATTGTAACCCTGGCAGGTCTGTTCTTTGGAGACTCACTCTAAATTATTCTAGATTTTAACACAAACGCTAACTCATAGAGCTACTTCATTGAGTAAGAAACCTTCACTCTGGGAACAGCAGATACAAAGATTCTGTTTAAGCCCCGCTCTCCCTTGGCTACCGAGTAGTATAGCTTCAGCATTATTTCTCGCGATGGGATGTGAGCAAGCACAATCTATTGATACTACTGATTCCACGGCGGATGCACTCAGTTTTACAGTAAAGAACTGTTGCTTGTTCTAAAACTCCAACCGGAGATCTCTACCTTTCATCTTCCCAACGATGTCTGTATAATAGGCATTTTTCATAAGCTTCGGTGACATTTTCCTTAATGAATAAATAGGGCACAAACACTACATCGCCAGTAACTTAAAATCTCTTGCTGTGAGTTTTGGAATTAGACTCTTTCATTCATGGGTATCTGAAACTCAATCCTTAATTCATCCTATTACCGCTCGGCATTGTAGCATGCAGTCAATTTCTCCCTGACTTGCGGCTTGATCCGTCTCCCATTGAAGCCAATTAAAGTTGTAACACTGACTGCAGTGGGATAAAGATTAATCCCTTAAACCCTTTTGGAGCTAGCAGCATATGTATGTAGAGCTCTACCAGAACGTTTACACACGCCAGAACAAAAGCGTTAGTACTCCAGTTTCTCAACACTTTGTAATGGGCATACTGGCAGATCTTTAAAGTGTCGGCTCTCTAGCATTTCATTATAATAGGGAGTCTCTTTTAAAATAGAGGATGGGATGCTATGCTACTCTTCTTCTTTCGGTATCTTCAGCCCTTGGAATCACCGATAAAACCTCCTAATGAAACCACAGTTTGACTTAATCCATCTGGATATAGTTCTTGTCCTTAGCAGCTATCTGCAGTAAATAGGCATATGTAGAGACTATTCTCTCACCACTTTAGACACCAATTGTAAACGACACATGGAAACAAGTTGTTTGTTTGAAGCCTAGATAGAAAGTTGAGCTACAATTTTACTTTAATGCACGTTCCAGAACGCCCCTTGTCTGAAAAATTACAATACAGCGGTGATCAGAATAAACCCAAAGTTCACTTGCTGATGTGGCTGTAAGTATCCTCTTGGATCATCCGTTTCATCCCAGCGAGTGTGTCAGATCCATATAATCTCATTTTCTCCGAGTGCCAGAAGCAGGAATACTGGTGCCCTGTTGGGAGGCAGAGCGAGCCAGTTGGCCTCTAGGCAGTACCGAGGGTAGGAAACATGGACTGGAATTTATGAAGAACATACCTGAGTAAAACAACAAGGAGTCTGGTGGCACCTTAAAGACTAACAGATTTATTTGGGCATAAGCTTTCGTGGGTATAAACCTCACTTCTTCAGATACCTGAGAAACAAGAGTATTTTTCATGTTCGTTCCTTAGTTCCTCCACGGAAGATGGTAGAGGAGCGGCTAGGGAGAACACAGATGGTGATTAGTACAGATGCAAGGAAGATATTAAACTAACTCTTGGCCCAGGAGTTCTCCAACTTGGCATTCTGTGGATCGCTCTTTGAGAGATCCTCTCATGGGCCACCAGGACCTACTCTGCAAAATATTCAATTCTTCACATCTCCAGGAAGGGCTTCTCGGACTCTTGGTGGCCCACAGACCACAGTTTGATAGCCATTGTCTTCATTCCTGTTCGGAAAGCCTATCCCTTTTCTTCTTTCTTCTCACTCCACCCCATGCATAATTAAAACAAGACTGACAAAATGTAAGGGCATCCACATTGGTGTAATTTACACCTTCTTCTGGTCTTCTCCATTTGTATGTTACACCAACTTACTGCTTACACTGACTTAGCCTGCTGTCAGTAATATGGTCCCTTCCTTACCCACATCACCTCTGAATTTGACCACTGAGTCCCATTGGAGGAGTCTAAAGCTCCACCAGCTTCCATAGACTTCAACTTCTTCCCCTCAGAAAATCAGGCCAGGAATTTAGGTTTGACAGTATGGATTTAGGTGCCTAAGTTTAGGTACACTCATTTTGGGGAAAATGCCTAAATTGATCTAGCTCTGGATGTTTTCAGATGTTCATGTGCATCTTCAGACGCAGCTGTAGTTCGTGGAGGAAAAGCTTTGTTATACACAACAGGTGAGCTAAAGTGGCAAAAAGGTACCAAAATCCTGAGATAAAGGAGAGAATTTCCTACAAAGTCTCTCTCTATGGAGATTTCATAAACACTCAGACTGTCTAAAATTACATTGTGTTAGAACAAGTATTAACACCGTGTTAAGCACCATGTGGTACTTTAATTTAGACCAGGACTGCTGTGTTTAACATCTGGTCTTGGGTAGCCCTATGCTGGACTAGGGTTAATCCCAGCCAGCTGGTGCCAGACAGTATTTGTGTAGCTGTTTCATAGAGGTATTGACATTCATTAACAAAACATGTAATTTTGCAGTGTAGACAAAGCATTGTTTTTCCTTAGCAGATGGCCCACAGAGTATTCCCAAAGGTGAGCAGTACAGTAATGCTCCACCTTTGTTAGCAGGCCAACCCTATTAATCCTCTTCTTTTCCTCAGTCCGTTTACAGGTTGCTTAACACTCGTTTCATTGTGTGCACATACATATTAGTATTTTGTTTTGTTTGTTTAAAAGTGGAGGAAGGAGGGGGAATCGAGCACAACAGCCAATTGGTGGCACTAGAGACATAGGAGTTGTCTGCTATACTGGGTGCATCTAGTTCAGAATCCTGTCTCAGACAGTAGCCAGTCCTATATGCTTCCTAGGAAGGTGTAAGAAACCTTGTAGAGGACGTTTATGCAATAAATTGCCCATAAGGAAAGGCTTCCCCCTGGTCTCCATCAGTTTAGAGGTGGCTTTATGCTTTCAGAAAAGGCGTTTATATTCCTTCTAGCTATTTTTGTATCTTGTCTAATGTAACTCTTTACTGTTCTCACTATCATACAAATGTCAAATCCTTTCGGAACTATACAAAGGTAGCCTTCTGGCAATGAGTTCCACAGGACAATTGTAAGTTTTGTTTGTAAAAAGAAAGCGGGGCTTTAAACTATTTTTGACCTCTGAAAGCAAAGAGGCATCAACCATCATTTCACAGCCACCAGCAGTCACTCAGGCTTCTTATTGTTCTGATCAGTGTCTGAATCCTATAACAAATTTGATATAAAATTCATAACTATTCCTTTTATCAGGTTAACAATACATTTACAAAACTACAGAGTTCTGCAGTAATTCACCAATACTGCTTGGAATAAGATTTCCAAGTCTAGCTAGCTAGTAGCAACCAATTTGTCCATAATAAAGAAAGGAAGTAAGGAGAAAATATGCAAGCAAGTCTAAGACTGAAGACCTTTCCATTTTGTTTTGCCCTGGTAAAAGAGACAGTAAGAAAGGCGATAACTTGAAATAAATATTCAAGAGCCCATAATTCTTATAATGGAAGCAACAGTATCTCTGAAATCTCCAGTTTTGGCAACTACTTGTTCTCTCTTATAACACAAGCACCGCATCTGCCAAGAGATATTGTCTGTTGTTGATGGTTAGTTATTGATGGCAAAGCTATGCAGATTGCAAGTGTGCATTGAAAGGCCAGCATTTGCGATTCCATTAAAATGGTGATGTGAACTTTTCTACCTCATGCTGTTTAATGTAGTAAACATGTTTAATGTTGAAAATTTACTGTGAGTCACACTTGCAAAGACTTTAAGAGTGGAGGAGTTTCAGTTCAGATTATAGCTCTTTCTGTGCAGAGGTCAAGAACTCAGTAATACTGCCGTGCAGGCCAAAACAAACTCTATATGATCTACTACTGGTTTCCTTTAAAGTTCCTCTTTTGCTCAGGGTTGACTTCCTTTTATTTCACTCCAACTTACATTAATCCTCGTTGTAGAAAAGTTTTCCCCCCTCCTATTTCATTTTAAAAACATCTCTGTAATGAAAATAAGTTATTTTTAGTGTCTTATTTGTGGTCATTTGAGGGAACTAGTGATTCAAATGGGAATCAATGCTGGCAAATCCCCAGAGACTCCAGTTTTCCTTCTCATCATTCAAATCGTATTTAAAGCTAAGATTTGAACATAACTATTGACTCTGAGACCATCCTGTAGCACTGGCAGTAATAACCCATTTTAGATTTAAATGGATGTATGGATACTTCTTCCTCTATTAGATACACCATACTAAACTCTTTTTGTAGAAACCCGGTGGTGCACTTGGCAAACTTGGTCAAGCATGCCATTTTCTGCCTCCCACTTGCTTCCAGCCTGGGGTGATCAACCGTGGAGCCCGGAGTTCGCAGTACTACTTACATTCCAGCTCGCTGTGTTTTGGCATTTGGAGTCTCTCCCCAGCAGCAGCAACTTTCACCTCTGTGTTCTATTTGCAGCATGGAACGGGAGGGTGTTTCCACTGGAGCGGAGATTCACAAAATCTTCCAGCCAGGATGTGATGTGATCGGTAGCTATAGGGGCGGCTGCATCATTGCTATTATCCCATTGAAGTAACTGAGAGAATTCCGTTGACTGCAATGGGAGCAGGACTGGGCTCCTGATAAACCTATCTCATAGAACTGGAAGGGACCTTAAAAGGTCATCAAGTCCAGTCCCCTGCTTTTGCTAGCAGGACCAATTTTTTTTGCCCCAGGTCCCTAAATGGCCCCCTCAAGGATTGAGCTCACAACCCAGGGTTTAGTGGGCCAATGCTCAAACCACTGAGCTATCCCTCCCCCCTAACTATCCACCACCTATGAATCATTCGCTAGGTCTACAGTCCTGTCTGATCTTAGATGGGGATGATGAACACCCCGCCCCTCCCCCCCCCACCCCCACCCCCACCCATGAAGCAAAATTGTGTTTGCTTGTCAAGGCAATTGAGCCACGTTTACTTGAGAGCAATCGAGGATGCTCGGAATAAAACAAGGAGAAAATTCAATACAATCCGCCACACACCCACCTAGATACCTAGTCACTCTTTAAAATCTTCCAGCTCAAATATGTGTGTTCAAGCACAGTATCGCCTCATGCCACAGGCGTCTTATTTTTATCATTGTATTTAACAGGAGCTGTTTCACGAGTACAATATGTATCTGGTAAAGCCTATGGGGAATTTCCCCAGCCAGAACTCGTACAAGCCTGAATTTAAACAGATAAACAAAACCGACTCTTACCACTCTCTGCGGGTTATCTTTATGAATGGCTGAAGTCAGTAAGCAACCCTGAGTGGCAATGGTGGTCTCCAAAGTTTTTAGGAACCGATGGGTCTAAACGCTTATTTTTCCGGTGTGATTAACTACTGGTGACTTAAACATAGGTCTGTTTTTAGATCGGGAGCCATCTGTATAAATGGCTTCTCTTTTGCATGCGTATTAACCCCCCCATTACAGGGCTAGACCCTGGGAACGGGCTTTCAGCCGACATGGACGTTGATTGTTCTTGAGGGTGGGCAGGGGTCTTTCCGCGGAGCTGTGGAGTCGGGAGAACCGGGCAGAAGTCCCTGCTGCGGTAGAAATGGAAACACAGTTCTAGCTATGGAGGCATAAGACTCCGAAATAACTGCTGAGGTGCCTTCAGCCAGAGCGCAGAGAGGGGCACTCAGCCAGTTGGGCTCTCCAGGGTAAGCGGGTGAAATCCGAGGCCTTTTTCCCTTCCCGTGGGTTTGTAGCTTAAACCACCCCACCTGCAGCCCTGATGTTCTCGTGAGAAGGAAGCAAGTATCAGAAACTAGAGAAGGCCCGGCCGGGACCGTGTTATCCCGGGCTCCAGCCAAAGGCAGAGAGAGGGGTCCTGGAGTGGAGGTCCCAGTGCCGGGGTCCGGGGGGACTTTGAAGGGCTATGCTCTCAGGCTGCTGGGTTAGTCACTCTTGGGTTTCCTGGCTGGGTGGTATGCTCTTGCCTGTCCCTATGTTCTCCGCAGACCAGGTGAGCGCTTCCACCGGGCCCCCATGGAAGTAAACAGCAGTTACTTTGCTGCCCGTTTCAGCGGGAGCAGGGTCGGGCTGCAACTTCTGTTTGGAGCTTAATACTTTAACCTTCACAAATCGCTCCCCTCCAGTCCCCGCAGCTCCAGACACTGTCCCCCATGGTACCTTGATTGTCAGTGGGTGGCCTCTCGGATGGCACTGTGTTGCTATTGTCTCCTCCTTCTCTTTCTCGGCTAATACATAACCAGTGACTAGTGGGTCTGTCTTTGCTCAAGCCACTTCTCTGGGCCAAATTCTGCTCTCTTACACCTGCGTAAATGGGGGTCCGGGCTAACGTCATGGGAATGACCAGTGTAAGGGGCTTTATCCAAAGTCCATGGAAGTCTGTGGGAGTTTTTATGAGAGCAGAATTTGCCTCTGTACCTGTTGCAAGGGACAAACCATCTTTGAGTTTATTTGATGACAAGTGTAAACTCAGGATCCCTTAAACGGAGAATTCCCCTGATCGCACTGGCAAGGCTGTCTTTTGTAGCCGGGACACATAGTTGTAAACCTCCTATTGAATGGAGTGCATGAGCCAGACACGCTTCCAACTGTACCGAAATGGAGCCCAGGACTACCTTCAACGTGTCTCTGAACATTGTCCTGGTTCCTAAGCGATTTGTTTTGTGCACTGTCACCAAACCCAGTATGGAATACAGTGGCTGCTGGTTAGTGACAAGATGAATGTGTACTGCTTGATGAAAAAGCAAAGGAGGAAGGGGGGAAATATTGTGGAGGAGGCTCTTATAAATGAACTGTCAAGGGAAAGAAAGTTAAAGGGAAATCTGCTGTAAATGCATCGGGCGGGCACTTCTAATAAAAATCAGGGCCCTGGAGGAATTAATTACAGCAGCATTACAGGAAGAATTCGTGGAATTGCAAAACGTAGTGGCACAGACCAGCACGAACTGCTGTTGCAAATGGGGAAACTGCAGGAGAGTCTAACAATTTCGGAGCTGATATGCAGGACATTGTAGTAGCATAATAGCAGTTCAGACATTCTAATGAATAATAGTGTCCCGCGATACTGACAAATGATATTACACATACTTTAAGATTGAAGTAATTTAACTTGTTTTATATGCAAAAGCTTCCCACTGGAATCTGACTTTTCTAGCTCACTTCTACCTGCCATGAAAAAACTCTCTTAACAAAATTATATACAATCATTACATAAATCTAGTGAGTTTAGCTATTATTAATCAACCAGGGGTCTTATGTTGATTGTGAATTGCTATTTCACTGGCACCCACATCAATCAGAAAATCGATTTGAAAAGACTAGAGACTCAAAACGTTGTTTCAGTTAGTCTCTGCAGCAGATCGGAGAAATGTTGGGTAGCAATGGGAACTTGGATTTCCAGGAGAACCAAAATTCAGAAAGAACACACGGCGGTTTTCCATGGAGAAATGTTGTGCGAGCATGCGGTGTAGAAGGAAACCAACTTGCTCAGCCCTGTCTGTATAGCGAGACTCTCCTCTTACGGCTAACTTACTGAGAAAACCCTAGGGAAACGGACTGCTTTTGGTGTTGCAAGTCTGCAGCAGTTTTTCCCCTCCTCGAAGCACATACCTGTTCACTTTTCTGTTTAAATTATTTGTGATAAGTGTTGAGCATTATTATATCAGTAGATCTGTAATCTACATTTCTTTTGGTTACAGTTGATCTCAAATAAAAAACCACTGAAGTGTTTTCTTTAAAAATAGAAAATAAGCAACTGACAACCAGTTTCTGAGAATATTGCTGTCTGCTGAGTTCATTGTTCTAAGATTATAACATTTTACAAAAAAAACATAAAACCAAAAAAGACTAGTATTCCAGTTGTGAGTTTAATTTATGGTTCAACCACTCCATTTTTCTTGTCAAGTCACTATATGTAGTAACATTGGTCACCAGTCCTGATAGCTTTCAGTCCATTAACCACGTGATCCTCTACACGCTTTATTAAAAGTTAGTTCACTTGCTTTCTTTTTTATAAAAATAAGAAATATTCTTTATTGCTAACCCACAAATCTGCATATACTGGTTCCATTAATTTAATTGCAGTATTTTTTTTCTTTAAGAGCTTTATTGCATATAATTTTCAGCCATTTAAAATTTACAAGTTAGATCACAATGAACACCTTGTCTTTTACCACATAATCATTCTTTCTTTTTCTTTTAAAATTAATGTCACAAACAGATAAGAGTTGAAATAAAATAAATTCATTTGGTACTGCTATATGTATTTTGAAAACACTTTTTAAAAAAGAAAAACGAAAATTATTGCTTCTTTTAAGTATTACTTGAATTTTGGTCAAGTAATTTAGTTCTAATTCTAGATATTTTCATAACAGTGACAATTTATACCAAATGACCTCACAGATTGAATGCATGACATGGAATCAAATGAACTTGGGATCTACATTAAAGGGGTAAGGTGTTTTATTATTTTGTAATCTTCCTCTGCATTAGCGTAGTTAACTTCATTTTATTTTTTATTTTATGAATGGAATAAGGTTACTGGCATGAAAAATGCTAACCTGTCCAAAAAATAGGTCTTTATTTGTCTGTAATTTAATATGTTGAGTTTAAAAAAATAACCCTATTGAACTATTAAAATTTTTATTCTACTAGTCAATTCACAGTTAATAAGAATTTTATGGTCAAGTTTTCTCTGAGACTTTTCAGTCGAAGGTTAGTCAACTGGGAAAGAACTAGCAATATTTTCTTAAATTATGTTTTTTGTTTTGTTTTTTGTTTTGGTCTTTTGACTTAAACCAATCTGTCTTGGAGAACAGTATGTTGGTTGTAGATTTTTTTTTAACCATTTTACTGTCTAAACAAACTGTCTTCATTGTAGGTTACACAATTCAGGTGCCAAGTAAATGTAATAGCTTTCAATTTGTGTAAGCAAGGTGTTTTCCAGTAATAGACCAGTAATATTTGAATGTAAATTGGGATAACATGAATGTGAAAACCTGTATAATTATATGATAGATGGTTCTAAGCAGCCATATTATTCCATATATACAGCACCAATATCTGATAGGAAGGACTGCATGAATGAATATGAAGACAAGGTAGATCTCTACTCCAAAGCACTAACAAAATAAGCCTGTGAATGAAGGATGGGAAACAGTGGAAAAACCTCTGCAATTGAATGATGAAGTTAGATGTGGAGCTTGTCCATTCTGTTAACTTCCATTAATATAAATTAAAAAAAATATATGCATTTTTTTTTTTTTTTTTTTTTTTTTAAGATTCTGACCTCTGAACTAATCAGACTTTCTTGCAGTGAGGTGTTGTCTTCTTGACCCCGTCATAACTACTGTTGGGTCAGAGTGCAATTCAGAAATGTGCTTTCTGTAACTTGTAAACAGTGGCTGCCCAATAGATCCTGTGCTGGATTCAGCCCTGGACTTGTGCGTGCTCGGCATCTGGAATGCCTGCCAGTGGGCTGCTGGGCCCAGCTCATAGCCAAAGGCAGCGCGTGACCTGCGTGGTGTGTGAAATAACAATGGTAGCTGTTAGAGAGGGCCTGGGGAGCAGGGCCGGCTTTAGGCCAATTCCCCCAAATTGGGCCCCGCGCTTAAGAGGGCCCCGCGCCCAGTGGCAGGGTCGCCCAGAGTGGGGGGCAAGTGGCAGAGAATCCCTTCCCTGGCTAGAGGCACCTTTTTAATTTTTACTCACCCAGCAGCGCTCCAGGTCTTTGGCAGCGGGTCCTTCACTCGCTCCGGGTCTTTGGCGGCACTTTGGTGGTGGGTCCTTCAGTGCCGCCGAAGACCCGGAGCGAGTGAAGGACCCGCCGCCAAAGACTAGGAGCGCGGCCCGGTGAGTACAAGCCCCACGTGTTTTTTTTAACGTGGTTTTTTTTTTTTTTTTTTTTTAGTCATCCCTGTCGGGGCCCCGTCAAAACTGTTCGAATCGGGCCCCGCACTTCCTAAAGCCGGCCCTGCTGGGGAGTGAGACACAATACAGGGGTGGCCTGAGCAAAAAAGCAGAAGGGGAAAGAGCCATGAAAAGCTGGGAGAACAGCATTTTGGGTGTGGGAAATGTGCGGGGGCTGATCATCTGCCTGCGTATCAATGCTGGGATGATCAGGCCTGGTCTGCTCTCACCACCCCTGCCATAATCAGCCTCAAACTGTCCTGCCCAGGATTGCAGGGTGTAAAGTGTTCTCCACACTCCTACAACACAGTGAGAGCAAGAACAAATGAAAGAGTTCCAGGCTTAGACTACTGCTGCTACCTCCTGTGTCTCCTTCCCTCCATTCCTTTCTCCTTTTTCTCTAGTTCTAACCTCACTCTGCTCCTCATGCCAGCTCTTCTCTCCCTCCTTTTTATTATCTTTTCCCTTCTCCAGGCCCCACATCCTCTGTCCCTGCCTTTCCTGGCCCTTTCCATCTTCTCTGGCTTCCTTCCTCCATACCATTGTCACCCTCCCACCTTGCAGGGAATGGACTCTAGCCTGTTTGCTGCTTGTCCAATATGGGCTTCCTGTTACTTTGCAAGCACAATAGTATGAAATACTGCTGATTTGCTTCTAACCCTCATTCGTGAATGGTACCTGA
This sequence comes from Chrysemys picta bellii, assembly GCF_011386835.1. Classification (NCBI taxonomy): domain Eukaryota; kingdom Metazoa; phylum Chordata; order Testudines; family Emydidae; genus Chrysemys; species Chrysemys picta. The sequence continues at coordinate 64,216,754 of NC_088794.1, forward strand.
AGTCTAGAGGCACTAGATAGTAGTGTAGTAAACCATGTGTGTCAGAGCAAACTAGTGGAAAGGAGCACGAGTTTGAAGTGGTCGTCTTCTGTGACACACCTGGAATCTGTCAGGCAGCTCCCTTACTGAAGAGAAAGGGGAGCCCCTTCTCTTCAAACCCAACTATTGTGTACAAATCAAGCTGACCAGCTCTGCTGCTGAGGCTATTTCCTACTTTTTTCATAACTGTTTGTAATTTCCTCTTTAAACTGCACCCTTTTTAAAAAAAACCAAAACCCTTCATTGCAATATTAGACACTGTTTTGTCTCTTCTGAAGAAAATATCCTGCAAAAAGGAGAAACACATCAACCTTGACCGAGGTCCAAGTTATTAAAACAAGGAAGAGGTTATTCTTTGGGGAACTGAGTGGAAAAAAAGGGACACAATAGAAATATTAAAGGAGTACTGAACAAAATAAATGGTTTTACTTGTCCAAAAGTGCAGATTGTTAGCAGTATAAAGTTTGTGACCTAGAATTCTTGAAAGGAAAAAAGAAGAAATCAAGATGAATGATCTATGGTAAAACAAAGCTGAAAGTTTTGGTATAGGCCAAGATTGTAGAATCTGTGGAAAATCAGTGCTAGACATGGCCTCATCACTGGTAATATGAGCCAAAATAGTTATCTGTCTTCTCTGGCTGAGAGTTACAAAACACAGTACCTCCAAACTCAGTTGCCATGAACATAAGGTACTCTTCCTAAGATTTACATCTTTAAAATATATGAACTGTTCATAAGTGATTCCCAGGCGTTTACTGTTTCAGATAGTTTTCTCAATCTTGAAGTTGTATTTTTATGAATATTGGCATCTTTATGTTGAAACGGAGAGCTTCATTTCTCTCCAAAGATGACAATCCTTATATAGATATTCTCCTCTTCCCCCACCACTTCCTTATGACTCAGCTGAACTTTCTTTTATGTATTGTATTATAAAGAATAAAGAAATATTGTTGCAAGTTTGCAAGAAATTGGGAAATCTAAAATTATATGTTAGGGTTTAGAGAGTGATATATCACTATCATTTTACATGAACTTAATTCAGTAGCCTTTTTCCTGGGTTTATATTTAATTTAAGTTTAATGTACTAAAATGAAACTACTACCATATATTCTAGGCAGGGTTGGCAGTGACACCTATAGTTAAGGTTGCCTGGCACTTTCGTTATGTAACCTTACTCAGCCCCCCCCCCCTTATGCATAGGCATTATGATATAGTCTTTGATTATGCGATACATGCTATTTTATCCCCAGGACTCCTGTCTTGTTTAGTTAGGGTGACCAGACATCAAGTGTGAAAAATCGGTATGGGGCGGGAGGTGTAATAGGAGCCTATATAAGAAAAAGCCCCAAATATTGGGACTGTCCCTATAAAATCGGGACATCTGGTCACCCTATGTTTAGTGCACAGGATAGACAGGAATCAGGAAATGGATCTGGATTGCATAGTGAATGAGACTGTTGTCTGTAGAACCATTCCGCCCACCCCTCTCCAATTTGTTGCAAACAGTGGTAGGTGTGGAGTGAATGAAGCAAAGGATTGCAGGAGGAGAAAGGATGGTCTGATGGCTAAGCAGTCAAATGTCACTCAGAAGAACAGGATTCTGTCTTTTCAAACTTTTCACAAGTGTTCACTAACTGTGTTCCTCATTTTCTGGTGTCCAAGTTGAGACAGCTGGGGCCTGATTTGTATTAGTGCTGAGAGATCACAACTGCAACTGAAGTCAATGGGCACTGTGCTTTGAAAATATAAAGTGATATAAAGATGCTAATTACTCTGAAAAATCAAGCCTTTTATACATCTGAAGATGGACACTCAAAATTAGTGGACACTTTTGATAAATTTAGCCTTAATCTCTGAGCCTTTGTTTCACAGCTGTAAAATAGGGAAAATAATATGGCCTCATAGGAGGTGATGTGAAGATACTTTCATTAGGTAATATTAAATCCTCCATACTATGGTGATGAGAACCCTGGAAGACCCATGAGGAAATAAATATTTCTTTATTCAGTACAGGTTTTGGATAGCGTTTGATAATATGGCCACACACTGATTAATGAGAATAAAGAAAAATATTGACTAGCTACCTATTCAGCTATCTAGTCCCTGGCAGTCTCAGAAGTGCCACTCAGGTGGGCCCAAGAATTGGGGCCATGATCTGAAAAAAGACTATAGTGCAGCATCCCACTGGTATTGCATAAACCTGTCAATATTGGATAGAAGCCTCAACCCTGCTTTGGAACCTGAACCTGTGACTAGCTAAATAAGCTACCAAACGAGGAGCTCTGTCACAGAGCAGATAGAAAATTGAAGAAATAAGGGCTATGCTATCTGGAAATTGAAATTAACGTGTATAGTCCCACTGAGGTCACATATGTGAACTGACTGAGTTTGGCTCAGTGCCTTTTTTCTTTATTCTTGAGCTATGTAATCAGTGGGCTGGGCTCCCATGCACACTAGTGTGTATTGCCATTTGCTTGGTCTCACTGGAAAGAACAATGGAGAGGTCCTTTGTAAAGCACTATTACAATTGCATTCTAATGCAAGACCCTTCAGGTTTAGGCTTTCTATAATAGATTAACAAGAGAATCTTCACCATAGTCTTATAAAACACCATTAGTAAATTCCGGGAGTCTAAATCATCCCTAGCTGGGCTGAAACCTGCAGCCAGTGTGAATGGGAGCATGCAATGATATGTTTTTCATGGTATTAAACATTTACCCCTTTTTTCTCACATCAGAATGCCTAATCATGAATTTATCCTCTCCACTGTGAGGAAGAGAAGTACTCTCCCCATTTTACAGATAGGGAATTGAGGCACAGAAGGCAATATCCTAGTTCCATTGAAGTCAATGGCAAAATTCCCATTGACTTCAGTGGAACAAGGATTTCACTGAGAGAGATTGTGAGCTGCCTAAATAAGTACACAAGCAGAGCTGTGAATTGAGCCCAGGTCTCTGAATACTAGTCCAGTGCCTTAATCTCAACAGCCAACTTTTCTTTCTCCATAATGATTGCACACTGGGCCCTAATCAGTGAAATCATTTCTCTGATGGTCAGTTGCCTTGGAGAATGCAGATAAAGCAGTAACTTTATGCTTCCCTCCTGCTTAATAGCATTACCACCAATAACAGGAGGAAACATCATCTATATCATTAATCAGACTTCTCTTTATTGCCTCAGTGGTGGCATATATTTCCCATAATATTGTGTGGTAAATATTTTATCAAAGGAAATTAGCTTTATTTTTCTTCTGTGTTGTTATCACACAGACTGCCCGCACCCTTGTTCTGCCTTATTTTTGGCTCTGTTTCTACACCCAAATATTCCAGTTCCTGCATTGAAACACTAGTAAATTGCATCTTAACGTGGTGCCTGTTTTGTGTAATTTTTCCTTCCTAATTTTTTAATTCTTCCATTTTATTAGTCAATGTGCATTCATGTTTCATGCTGATATTTGCTCACTCTTCTCAATATGCCCTATAAAGTCCCTTTTTAGTCTTATGAAATAATAATAATAAAAAATCAAGCTTGACTCTCCAGATTTAAGTTGAGGCTAGTTGTAAACTAATCAGACAGTTCTAGTGTAACAAAGTAAAGTTGGTGTGAGAGAGAAATTGCAGGTTGTGGGTTTTTTTATATATTCAGATTAGAAAGTAATCTTTTATGAGATTTTTTATAACGTCTTAGATTGGTACAACTCTCCAAAGCTGCTCTGGTTTTCATCACACATTCTCATCTGTAAAACCTTCATTTTTATTAATCTCTGTACAATCTGTACAGCGTCGAGATTAATCATTTTAAAAGAGCTACTCTCCAAGTGTTAAGGATTTTCTGGCCTAATGCTAAAGACAAATGTTTCTAAATGCTCTACAGTATATAGCGCTTGCTTAGCATTTTATGTTGCATAAGTATCAATCTTTGTTTTGCAGAAATGTGGAGCTACATTTTATGCATTTTTTCCAGGTCTGCAGCTGGCTGCCTAGAACCAAAGGACAATATGTATATGGGGCCATCTCAGCAACCAACTTGATGAACTCTAAATATTTACAGTTCAGTTCTGCCTTTGGGTAGATCTGTGCAACTTCCATTGATTCCAAGGGAATTCTGTATTCACCAATGAAGGCAGAATTGGGACCCTTAAGAGCCAAGTCCTGCAGTTTTTACTCAATCAGGAACTCCTGTAGTGTTTGCCTGCCTCACTAAAATAGTCCTGTCCTGACAACAGGTTTAACTGCATCTGGCTTTGCTTAGCCTTGACTCTTTTCAGCATTTTTTCCCCCCTATCAGTCATAAATATGACTTTAAACATTAAACAGAGGAAACAGTTTTTTCTCCCATTTTTTCCTGCTTTGACTTCTTGATGATTCCAAATTTCCACTCTACAATTAACACCTTGGCTTCAGTTGCAACTTCTTTATTTTAAACCATAAGTTTTGTTTATTCTTATTTAGCTCAGATGCAAAGGTGCAAAATTATATAGATTACAATGTATTTGTAGAGATGTAGGACAATTGATCCCTTGGTAAACAAGCAGGACACATTTATTTATTTTATTTATTTATTATGTATTAATATTTTTACTTGCCATTAGTGGTCACAATGTACTAGGTACTGCCTGCTCACCCAGGTAAATATAGTCCCTACTCCAAAGAGCTTAAAGTCAAAGAATTTCCCACTTTTTTTTTTTTTTTTTTAATTAAAAGATCTCCAGCTGAAAGATGTGTATTTGTAATTATTTTAGTGTACTGCATGCATGAACTCACTGATGACTTGTATTGCTCATAGAGGTTGGACTTTCCTCTGGTTGCTCTCTCCTGTGTAAAATGAAACCAGTGGTTGTGATTCTGTAATTTTTGGAAAGTCTGAGAAGCTGTAGAGGAGCTGCCAGACTTACCCTAGTTCTTCCATTGAGTCTTCCACATTCTAGTGTGTATGCTAAATAAATTATGGGTGTATCAACAAATTCACATAGCTTGGCATGCATCATGTTTGCTCTTAACAAAAGGGAGATAGCGAGAGGGAGAGACATGAGAAATCCAGTCTATTTCACAAGCTGTGTGGCAGTGACTATCAATGCAGAGTGAGATTTCAATTCAAAGCAGCAGCTACAGGCCCAATTTGTGAAAGTCTTACAGTGCTGTACCAACAGTCCCATTGACTTCCAGTAAGTGCCCCAATGTGAGAATATTACAATTGTTTAGGGTCAGGTTACTCTACCCTTACTCATTATTGAGTTGTGCCTTCCTACTCGACATGAACAAAGTTAATATAACAGGGCCATGTATGATAAGTCCCTGGCAATGCTGGTGGGTTTTAAGGAACTGGAACTACGGTTATTTCTTACTAAGATGCCTTTTCGGGAGAACTGTTAAATGGGTAGTTTGCTCACTAGTTAATATGTGAGTGGTCAGGTGGCTTTGAAAACAATTTCTAATGTGATCAAGCCTTTCACTACAGTTCTGCTCAACAAAAGCAAAGAGGGCATATGACCAGGAGTAATGGGATGAAATAAAAAAATGTGAGGAATGTTAGGGAAAACTTCCTGTCAGTGAAATTTAAGCTTGGGGAATACAGAGCGATTTGGTAGAAGCCCCATCCATGAAGATATTTTAAAAGTAGACTGGAGAAAATACCATGAGGAGCATTCCAGGGGATCGCATATATCTTCCTTCCATTTCTAATTCCTAGGATAAGTGGGTTCTGCTGGCTACTTTCCATTACAGAACTGAATAGTCCTTCAGAAAATCCTTGGCACCTACAAATGAAAACCTTGCAAGTCTTCTGTATTTCAGACAATATAGAGTGCAAGTTAGTCTGTGTTTTGTAGCATGATTTCTACTCCATGCATCTGAAGAAGTGAGTTTTTTACCCACGAAAGCTTATGCCCAAATAAACCTGTTAGTCTTTAAGGTGCCACCAGACTCCTTGTTGTTTCTGTGGATACAGACTAACACAGCTACCCCCTGATACATGATTTCTGTAATTTGTTGTACCTTTGGAGGTTTCTTCCAGTGTAAAGTTTATCATATGTTTAGAGTATCTTCCTACAAACTATCTTGTCTCTTGAACTGCCTAGGCTGCTATCAGGGGTGTGGATCTGATAGGTGAAGGATTATAAAGCTAAATTAGGCTACTCAGACAGGTGACTAATAATGATTAAGTTTACATTTACCCTTGCTTTCCTATGGCACTACAGATCAGCAACTGCTTCTGCTGTGAACTGCATAGATGCCTCTCCCTTACTATAACATGCTAACTTCCTTCCCCTCGGTGTCGATTAAAACAGATGTTGCCATGTGGTAGATGCTCCTTCCCTTTGACAGGCTTTTACACAAGTAGCAGATTTCATTGTTGCTGTCCTTCGAATTGAGAGGAAAATTCAACATTGATGGGGTCGTTTGTGACTCTCTGATATTGGTGAATGCTGTAACTGAGAAAATGATTATTTATTGTTTGTATTCTGGTACCACCTAAGGCCTTAATCGGGATTGGGGTCCCATTGTGGTAGGCATTGATACATAGATAAAAGAGGATTCCTGCCCTGAACAGGTGCCAGCATTGTTCTCTCCCTATTACTAATAGTAACGCCACTATTAAAAGATTTTATTCACCTTGCAACCCTCTTTTAGCCTGTTTCATTGTGAACTTTAAAAAAGCTTCTACTTTCCTAGGAGGCCTAGTCTTTAACTCTTTGGTTTTGCCAGGTTTAGGTGTTCTTGAAAAAAACTAGCCCTTCCAAACCAGGAAAATCACAGCTGTTGTAGAATTTGTGAAGAAGTGGAACACATGCTTGCTGTGTCACTTTTGATCCACTGACTTGCCCAGCCAAGGATGTGATGCCATAGCTTTGTAGATTTGGCTCTGAAAAAAACAATTGAACTAAAAATCTGTCTTTCTTTCAAGAAAGCTAGTTGTGGCTTCTAGGTAGGTAGCTGTCATGCAGTGCCATCCTGAACAGTTGGATAAAAAAGGCTGTTATTGGGATACCCTATGATGAATTTTGGGGAGAGAAGCCTCCAGAATATGAAGGTAATCTCCCCAGCGGAGGTTTTGCATGTGTGTCGGAAGCTTTCCTTTGGGTTTAGTGTAATTAGTAGAAGAGGGTGCCATTGGCAGAGTTTGAACCTACAGAACTGTACCACGTGAAGCAAAGGAACACCTCTGTTAGGCGTCAGAAGCAGACTGCTAGTCTTGATGTGGACTTGCTAAAGAAGAATGCAACACACACATTTTACAAATATTACATAGTCACAAAAGCTCTCTCCCCTTTGGTCATATTCATGAAACTTTCAGACACTTTCCAGCCTGCAATTCCATTGTTTGTTCTTGTAAATCATTCGAAAGACTGGACCTCCACATAGACTGCTTTCTTTCAGTGGGCCCTGCTTTCCTTTTCAGTCAGAGGTCTGGAGCCTCAGTGGCCTCTAATTGTGATGGCAATAGACCTGGTTATTCTAGGCTTTGCTTCAGAATCCCACTTTTCATCCATCTACATTGTTCTCCCATTGTGTCTCCCTGGACTCTACTCCTGGAGTTTTTGAATGTTCATGATACTGAAATTCTAACACCTACAGCTCTTAATTTATTAACACAAATGACTATTAATTCAGAACTAAAAATTGCAGTGTTCATCTCACAGTTATTAAAGTGGAAAAATCCATTAGTGTTCCTACCTTTCTACACACCAAAACATAACATTTTGCAGGATACATCTTAACTAGGTAAACAAAATTGTGAAAAAAACATTTATTTTAAATGTTGCTGTGCTGCTGCCTGGGGAATCTTGATAATTTACACCAACTGAGGCTCATCCTCTTTGTGTTTAGCATAGGCTGCTTTTTACAAAGAGTTAAACTACAGTGCGTCTTGCAAGCTGATATGTGGGTTAAATGGTTAGGACGCTGATTTGTAATCTGTACTTATGAGTACACGACTGCTATTCTTATAAATGTCATCACTTTCTCAGTACTATCTGGTAATATCTGAGTCATGAGGTGCTGACAAAATCCACTGTACTTAATGTGAAACTTGAGGCATTTTGCTCATTCCAAAGATATTAGCAATAGCCAGCTCAGCATTTAGCTGATAAATAACTTGCACATATGCACATAAGTTTATGTTCCTGTGTGTGTCTCTTTTTCTTAACATCTTTGTGGTAATGCATCACACTTTAAACCATGATAATACTCCTTTTTTTCTGGACTGTATTTATTGGGCAATAATAACTGCAACTATATTATTGAGTCAATGCATTGTGCTGGAAAAGTGATGATCATGAGCTGACCCATGCAATGAAAGAGAAATCTTTCTCCAGTAATTTTCACTTGAGGATGGATCTCCTGACTACCAAATCAAAGCCTAAATAATTTATCACCATATTAAGAAACAAATCCTCTTGCTTGGAGCTGTGCACTAAAATAACATATAACTCTATGCATTGTTCCCCTCTTTATCTGCAGCCATGCAACAGGATATGAGAGTGACAACCACACTGGTCCTATGTTATACAGCTGTGGGGCCCAATATAGAATACACACCCATGGAGTCTTTAGAGGAATACAAGTAAGTATATTAGGACATTCTACATAGGGAAGAAGAATTACTGTTTTTATAGGGTTTCAGTTACTTATTGATTATTTGATTTGGTATTCATAATTCTGTTGCTAACTTTTTAGGTCATTAAGAAATCCCTGAGATAAGTTGACTTCCAATTTCACTGAGGAACAAAATAAGATCACCATGTTGTAGTATGAAAAATCATGTATTTTTCCTTCTAAAATATATCTTTGGAGCTGCATTATTCACTAACTTTAGGATGGCCAAAAATTAGAGGCCTCTCATCTAACTTGAAAGTTAGGTATTTAGTAACTTTGGCCACATAAGTTTTTCTGTAGTTATAGTAGATTAGACCTGGGATTGTATATAAGGTTGAGCAAAAATGAGGTGTCAGATGAAGTTCTGAATGTGTGGATTTGTGAAATTGTAACAATTTGAACATCATTCCCTGAAGACAGAAGTACACAAAGTGATCGCACCCCTAATGGCTAAATCACCAGTTAAACACTTGAAAGGGCCATAAAATCCAGGAGGGTTGATTCCCATCCATTTCTAACTGGTTATAGAATTAATACTAATGGATCCCATGCTGTATATTACGCTTGATGTGCCTTGACATAAGGCACAATAAATGCATACATTCTGTAAACTGAATAGACTGGACACAAAGCTTTTTAAGAAATTTAAAATATATTCTGTCTTTTCTGCACTGCTTCAGTGTTGTTAATGTATCTCAATAGGACGATCTTTAGATTATATTAATAGTACCTGGTCCTTTTTTATAGTTTAACAATTCATCACTTAGTGAACCAGCTCTTAGAAAAAAGTTAAATGATTAAACTTTACATGCAGTGAACAGAACTGTGCAGTTAACATTCAATTATCCCAGAAGAAAGTCCATCTTGGTTGGAACACTGTGGCAGTACCATTGTATAGTCAAGGTTGCAATCTACAGCAGTATCTAATAGTAACATTTTTTCTTACATTGACTTCCTTGGACCTTAGCTTAATTTCTAGCTTGTAAAATTAAGTATAAAAACATTACTCTGGGTCAGGTTCTGATCTCTTTTACACTGTTATAATTCTGAAGCTAGTCCATTGATGCTAAAGGGGGTTACTCCACATTTATGCTGTTGGTAATTAGTTTGGAACTTGGCCCATTTATTGTAAGATAATAAATATTAGAGGGAATTTAGCATGTAGCGTTTACCTTCACATATTTGTAATGCTGTATATGGAAAAGGTGAAGGAACACTGTTATACATTATTAATAGAATACAAAAATGGTCATTTGTAGTATGGTAGGTACATCAGAGGATCATACTCGTGTTGAAGTTTGAGTGTTTCTACTGATTACATGGGAGCAGGTTTGTGACTATATGTGCTCACATTAGCTATGCACACTGCTGTTTCTGACATTGTAGGATGTTCGGCGAGTGCCAGGAGTCGCTCCAACTATTGTCCGATCAGCTAGCGAGACGAATGAAAAACGTCCCTTCATGTGTGCGTACCCTGGCTGTAACAAACGATACTTTAAGTTGTCCCATTTGCAGATGCACAGCAGAAAGCACACCGGTAAGTGCCTGCATTGTCTAAGCAAGATGCCATATAAAGGGGGTGGTTTTAAAATCAAGATCAGGCAGAAGAGGCAACCCATAGCTCCATGTACAGAGGAGACCTGTATGATGATGATGATTGATTGTGTGTCTGTGCCCTCTCCTGGACCATTCAGAAAGATATTAAGGTTTGTCTGTTCCTTTAAAGATACCATACTCAGTAACTTGCCACATTAACTCTAATTAACATTCACTTTAAATCCAACACAGCACTGGACTGGTTTAGATTACAAGTAAAAGAAGTTTATTCACAAAAGGAGATAGGATATTAAGTGAGTTCCAGTATAAAGGATATAGTTAGAAATGGCTAAAAGCAAATAAAAGTGAAATATGCTTTCTAGAAGCTAAGACTTAACACAACAAGCTACAGCCCTTGTCCAAGGTAGTTTTCCTTATCCATCTACCTTCCAGCAAGATGGCTGACCACCCATCTGGTCAGGATTTCTGATAGAGTCCAAAGTGCTCAGTTCCTAGGTGAAAGATAACTTGGGGTTCATTGCCCCTCTCTTATATAGTCCAGTGAACCTTTGAAATGGATTCTTCTGAAGGTTTCCCCCCAAAGTGAAGTTCATTCAAGATACGAGGAAGGAGATATGAAGTCTAGTGGTGAAGGAAATTCCATGCTGGTTTCTTTCCTCACTGGTATTTGCTAAAATGCAAATTAATCTGTTTCCTGAAATCTCCTCCCCCTGCTGTGATGCTCAGTAGTTAATACTTCCCCTTGCTGGCTTGATGGGTCTGTTTACTTTCTATCTAGATTGCATTCCAATTGTCTCTTGATGTACTTTGGAAATATCTTCAAGGTGGCAGAATCACATTCCTTTGTCTAGGGTAGGGTAACTTCAGCACTGCCTGGAAGACACACTTTGATAACATAATTTCCAATAAGTTTTTAACTTTGAATTTGTCCTCTGTACATACATTACACAATCATATTAATGATCAGTATGTTATTAGCTTCCTACTGACACTTTACATGACACCTTTTAGTTACAGGTTATGACCTTAGTGCATTGGGGTACACTGGAATGGTGAGGCCATCTGAAACTTACTAAGAGCTATCACTGAGCCCCTTGTCCTTCTGCGTTGGGATGCTCTTAGGATCACAACTGTGCTAAAGATACACATTTTCATGCTACTGCTCTACCACATCAGCAATTGCTGTCATTATCATAGGGATGAAATAGACTGTTGAGAGGTGGTCCATTGTAAATAGTCACATGGTCTATCATACACTATCTCTGTTAAAAAGAAGAACAGGAGTACTTGTGGCACCTTAGAGACTAACAAATTTATTAGAGCATAAGCTTTGGTGGACTACATCCGAAGAAGTGGGCTGTAGTCCATGAAAGCTTATGCTCTAATAAATTTGTTAGTCTCTAAGGTGCCACAAGTACTCCTGTTCTTCTTTTTGTGGATACAGACTAACACGGCTGCTACTCTGAAACCTATCTCTGTTAAAATATGGCTCACACTATAAAAGAGATTGCAAACCCCAGGCCTGTGGAATACTTTGAATACTATGGCAATGTTAATTGTGCACAGCAATTGTAAAGATCTTAAGGATAATCCAGTGCAATGCATTTTTAATTTAATAATGCACAGACTGCACAACACATGGAATATTCAGCTGGACATCTTCAGTGTTGCTCAGACTACAAATTCAAGATACTTTAGATTGTAACAGCAATTTAGGCTTCACAGCTCAAGCTGTACACAAACAGTACTCTGGTCTCCATAAACAGTTTTAAAATACAATTTTGTAGGCACTTGGGAGCCTCTAACAGCTGCTTATGCCAGTATTTTGCTTGAAAATGTCTAAACAGTTTTGAGTTGTCCTCACAATCACTCCTATTTCCTCCATCGCTAAACTTATTTGCTCCAGATCTTGATTTTCCATAATTTGAAAATTGTTAATTATTCAGCTCTTATTTTATTACATGTAGATGCTTGGTTTATACCATATTATTTCTGGATGCCTCACAAAGGTTACTCCTGAATCTTTTTTTTTTTTTTCTTTAACTGCAAGAGATGTACTGCATTATACCACACACTATTTAGCGCTTGCTCTATAATATTTGGAGACAAAAAAGTTACAGGAAGCTGTAGATGTTGGGGCTGTAGCTGGCTATCCTCTCCAGAGGGAGTTTTCTGACTGCCTTTGAAGGGCATAAATACCCTTATTCCCCTAGAGTGAGTTGTAGAGGTGCCAGAGAGAGGAGATAAATGCTCACGATAAATGCTTCATTGCATTCCATGCTTCGCAAACCCAGAGGGGCTTTCCCCCCAGAATGATCTCTCTTTCAGATGTGGCCCAAGATCTGTACATCCCTGAACTTTCAGATATTTTAAAATCAAATCTAGATATGGTTTTGAATTTTGCAAATGTCTCTTAGCTTTATAAAAGGGCAGGTCCATCCATACTCAGTGGTATCTAATATATTCAGATGTGAACTTTGTGGAGGGTCCCATTTCTAGTCTCTTTTGTCTTTCCCCTCTTTCCCAGCATGGGGGTTGTGCAGCCATTTTGTGGAAAGCTTTGGAAACCAATCTTTCTTTTATGGAGGAGTTATCCTTTTGGAATCACTGCTGTGGAGTGTCTCTTTTCCTGGTGGCGGTGCTTACTGAGTGATAGCTTCTTTACTACTCCTTTCCTTCCACACCCCACTTGCTGTTTTTAGGTGCAAGGCATTGTCTTAGAGAAATCTATAAGGGACCATCATCAGGCCAGTCTGAATATAATGGAGCTGCCAGCTAGGGACCACCTGGTAAAGTAAAGCCACAGCCCTTTTAAACTGTTTCTTAATCTAAGATTAAACAGGCAGCTGAGCAACACCTGAGCATTGTAAACTTAGGGTTCAGTATTAAATATGCCAGTTAGACTGAGTGGAGTCAGACAACTAGAAAGGGAATAGCAGTAGAATGTCTAGCATGGTGTTCTGCACTCACAAAAAGAGGGATCTTCTTCTTCTTCTTCCACTAACACATACACCTTTGTGTAGACAGTACTCTGGATAGTTGCAGGAAAGCTGGAGAGCTTCCAGGGGCCAGCTACTATAGAGGTTACTTTTGGCTGTGTAACCCACACACCTCCTGGGTGTGGTGCTCTGTCTCATCTAGTGGCACCGAGACCAGAGAGAGATTAATGAGTCTGCTCTACAGCCTTAGCTAAAGGCCATGTGGCTTTTAGCTCAGGCAGTACAGGCTCATGCACTAAACTCCAGAGGCCCCAGGTTTGATCCTGCCTGCTGATGACCAGGGTCCGTCAGTACTACATGTCCTGGAGAGCTTCCAGGGGCCAGCTACTATAGAGGTTACTTTTGGCTGTATCAGGCCTGTCTTTCTGTAACCAATATACAATTGTACTATTCCTGGTGTAATGTGGTATTAGAATACACACATGCAGTAGCCCTTCCACCTTTCTTAATATAGTAATAGATCAGGTTTTGCAATAATGGACACTTGATTTGAAACAGGATGAAATATTAATATGTAAACTTAAATTAGCTGTTAGTGCTATTACATCAAGGGCCAAAATTATTTTGTATTTCTTCCCATCATCTACTAGATATTTATATGACTGACTCATTAGTTCCTCTACTTATGTCCTTTTCTTTCAGATAATGTTACCAACTGCTATATTGCAAAATCAAGCAGAGCTCTGAAACACAAAATTGGACTCTCTAATCAGTTTTTAGTAATGTTTCAACAAAGTTCTTGTAGAAAATACATTGACATTTTGTACCCTCGAAGATTGCTTATCCGCTGTTAACAATGCCATTATTGAAACACATATAACCATAAAAGCGCACTTGTTATCTGGAATATTCCACTGTAGTAGATTGGGCTCCTAAAGAAATGCAAAAATAAATTATAAACAATAATGCAAATAATGTGGTGTGTAGATTTCAGGGATTGCTTTGTGAAAACTGATTATACATAAATACGTGTGTGTGTGTGTGTGTCTCTCTCTCTCTCTCTCTCTCTCTTTTTTTTTTTTATATATATATATATATATATATATATATATATATATATATATATATATATATATATATGAGAGAGAGAGACACACACACACACACACACCTTCATGAACTTGATCTATGGCAGAAACATCATAATTCTTTCCAGATTTTGTCTGGTGATATTCCAATTCCTGATAAAGCTATGAATTCACTTTGAGTAGAAATTGGTCATCTTATATAGAAAATAGCTTTTTGGACCTTCTGTCTCTAAAAACTACCTTTTCATTTAAAAAGAGAGAGAGAGAGAGCAGTAATTGTCAAGAATTTTGCTTTTTAAGGATTTTGTAATATACAGGGTAAGTGTGTGTGGTGGTGATTCTGTCTAGCAGCTGCCCTCAGTGACGCCTGAGAGCCTGCAATTAATGGAGCTGATCCTTTTAGTTCAAGTGTTAGGGGTTTCAGCTTGTGGTGTTGAAAGTCCAAGGTTGTGTTTGAAAGTATATAGTCATGGTGTGACGGGTTCCCACCGGGGTGCCACTTGTAACTGGGGTACCACTTAGCCCACCTGACCCACCAGCCTGGGCTCTCTTTCACATTGTGGTGCTGTGATAAGTTTCCTTGCTTTTTCACCAGCATACACACAGTATAGGGACACACCCAGCTGCAGCTTCACACAGATGCTGAGATTAGCTCTGCCTGGGATGGCTCAGCTAAGGCACTCCCATTTGTTAAAGCAGCCCCCCCCCCGGGGTGTAAACCCAAAATTATACTGTCTTCTGCTGCACAGAGAACTGTACAGTGCAAGCTTATAAAATTCGCCCCCTCCCTCAATGTGGAGAGAGATATATGCAACAGGTTTCTGCCCCAAGTTATAATTTCCACTCCCTGGTTTTCAAACTGCGGGTTGCGACCCAGAATGTAAGACACTGGGTTGCGGCAGCTCTGGTCAGCACTGCCGACCGGGCCATTAAAAGTCCCGTCGGCGGTGCTGCCCGGCTAAGGCAGGCTAGTCCCTAACTGTTCTGACACTGCGCTGTGCCCCAGAA
Source organism: Chrysemys picta bellii (assembly GCF_011386835.1). Classification (NCBI taxonomy): domain Eukaryota; kingdom Metazoa; phylum Chordata; order Testudines; family Emydidae; genus Chrysemys; species Chrysemys picta. The sequence continues at coordinate 64,231,979 of NC_088794.1, forward strand.
GTGGCCAGCAGCAGGACTGGCTCCTAGGTGGAGGGGCCACGGAGCTCTGCATGCTGTCCCCACCCCGAGCACTGGCTCTGCCAGCCAATGGGAGCTGGCGGGGGAAGGGGGGGAGAAAGCTGTGCCTGTGTGTGAGAGCTGCTTGCGCACCTGTGCCTAGGAGCCAGACCTGCTGCTGGCCACTTTTGGGGCGCAGCACGGTCCGCAGTGCCAGGACAGGCAGGAAGCCTGCCTTAGCACCCCCGCTGCGCTACTGACCGAGAGCCACCCGAGGTAAGCCCATGCCCCAATCACCTGACCTAGCCCTGAGCCCCCCCCCAAACCCGGAGCCCCTCCTGCACCCCAAACCCCTCATTCCCAGTACCGCCCCAGAGCCCTGACCCCCCTCCCACCCCAACCCTCTGCCCCAGCCCTGAGCCCCTCCCGTACCCCAAACCCCTCATCCCCAGCTCCGTTGGGTCATGGGCATCAATAATTTTCTTCAACTAGGTCACCAGAAAAAAAGTTTGAAACCCACTGTTTTAAACAAAACAAAAACAAGCTTATTAACTACAAAAGATCGATTTTAAGTGATTGTAAGTGATAGCAAACAGATCAAAGCAGATTACCTTAATAAATAAACAAAACTGAGCTTAACATACTAGACAGGTAGGATATAAATTAGCAAATTCTCACCGTGAGTGATAAACAGGCTGGCAGATTCTTAAGGCACAAGTTGCCTTGGCTTTCCCAGGTTTTCATATACAGGCTAAAAATCCCTCTAGCCTGGGACCATCACTTCCCACAGTTCAGTCCTTGCCCCACAGGCATTTCCAGGTGTGTTGTTGTAGGGAGAGTGAGGACCCATCATGATGTCACTGTCCCCCTTTATATCTTCCTCCCACTTGCTGGAAAGCTCTTTTGCTGTAGCCTGGGTCAAACAGTTCCCATTGTGTCGTGCTATCTCTGAGAGGTTTCTATTGTACACAGTTCCTGGGGTAATCTTTGTGCTTGTGTGAATTTCCTCAAGCAGCCATTAACATTGTTTGGCCTTTTTACTGTTGTACCTGAAAGGCTGCTTGTGGCTGTTTTCAACCTCAGAACATGTTTCTGTAACACATACATAGCCAAACTTCATAACTTCACATATGACAATAGTTCATACAATCCAACGAGATATTACTGTCTAGCAGATCAAGACTTTTAGAATGATACCACACTGTGGTAAATACTGAGGTGCCAGGACGTCACACATGGGTTTGCTATACCTTAAATTTGATAGTACTAGATAAGTATAGGTGATGTATTTCACAATGACTCTATCTTATTGATTATACACTGCCACCAAAACCCACTCAGAATGGAGTATGTCTTCTTGACATCCCTTCTGTGTCTCCTTCCTTTATCTAGTTACTTATATGACCTTCCTCACCACGGTATCTAGGCACCTTGCAATCATTAATGGATTTTATCCTCCAAGATCATTGAGAAGTAGAGAAATATTATCCCTGTTCTACAAATGGGGAACTAAGGGTAGATTAAGTGACTTGTTTAAGATCACACGTGAGGTCTGTGGTTGAGCGGGGAATCAAACCCATGTCTGAGTCCCAGGCCAGTGCCCTAGACCGTCTTTCATCTATTAATATTCCTTGAAGGCAGATCTTGTAAGATTCATTCTCATGGGATAATGTGCAGTGTAGAAGGTTTTTCTTTTATCACCAACAGTTACAAATCCATCCCCCCCATGTCAATCTGGTTTCTTGTGCAAAAAAAACGCATACACTTTATCTTTAAAGCTTACCTGCAAAAGAAAAATATGTAAGAAAAAGTTTACTGAAACATGTTATAATGTTTTGCATTGATATTGAACTGCATCCACACAAGGGGGTTGCACCAATTTAACGGAATTGGTATAAAAACCCATTTAATTAGATTGGCACAAAACTGGGTATAGACCTGCCTCAGATTCTTTCTCTGTAAAACTTGCTGTCTCTGAGCGGAAGGCAAAACTTCAGCTACTCAATTAATGTTTTAGTCTTAGCACTAGCCCACCTCCCCATTCCAGAACTCCTCCACCAAAAGTATACTTGAATGAAAGTATTATGGTCAATATTGTGCACTTATAGGAAAGTAGGTCCAAATTCTGCTCTTGCTTAAATCTGGAGTAACTGCATTGGTTTCAAAGAAGTTGCCTTCCATTTACACTGGTGTAATTTGGCCCATTTTGAATAAGTACACTGACATATATATAAGACTCCAATGAGGGGGAAAAAAAAAAGCGCAAACCAGAACCATGCCGGCTCAGATTTGTTTTATGTTTGCAGTGCTTTCAACCTAAAGTTAAAGTGCAATTTGAGTTTTTAATTTTAAAAGAAGAAATGGTTTCATAGTGAACTGTCTTTCCATTCCCCCATGTCTAAAACTTTATCTTGCATTATGGTCAGCCTTTACGTTTTTCTTGTTAGTACTGAAATGGAAATAATAGTGAAAAACTGAGTAAGGAAAGGGCAAAGGGCAGGTGCAGTTTGATCTTCAATTCCTTTCTGTTTTGTTTTTGTCATATGGGAAATATTGTTTGAGTGTCCCTCAAACCTGGAAGCTTAAGCTCTAACTCGGGATGCCCCCAATGAGCCCTGGGAAAGAAGAAATCACAAACAAGCTTTTTGCTAAGCAGTTTAGAGCAGTGTTTCTCAAACTGGGGTCTGTGGATGCCTGGGGGTCCATGAGGGCACTCCAGGGGGTCTGCTGGCCACGCTGATCAACTCCTTCCCTTCCCTCCCTTAACTCCTCCTGCACACCAGGGAACAGCTGTTCAGCGATGTGCAGGAGGTGCTGGGAAGGACAGGGAGGAGTGGGAGCGGGAAGAGGTGGGGCAGAGGTAGGGCCCCCCAGGAAGGGGAGGAGTGGGGGCAGGGCCTGAGGCTGAGTGAGGGACTTAGGGGGTCCGTGACAATTTTTAAATCAAAATGGAGGTCCTTGGGCTGCTAAAGTTTTGAGAACTGCTGGTTTAGAGAATCCACTGAGTGTTTAGTGTTGAACACCCAGTGCACTTTTCCTAATCAGATGCTTGTTCTGATGCGTATTGAAGTCAATATGTATCTCCGCTGACTTCAGTGGCCATTTAATTAGGCCCTGCTGAAGCCCAAGAAGAATGGAAGAGAGAGAAATTCTGGATCCTCTCCAAATCTCACTCCCTTTCCTTTTACACTCAATTTCAACATACTGTTTTGTGCCAGTTTGCTGGATTGGCTGACCCCCATGTGTGCTTTGGTTGACGTTTTCCTTATTCTAATCAAAAATATTTTTAATTAATTATTTTTTAAATGGCTTTAATCTACAAACTGGCTTCTAATGGTTAAATTGCATAACAATTCTGTCCAAACAAATCTGAATGCAAGTGAGAAACTCTGGTTCCAGCAGAAGAAGGTTGCTGATAAGGTAGTCTGAAAAAGGCATCAGAGTTCTCAGGCGAGTAGATCATTTTGTAAAACAAAAATAAAGGTCCTTTTGTTTTCAAAGTGGATGCCTTCAAGCCTGTTACAATGTTCTATTCAAATGTCTAATTAAATATCTTCTGCGTTTATATTGCAATTAGGAGACAATCATCCTGTCACTGCATTCTGTTTCACTGACATTCAGTCTCTTAAATCTGTCAAATGGCTGAATCTCTTGAAAGTAAGTGGTGTCCTAGAAGTAGGCATTTCTGCGGAAGTTCTTGTAGTCGAAGTGTAAGGAACCATTTTAAACACTTGTGGCAACGTAATAATTTACATAAATAAATTAAACAGAGATGGAATAGGTTATGCCTAGGTTTAAGAGTCAGTAAACTCCTTTGGGTACCTGCCACAAGAAGTTATAAAGATTTTTATACAGATGTTAAATATGGTGAAAATTCTGATCTTTGCTACACCCCTGTAAATCTTCATTAATATAAACAAATATCAGAGTGGTAGCCATGTTAGTCTGTATCCACAAAAATGAGGAGTCCGGTGGCACCTTAAAGACAAACAGATTTATTTGGGCATAAGCTTTCGTGCATTTGAAGAAGTGGGTTTTTACCCATGAAAGCTTATGCCCAAATAAATCTGTTAGCCTTTAAGGTGCTACCGACTCCTCGTTGTTAATATAAACACAGTTACACAACATTTGCAAAAGTTTTGCTGAGATCAGAATGTGACTCATCCCAGAATGAGTCACATTTATGTTTTAAGCCCAATCATATTTTCATAATACAAAAATGATAGAGATGTGTTAACTCTGTAATTTTTAAAAAGGATAAGGAGAAGCTACAAAGATAAATATTTTCAAGTAGAAATTGCTATGTCCCCTTAAATCATGGATCATTTCTAACTGTCCTAACACTGTAATTGCAATCAAATATACTCTGTAAAGGGGTCAATTCACTTTCATAGATCACATGCAACATAAACATAATATCTTAGCATATGCCTCCTCTGCACCTCAGAATGTACAGCACTCATTCTAGATTCAAATGTGGCTAACAGAAACCTATTTCTCTGCTATTATTATAAACTAACACCACAAACACTGAATCTTGAAATTCAGGTGTTTGGGAACTTCATACATTTTTAAAAAATCCACCCCACTTCATTTCAAGCTCATTTTTTCTTTAATGCCTTCATTTTGGGTCTTTGTTGTACACAGGGACGGTGCAAGGAAGTTTTACGCCTGAGGTGAAACTTCCACCTTGCGCCCCTCCCCCCCAGCCCTGCGGCAGCTCCCCCCCCTGCTCTGAGGCGCCCCCCCCCCCGCAGAAGCTCTCTCCCCCCAGGGGAGCCGTGCAGCAGTTCCCCACCCCAGCTCACCTCTACTCCACCTCCTCCCCGAGCACGCCGCCCCCACTCTAATTCTCCTCCCCTCCCAGGCTTGTGGCGCCAAACAGCTGATTGGCGCTGCAAGCCTGGGAGGCGGGAGAAGTGGAGTGGCTGCTGCACTGGGAGAGGGAGTCTGAGCCACACGTGTCAGCGCGCCGTCGGCAGCCCAGCCTAGGAACGCTGTAAAAAAAAATTGGGGGCACCGCTTTTTGGTGCCCCCAAATCTTGGCGCCCTAGGCAACCGCCTAGTTTGCCTTAATGATAGCACCGGCCCTGGTTGTACACCTCACCCTTCCAAAGCAGAAAAAACCAAGTTCCATGCAGTTTACTGTGTGTAGAACTTTCATATGAAGTATTTAAAAACCAGAGTCCTTCTGCTCTGCATACACATTAAAGGGCTCCATTCTGGCATTGTAAAAGGGCCTTATAGTGGGTGTAGATATAATGTATGTATTTTATGCCCTTCTAGCATGCCAGAGTGGTGTAAAAAGGTCTTAGTGTAAATGAGAATCAGGCTTTAAAAATCCTATGTCAGTAAGATTGTTAGCCCTTCTGTGCTGGTCAAAATTTTAAGTCACCCCACTATTCCACAGTGTGCTGTATTCCAATTTGTTTCCACTCTCCTCTCCTGAAATGGCTGCATTTTTATTATGTTTATATGCTTAGATGATTTGTCAAGCTCTTTATGATGAAAGGTGCTGTATGAATGTGAGACATTATTATTATTTATTTTATTTTTAAGGCCAGCATATCACCTTTGGTCCCAGGCAGGCTGAGTTCTAGGGTTCTGAGTAGAGATGTACAAAACACATAGGAAAAGTTTAGATAATTTTTGTATGAGGCTCTCAAAGATTTCATAGACTTGTGTGAGGGAGGTGTTTGCATGTGAAATACTGCTTTTCATGGTGCTTAAGGGAAGTGAAGGAATAGGCATTTTGGGGGAGAAATGTGCTTTATTCCAGGATTGAATGTTGCCAATTATTTTTACACACTTACACCAGATAAAAATTTACCAGTCTTAATGTTTTGGGTTTGATTTTTTCCCCCCTTCAAATCCAGTTTACAGCAATTTATAAATCTTTCACCTGTGTAAATTACTTCCTTGTGAAAATTGTAGAAGGGGTTGGAATATGGTCTTTGGGGGGAAAAGACACATTGCTGTTTTTACTGTCAAATAATAGAATAATGTCAAATATTGGAATAAATGTTCATGCAACTTGGGTTCAGTTTTTGTAATTTTAATCTATTTTTTACCCCTTTTTAGAACAAACTGATTCAAGATCAAATTTAACTAAGGTAAATGAATTGTGCTAGATCCTCAGCTGGTGAAAATCTGCATAGCTCCATTGACTTCAAGCTATATTAATTTGAATCAGCTGAGAATCTGGCCCATTAACTTTTAAAAATATGTGAGAAGAAGCCCTAGCCTTTTAGTATAGCACATTTTATAAATGAAGAGACTCATTAAACATGAAGCTGACATGTTTTCGAATTCAGCAATACCTTTCTAATGAAACCTTTGCCCTCTTAAGGTGAGAAACCGTACCAATGCGACTTTAAGGACTGTGAGCGAAGGTTCTCTCGTTCAGACCAACTCAAACGACACCAAAGACGACACACAGGTTTGTTGGCTGTAGCTCTCTCCTCTCTAACGTTCTTAGCAGGAAGATTCATCCTTAGTTGGACTCCAGGATGATGATTTTTTACTAGCATTTCAGAATCACAAATTTATGCCTCAATAATTGAGCTTTTGGATTCTGCAAACTTGAAACAAAACTCTTGAAATGAAACATTCTGCTCTCTGGAGTGACGTGCATGGGGTGGGAAATATTCTCTCTTTTGAACAAGGAATGATTAAACAAAATAAAACCATCTACTAGTAATCTGATAAAAGTAATAATTTAAAAACAATTAATTCAGTTAATACTGCAGTGATGCTTATGATTTAAATATGTAAGGGGAAAACCTGCACTCACCCGTGTGTGAGGCTCAAAAGGCAATGGCACTACCATGTGTTTGTTGTGCAGAAAGGAGGAGCAGATGATGAAGTGTACACCACACCCACTGCAATCTACAGAGCACTGCTCTGCATCTGGATCCCAATCCCGCACTTAGGCATGTGCTTAATTGTGAACATGTGCTTAAATCCTATTGACATTAAGCATGTGGCTACACTGGCCAAAAACTCTGCGCAGGAAGCATGTAACACTCCTTGGCTACAGGGTGGAGAATGTTGTAGCAATTATAATTGGCTCTGTGGCCTGACTCTGGATTGCGGAATATTACAAGGTTCCTTATGCAAAGTCTGTTCAGTTTTTATCCTAAGGAAGACAGTTTGGCCCTTAAGAGGTAATAGGAGAATTATGATGGCCTTCAGCTGTGTGAAACTTTCTATGATGAAACCTGAAACGATAGGAATCTTTCGGTTTAAACATGAAAACTAGCAGTTCATGTAAACTTTCTTTGGGTCTTGCAAACCTTTAATCAGAATGCTCAGTGGTGGCTCTTTTGGGGGTGAGGAGGGACGTTTTTGAGACTGTTATATGGCTTCACTTAATTTCCCCCCCTAATATATACACTTTTGACAATCTCATGGTAGGTCTTCTGGATTGAACAAATCCTTAAGAACCCATGTACAATATAGTTTAATAAAACTTGTCAGGTGGAATTTTTTTTCAATCTGGTTTTACCAAATTGAATCCAAATACACAAAGCTTGAAGTGGAATGCCAGAGGTACCAAACCACAGGAACCAACAAATTAATAACTTTGTAGAGCTTTTCTTGATCATGACTTTTCATATTTTGAATCCTATGAGTTGTGCTTGCTTACACTGGCTGCAGCTGGGATGCTTTATACCTGAAAGTGTTAACTGGTCTGCAGGAGAAAGATAGGGTTATGAAAGGGTAAGTTGTGCAGAAGCCTGATTAATGATCTTTGAGACACGTAGGCGGGCAGCTGGGGAGGAGTAGTTACAGGAACTATTAAAAAAATTCCAGTATTTTGTTAATTCAGAAATAATTGATCCTTCCCAAAAGTTGTTGAAATACAGGAATAGATTTGTTTTATCTGTTTAGGTGTGAAACCCTTCCAGTGTAAAACCTGTCAGAGAAAGTTCTCCAGATCTGATCATCTGAAGACTCATACCAGGACTCATACAGGTAAAACAAGTGCGTAAACTTTTCTTCACATTTATATTTCATTATTTATTTAAACTAAATAAATTTTACTGTGATTTAAATGTTTAGCGGGAGTCTTCGAACCTGGGCTAACATTTTCAAAAATGCCCAAGTGACTTAGGAGCCCGAGTCCCATTGACTTTCAGTGCGACTTGGCTCCTAAATGCCTAAATCACTTTTCTAAATAGGACTTAGGCTCCTGTGTTACGTAGGTGCTTTGGAAAATGTTGCTCCTGGGTACTTGGTGCTTTTAGGTCATATCAGTTTGGCATAATGTATTTTGTCAGCTTTTGTGAAATGGCTTTAGTGATCTCAGCCCTCAAACATCCACTGTGCATAAACTATCACCCCCACAACTGCCCACAAAGAGGCCATTTAGTGCCAGCCTCAGCAGAGGGGCTGTGGAGTTAAAGGATCCTCTCATTTCTACTCACGGCCCCTCTAGGTTAGGGTGGAAGCCTAATGTAAGGTATCTTGGGGAAGCTGGCATCACTGTAATCTCTCCTGAGGATAAAGACAGCAGCTTTCGCCAACGCTAAACAGCCACACGCACAAAATCTAAAGTAAAAACATGCCAAAATGTCCAAGGAACATGTGAGGAAACAGAACAATGAAATTACAATAGATCCTTTCCATAGCATTTTAACTGGAACCTCATGTTCTGGGAGTAATTTTAGAATTATTTTTGCACCATTCTTAGCTGAACAATTTGATCTACTAACTTATTATATGAAAATCAGCATATCTTGCTAATAAACTGCCTTTCTAGAGTTCAATATTATTAGATACCTTAGTTCTATTCATAATGGTCTCCAGCTTTGAAACATGCCTCCACACTGCAAGACAAGGACTTGTAGAAAGTCCTACTCTCCCAACTAAGATAAGGACTTTTTCTCTTCCCTTCCCTCCTACAAAATTTTAATATTTAAGATTTAAATTTTTTTTTTTACAAAAATCAGAACTATTCGCCTGTAGAATACTGGCACTTTCCAGGCTGCATCCAAAAGAAAGCTTAAGACAATGTGCTGTGTCTTTCATTATCTACAGTTTTATTGTCTGCAAATGGTAAAGGGCACAGTTTTAATCCCTGGTGTATGCCCGCTGTTAGTGTGAATTTGGCCTGAAATTGGGTGCATCTTCTCTAGGAAAAACGGTGTATTCATAGTTAACATGACTTAAAATGAGGGAAATACCTAGTGAAGACAAGGCAGTGTGTAGTTTTCACACAAATTAGTAGATTGAGTTAAACCATGGGAGAGCGTAGGTTTTACCTCAACCTGTCAACATGTGAAAACTACAAACTGCCTATTTTCACTAGGATTTTACCTCATGTTAGCTAACTTAAGTTAAGAAAACACCTTTTGGGGGAAGGGATAACTCAGTGGTTTGAGCATTGGCCTGCTAAACCCAGGGTTGTGAGTTCAATCCTTGAGGGGGCCACTTAGGGATCTGGGGCAAAATCAGTACTTGGTCCTGCTAGTGAAGGCAGGGGGCTGGGCTCAATAACCTTTCGGGGTCCCTTTCCGTTCTCGGAGATAGGATATCTCCATTATTTCCCCTCCCCCCCCGCCCACAGGGAAGACAAGGCCACAAGCTCAGTTCTGTGCCTGAGTGAGAGACTAAGAGTCACATGACTCAAGCAAAGACTAGAGCCTGGGGCCTTACCATCTTCTAGCCACAATGTGAGCTGGACCTGTGTCTTTACTGCCAAAAAAGGTGTGTTTTTCCAGTAAGATAGATAACTCAAGATGTCTCCCCAGGGATCTACATCAACCGAGCTAAGGTGCACAGGTAGTTTATTCCTTCATGTAGCTAGCTGAGGTCAGTACTATAGCACCCACTTGGAGTTGACCTTGACTAGCTACATCAAGGCAGAAATTACAGTGCCTTGTCTCCCCAGGGATTTTATGGTGAGGTAGCTAAATTGAGTTAGCCATCTGACCCTAAAAAGCAGGGAAGATAGCCTGTAATACCTGCATAGGGGAGTAAGGAAGCGCCACCTTGCTTCCTGTATTTCCCCACATGACTGCTAGTCCTCCTCCTGAGCAGGCAGGCAGGAGTGGGCAGAGCTTTGACTGTCTCCCCAGGGTGCAGGATAGTGCAGCTGATCCAGCATGGAAGGGAAAGTAATCTGCACCCAGTATAGGACTGAAGCAAGAGGAGAAGCAGATTTGTTTCTGAGGCAGCACAATTACATGCTTCTTTTACGCAGGGTTTGTGGCAAAGCTACAATCTAGCCCATAATGATTAATTCACGTCAGTGAGGATGATTTGGCCAGTGCTGCTGAGAACTGACGGAGTGACGCTCACTTATATAAGTTTATGATTTTATTAGTCATTCTGACAAGTTCATCTCTGTTCTAAACCATTTGATACCTTTCTGTAATAATCAGAGGTTGTCAAAGTATTTTTTAAGCTAATTAGACTTCAAAACCTCTTGATGTATCTGTTTCACTGATTTTTTTTTTTTTTGCAAAAAAAAACAAAACCCCCACACAAACAAAACTTCACCACAATCCAAACTTTCCCTGAGTGTGAATCTGGAAGTTTTGAAATGATCTGCACAAAAAGTGAGCCATGGAGGTGGGTGGGGTAGTGGTATAGTGGTAGTTAGGAAAGCTCATGCCAACCCCAGAATGTATTGAATTAGAGAATGCTGAACCTCTAGCCAGCCCAGCACAGATGACTTCAGGCTCCAGAAATAGACCTGTACGTACTTAGAAAGACAAACAAACAAATAGAAAATCCAAGTTTATACCACTAATGATACAAATCTAGAAGAATACAATTTCCAATTCTGTTCTGACCTACGCCCTGCTCTGAGCTGCTGAGGACATTCCTCCAGCACTCCTGCGCTATCAAAAATGTGACTTGCTACTGCATTTGCATGCTGTGGTAAATTGAAGAATTGCTAAAAGTGCAGAAAGGATATTTTTCTATTTGGGGTCTGTTTGGTTTTTTTGATTATTGATTTACTTAGGGGAGTGCTAAGAAAATATGGAGCAATCTGGGCCTCCAATAATTTCCCATTCTTTCTTCTCAGTGGGATATGTGAGGTCTGCTTGACTTGGAGAGCAGGGAGGAACTTTTTGAACCAGCTCGCCAAGCCTGAGGCTAAGTCCATAGACCTCTTCTTACCCAACTCATTAGGTCTTCACTGAGATGGCTTGATAGAGCCTATTGAAGTCACTGGAAATGACTGACTTCCATGGGCATTGGATCAGGCTTTAAAGAATAACCACTGGTGTGCCAGGCCTATGTGCTTCCTTCAGGAATGTGCTGTTGCAAATGTTCAGCTTAATCTTAAAAGGACATCTTTAAAACATGGGTTGAGTGAGAAATGCCCTCATTTAGGGCCTGGTCTTGCAAAGCACTGAGCATTGAAGTGAATGGGAGTTGAGGGCATTCAGTACCTTATAGATCTGGGCCCATAGTTAGTTTCCTATTGAAAGGAGTTATAAAGAAACAAAATAAATGGTAAATGTTTCAATCCATCTCTGTGCCAGTTAAACAATGGGGTGTTTTTGTTAACAGGTGAAAAACCATTCAGCTGTAGATGGCCCAGCTGTCAAAAAAAATTTGCCAGATCCGATGAATTAGTCCGTCATCACAACATGCACCAGAGGAACATGACTAAACTTCAGTTGGCCCTTTAGACAATTCAAACAAATGAATAAACCAGATGGGACATTGTGAACTACTGCAAACTTTTCCATCATCCTTGACCACCTCTTTAGGAAAGCTACGGCTGTCTTCACTACCCAGTTGAGACAAGTTAACTAAACCGTAGGATTCTGTTCAGTTTTGTCATCCATTTGGACTTAAAAAAAAAATTCCCATTCAATGTTAAGTGGTTTTTTTTTTTTTTTTTTTTTTTGTAACATTGTTATGGAATTACAAAGACTGTTACAGTTAAAATATTACTATGAACTATAGTTACTTTTGATGTTTTTTTCTCTAAAAAGCTTTCAATTTTTATTTCTACTTGAACTTTTCCAGGTGCAAATTCATTGCACCTTATTCAATCAAACCATGTGTAGGGCATGTGTGCATGTCTGCTAAGGTAAGCTCTATGCTTACTGCATATGTGCATATGGTTAGGTTTCCAAATTCTAATACAACCACACACTCCAAAAAAACACCTGAGACATTTCTGGTAAGCTTTGTACTTCTACTGCCTAAGGGCAATTTTTTAAAATGTAAGGTCTGATTTGAATTTCAAAAATCAACTTTAAAAAAAACCCCACAGTTTCTAGAGCAGCTAAAGTTAGATGAAGCAGTACTACTTTGTGCAGAAAATGAGAATCTTACAATTAAGTTAACTTGCTTTTAACATTATAGCAGTGACCCCCAAAACTGTATTTTCTCTGTTTAAATCACTTTTTTGTACTAGTTTAAATATATTCCATCATGAGATGCACAGATCATCTTCTTACCCCAAACGGATTCTAGTCATTGTAGACATTTGGGATTTGTTTACAATGTAAACCACACTGGTTATGTGGTTAGCAAGTTGTATAAACTTAAAACTGAACTTAAATGGGGCTGGTCCAGGATCTCCATTAACAGATTACTCTTAAGATAAGTAACTTAAAAAGACTCTTCGTCAAGTATATGTGAAAAGAGACATTAGTGTGAGGAAATATTATTTCAGGGTTTTGGGAGGAGGGGTTTATTATTTCCTATTAATTGCTTGAAATTGTGTGTGTGTGTGTGTGTATATATATATATATCTGATAATGTATTGCTCTTAGACAACTAAAATTAGAAAGTGTATAAATATTAGATGCATCACTGTTCTGATGTTGTTGCTGTTACAAATTATTGATAACACTAAGAATGTAACCTGCATTTTTCACCAAGCTTTCAATTAAAGCCCCTTCAAAGAGATAAAAAAACGAGAGTCCAACAGCTGTCTTGTTTCATGGCTGGTATTAGATTTCACATGCCATGTCCAATAGTTTCCATTTTTTGTATATAAAGGTACCACCAGCATTGATGACCACTAGTTAACCTGTCCAGGTCTTGACCACAATTTATCCATCTCACTGGGGAATTGTACTGGCAACAGAAAACAGTATCAGGTTTCATATGTTATAAAACAGTTGCTTCAATCCTTTTTTTTTTTTCTTACAATAGTTTGTCTGTTAGTGGATTAGACCAACACAATGTGAGTGAAAACACTACAGCTTAGTAAAAAAAATATTTGAAACAGAAAATATTAACCTTCTATAGAATCACATGTAGTAGTTCACATGAATACCTTTTTAGCTTAGGAGGTCATAGGCTGGATACCAAGTAAGACTTAAATTACAACTGTGGTGCACTAAATCAGTTGAGCAGGTTGAAAAAAACACTCATTCTTTTCTAGACGGTGAAGTGTGAAAATGAGGATAAAAATAATGGTTACTTTGTCATCCGGTGTGATTTTTATTTTGTAAATAAATACAACCTGATTTGGTGTCATCAGGCTCAGATTTTGACCAGGTAAAATTATTGTATCCTACTTCCCTTTACATTAACTATTTTTTAATCTTTCCAAGATTTTTTCTCTCTCTAAAGCAACACAATGGCACTCTAGCTATGATAGGTTAAGCTGTTAGCAGCTGCATCCTCAAGAAAACTTAACAGTTAATTCTTTAAGTTCTCTTTTTCACGTGGATATTGCATCATTGTTAATTACTGTTAGGGTACCGTGACTAGTTTATATCAGTCAGTTTTTATCTTTTGCTGCCAAAAGACTGCATCTCTCTGGAGAAACCCATAACGTGTGTGGCAAACATCAAATATTTGGAGCGAATGGTGGGTGTAAAACTATGCAGTATTAAATAAATAAAACAGCCCCGCCTTGTCCTGTGGCAACATTTAGCTTTAGAAAGAATGTTCTCTGATTTACCCAGTAGCGTTCTCTGACTACAAAACAGGTTGTTTTTTAGTCTGCACCCAAAAGAGAGATCTGCCAGATATGTTTATACTATAAACAAAACAAAAAATCCAACCTCAAGTTATGCCTGCATTAGTCAAACATAAATAAAACTATATCCCTGAAATGTAACCAAAACTACAGTACAACATGGCCCAGACTTTCAGTGTCCAGCAAAGAGGTGTGTCCACAGCTTTCCTCCTGTAGTGAATTGCAGGGCAAATAATAATAGAAGGATACACAACTGCATAAGCAAAAAATGAAGGCTGAGTTGATGGGGGGCTGAATATCTGTTCCTTTGTGTTTTGACTGTATCCACTTTTTCTATGAAAGTGCCCCTTGGTACAGTAACTATGACGTTCACCATACCCACAACATTCAGACTGCGATGAGAATAGTGTTTAAATTCTGTACTATTTTTTATTTCTAGTCTTCTTACAGTCTTTGTCAAAAGAGGACTTTTATGTCCTTTCCTCTTGTTATCTCATTCTTGTTCTAAAGATTATATCAGACATGTACTCTTTTATTGAGGTGCTTTACTAATTGAATTGTACAAATGTAGTCCACAAACATTACTTCTTAAAGCATGCAGTGCTTCCTCTTGAGCCACACAGAAACTGTGTGGGTCTATAGGAAAGATGGGCAGCAGGGAGGCTGTAGTCTATATTTTAGGCATGTTATATGTGGCCTGAGGTCTCTGGAAAAGTTGTCAGTGCAACAATTAAGAAAATCTTGTATGCCTCTGCCTTGTGTTCTTAAACTGAGAATAGTGAATTGTATTATGTTGACCATTTTCTATATATTTCACTGTGCTTAGCTGAGCATTCCTGCTATGTAGTTTCAGTAACTCCTGGAAGAAAAAGTAGCCATCCACCATATAGTAGCGTGTTACTTACATAAGGTATGCAGTGTTGTTGTAGCCATGTTGGTCCCAGGATATTGGAGAGAGACAAGGCGGGTGAGGTAATATCTCCCTTACATAAAATGGATTCACAATTCACTGCCATTCCATTTATTTGGTAGCATTATGATGCAAAATCTATACAGATAGTAGTGGTAAACAGCGTAGTCTCTCCTATTTCTTATTTAATTTGCTGAGATCCAGGGGATCACTTAAATCTTTTTTGAAGACAGCTGAATACAGCTAAATGTGCCTTTCTTTTTTGACAAGAAGTAACTTAAAATATCCTGTATTTAATCACACTATCATATTTTTGGGTAGCATCTTATTCTTTCAGGCTATGGACTATGGTAAATCAAGATGAGATATAAAGAAGTTTTCATTTTGCTGGGACTAGAGTATTATTCTGAATAATCTAGCCTATAGTCATAGTTACATCCATCTGAGAAGAGACAGTAGTGAGGAATGAGTTTATAGCTATTTGCATGTCTCACTTTGGGCCAGGTAAAGGTGTGTGTATTTTTAGATAGCCCTAAAATCATCTCTATCTGTTTCAGGATGCCAATAGAACTGACTTCATTCCTCTACCAACCAGCCTTAAAAAGACAACTGGGGCCTGGAGATATAGGTCTGTACTTTGAACAAAGGTTTTTTCCTCCTAAATAGGCACTGGTTAAACCTCATCTTGCCAACTATATTCAGCATATTGCCTTTCAAACAGGAACCAATGTGAGTGTGTCAAAGAGGGCTGCTG
The DNA here is from genome assembly GCF_011386835.1 of Chrysemys picta bellii. Taxonomy (NCBI): domain Eukaryota; kingdom Metazoa; phylum Chordata; order Testudines; family Emydidae; genus Chrysemys; species Chrysemys picta. The sequence goes on from NC_088794.1 coordinate 64,247,549, forward strand.
GGCTGGGTCAAACATATTAGACTCTTGTTCAACAGGCTAGTCAAGCTGCACATGGACAGGGTGGAGCGGGGGCACCCAGGAACTGGTTGCAACTCCCAGATTCAGGGCTGCCTGAGCCTGGTACAAATTAGGGCTGCACAAGGACAACCCTCAGGGAAATTGCCAGTGGAGGATTGGGAGTAGTTCACTCCTCCCTATCCTGACCATGCCTGCCCCATCACGGGTCATGGGGGGGCAGAGGAGGGAGAAGCAGCTGGCTCAGGATGTGGTGAAGCTGACTCCACCAGCGTTCTACTTGTGGGGAGATCTCCTGCACAGTGGGAATTCTCCACTGGTCATCTCCTGCTTGCTTAAGGCAACTTTGCACTGCTTATGCAGTGCAAAATGGCATTAGTGGGTCAGAGAATCTGGCCCTATGAATATATATATATATATATATAGATAGATAGATATATAGATAGATAGATATAGAGATATATATAAAGACCCAGGGGATTGACTTTTATATTAAAAAAAAAAAAAAAGAACTTTTCAAGATAGAAGATGTGAAAGAAGTTAGAAGTGGGATGGAGTTTGATAATATGGAACTGGTCACAATAGTGATGAGTAAATAATAAAATTAAGAAAAATCCCACCCACAATGAGACCATCTAAAAATTAGGCAATTAAGAGGAAAACCAGGAATGCAGCCAGAACTATTCCACCCCAAATAATTAATACAAGGATAAGTTGCCAAGTGAGGTCAAAGAAGCAAATGGGAAAGTGAGTTTAAGAGACAGCAAGACACTTTTATGGGGAGAGAGGGGATTGAAGGATACGGTGACAAAACAGGGGGAAGAATTGAGATAAACTTGGAGGACAGGCTTCGTGGGCCAAGTGGCGCTATAATTCATAGTTCGCCTGTGAGTTGCAGGAGTTCTGTAAAGTAGCTGAGAAGGCTATCGGACCTCTGGAAGAGCCTCACATACATGTCAAAAAATGTGAAGACTGAAGGTAAAATGCCAGAATGGTTTGAACGGAAGATGAGTCTGACAGACAGGAATTTGTATGCTATCTGCAGACAGCAATAACGAGCAGGGCTGCTGCCTCGTTAATGCGATGCTTATGGCAGACTCACTACAAGAAGTTAGCATGAAAGCACAGACTTGGTGAAGAATTTCTACCCATGTAACTGGGTCTTTGTTAGCTTCTTAGTCCATGATGTGGGGAGCTGATATGCTAAAATAAAAAAAGAGGGTATTTCTGTCGACTTTTCTTAAAAGACTAAGAATGTCTGTAGGACAGGAAAGAGCACTATGAACTAGAAGATGCCCATTACATGTTTCGAAGTACAAGGAAATACATCTTTATATAAGATTATCATCTTCATAACATCATTCAACCCAAAGGGTCCCAAACCACATTGTAAACAGAGCTTGAACCTGCTCCCACTAGAAATGATGGCAAAACTCCCGTTGACGCAAGTGGAGGCATGGTTAAGCCTGGTATTAATGGACTGATCATTAAGGGCAGCAACAGTCTCTCAGACACAGCAGCACTCTAAAATGGTTTACATCAGGAATAGCACATCCAGTCGATATGGGTAAGTACATTTGGTTAAGCAGAATGCAGTATTGGAATTTTACCAAATATTGGAATTTGGAATTGAAATTTGACCAAAACAGAAATGGTAACTTACGCCTTCAAAAAAGAAGACCAAAAATAAATAAATTAATTAAATAAAAGGGCCTGGCGATCCCAAATGACCACGAGTACTCAGGACCTCTGTTAACATGACATCTATTTAATTTTGAACTTATTTATTATTTGTATTACAGTTTCACCTAGAATTACTATCAGGGCCCCATTCACAAGGTAAACACTGTACAAACAAACCTAGTAAGAGACCGTTCTTGCCCCTAAGAGCTTACAATCTAAATAGACAAGACAGACAAAGCATTGGAGAATGAAAAGATTATTTTTATTTTTCACGGTGTTTAATGGCCAGACTTTTAAAAATGCTCAATATTCCACTGGAAAATCTGGCCTTTAATGACTTGCCTAAATTCATACTGGAAGGGTCTCATCCAGAATTGGACCCATATCTCTTGATTTCCAGTCCCAGGCCATCACCTCAAAGCCATCTTTCCTCTCATCATTTGCAGTTTCAATTTTCACATCATAGCTATCAATCTGTTGCTACAAAATATCAGACATATAGCTATTCTGAGTTTATCACAGTCAATTTGTTTAAACAGATTGAAAAATACAGAGAAGTATATTTTTGAATATCCACCTTTGTTATTAAATTGTAATATTACACTTTTAAAAGATTTTTCTCAAAGGACTTTATAAAGGTAGGTATTCTCCCTGTTATACCAGTGAGGAAAGTGAAGCACAGAGAGATTAAATGACTAGACAAAGGTCACACAGCAAATCAGTGGCAGAGCTGATCCCCCTGCCCCCTCCCCAGTTCTGTACTCAATCTGCTGGACTTCACTGACTCTCAAGGAAAGGTAAGCTAATATTTCTTTTTAATTGTGGTATTCAAAGGGTTTTTTTTAAGGAACTGAAATACTTGAATAAAAATACAGCTTCAAATAGAGGTTTCTCATTTCTGGTAACAGAATGCCAAATATCTTAATACAATTACATCATTGTTTTTCATCTGAAACATGTTGTTGACATTTGATTAACTGAAGTTTTGCACAGCAGTACTCACTACACTACACAACATGCTGAAGCAGTGCTAGACAGACAATACTCTTAAGAGAGTAAGTTTCCAGACAAATCTAATACAAATCTGCCTGTCATTCCCCTGGGTCATAATGGTGCTTGATGTGGTACTAGAGGACTGAAAAAAAGAACTTCCCTACCGCCCAGGGCCATTGTGAGGGAAAATGCATTAAATATGGTGAGATGCCCAGATACTGTTATAATGGAGCCAAAGAAGTACCCAAGAATAAAATGGGATAGATAGAACTTTTTTTTTTTTTTTTTAATTTTTAGGCTATTTCTCATTGACTTTTATTTTCATTGTGCACAATATGAATGCAATGTTGAGATATAACATTTAAAAAAGCATGACACTAAATTCTCTTCCTCAAAAATCTCTGCCTCAAGTCTCCCTGGAAAAACTGCATATACCCTTGGGCAACTACTAGCACTATAATAATTGCACAAGTTTCAGTGGATTTCTGTCTGTGAAAATCTCTTTTAAATCACTGAAGTCTGTAAATTAAATGATAGGCCTGGCTGCCTGCTAAAGGTACATCATATAAGGCACAAATGGAGGATTTTAATCCATCAAAAGGTAAGTAACCCAGCCTAGCAAAGAACTAATTTTAGACTAGCAAAAAGTTAAAATGTTCTTACTTATGTCTAAAAACTTTTAGCTACTAGATGGCTCATCCCAGATGACTTTCGCTTTATGAACCATTATACATTACTGGGAATACAATGTATATACAGGAAACTCAATCAACTCTTAACACATGAAGGAATTTACTAACTTGAAACAGAAAGTTACAGCGCTTACAATGGAAGACTCAGAGCTGCATGATATTGTATAACACATTCAGCAGCCTGAGCTTGAATGCTTATTATTAATTAATAATGAAATATTATAAAAATTGGAATTTACTTGGTAGTTATACAGACCAGATTTTAAATATGTTGGTTGTTTATTGATATCTGGTGTTGCCTAGAGGCCCAAAGCAAGGATCTGAGTAGGCCCCATTGTGCCAGATGCTGCATGCATATATAACAAAAAAAAAAATCCCTTCCCCAAGGAGTTTACATTCTAAGTATGTCTTGCAATCCTTCAGTTATTCTGAGATGGAAAGAGATGAAGATTAGTGTTGCTTCTTTTAGAAGGAACAATATGAGGTATGGGGTCATGTGATCATTTCAAAGCACTTTAGAGTGGCTTAGCATCGTGATTTGCACTGACTGAAATGGAATTCAACCCATTAAATCCCTGTGCACCTCTTTGAAAACATATCTCTAATCTTTTGTGCTGTCCTTGGAATGAATGGAACCTCCTAGTGACTGATTTGATTTCTCACCCTCTTGTGGTTGAGCTATGGGAGTTCAGCACAAGTGTGATGCAGACTTCCCCCATATGAAGACAGTTCGGGGAGCATGAACCACATTTTATGATACTGAGGGTCATCACACAGGACAAACAACCTAACAGTCTAATATTCCTAAGCTGTATAAATTCCTGATGTCTGCTTTAGGCAGAATCCAAACACTTGTGTCAATTCTGTACCATGCCCCAGACTGCCAAAAACATTAATATAAGCATATTTATCTGGGCTGCAGTGTGTTACAAGAATTCATTAGGACAATATGTGATATGGTGCTGAAACAGAAGGCTATGTTTCTCTGGCCAGAGATGAGGAAGTCTAGTCCCTGCTGAACTTTTACAACTGATAAAGACAATGTCTGCTGGCAGTATTCATTTTTTACTGGGCCATCTGCATCTAGTCAAGGATAACTTGACTTTCTGAAAAAGCCATTCATCAGAATCAACCCTGTACAACTTTCTCTTGATGAGTAAAGCAATACAAAAGAAGGCCAAGATGGTTAATAAACTTCTCTGGGAGCAAAAGGTCAATACTGATGTAAACAAACCAGTGTCATAGTACTATACAGAAGCACTGAAGTTTCCTGTGTGTTTATATGGCTGATGCCCCGTTTCTTTTTATCAGTGTTTATCATTTATTTTGCTCTGCTTTAGCTGACCTATAAATCTTTAGAACAGCATTCTTTATTTTCTTAATTTTGTCATCTTTCTTATCAGCTTTTATCACCTATTTATGTCCAGTACATTTGCTACTCTCTGCTGCTTGATGGCAACATCTGATTAGAGTTTTGTTAACCTCTTAGTTCTCACTTGAGCCAGAGCTGTCTAATAGTTATGTCTTCTGAAATTTTCAGTTTTCTAAAGCTGAATAAACTACAGGAGGGTTTTTTCTATGCAATCTAAACACACAGAAAAAGTTTTGAGTTAAATTAGTGCTCTTGAAAGATGCCAGCCTTCAGGAGTGGTGCCCTTCATTTATCCATAGCACAAGTAGGAAACAGGTAGTAGCAGTGTAAGTTTCACTGCAGTGCTTTACTGATGTGCCTCAACTCTGTTCTGGAAAGTTCATTTTTAGGGGGCGAGATAGTAGGCCAGTCTTTGGCCTCTGTGCTTAGGCTGCCAACAAGGTGTAATCTGCAGATGCAGTGGTTGTGTGTGTTGAGCATGTGTCCACTAGGAGCTGGACTGAAACCACAATACTTACTGCATGTAAACCACTGATCATCCATCAGATGGTACCAAAGTTCTTTTACTATTAGCCTGGGCTAACTCAAACACAGTGATCCTAATAGTGAAATACTCCATAATGTAAAACTTGAAACATTTAGTACCTCATTGATTATAGTACCTCATAGATTATTTTAACTGAAATGTGCCATACTCAGATTCAATGTTGATTGTGCTGAAAACTTAAAAATGATTAACATGAGATGCATCATTTATATTTAATAAGGGCCTACAACCTATACACAGACCCTCATAATGATTACACAAGCCGAGATCCTCAAAGGTATTTAGGTGCCTATCTCCCATTGAAATCAATGGGAGTTAGAAAACTACACACCTTTGGGCACATTACTTGTTGGAACTTTGTATTAATGGTAATTGGGAGAATCACTGCTAATCAGTGAATTTTGTGAGTTACAAACACTAAAAGCAAAGACTATGCATTACAGAATGAACCATGTGAATTTATTTTGAGAACTGTCATTTTAGCCATTTATGATGCGGTATCAATGTGTTAATAAATGTATTGTACTGTAGTTTAAACATAGTACAATTTTAGTAATAGGTCTTGCTAGCTACATCTAGGTGCTATTAATCCTTTACTGAGAAGTGGGCAAAGCGCCCCATTTCCCTGCAGCCAAGTTCAATGTGAATTTTGCCTAAGAACTTGCAGAATTTGACCCAAAGGGTGTGGATTAGTACCAGCTTTAGAGGATGAACCATAAAATAGTGTGTGGGTGAGTTACTGGGAATAGGGAAGTGGTTTCACATTGTGTCTATAGACTGAGTCATTCAGTGTAGAAGGATACTACTCCCTTTGATATATGCTTGAATATATCTCATTAAGTACTTTGGTTGCTACTAAAAACTCAGGTAACAGAAAAAAGGGAAAAAAGGATTCTTCCCCCCCCCCCCACCACCACTTGGAATGAGTATGAAATGTACCACTTTTTTTTTTTTAATTGACTGGGACTTTTGTCATGGCATGTTTAACTTGGCCATTTGCTGGAAATAGCTAACTGCATTCCTGGCTTTTTTTTCTAGAAAAGCCATCTTCATGAGACTCAATTATTTTTATGCTTGTTAAATATCATTGCTCTGACACACACTAAACTCAGGAAAATTAATTAGTAACTCAGATTTTTTAAAATCACATTTTCAGATATAGGGTTAGCATGATCTCATTTTTTTCCACATCCTCTTTTTTGAAACCAGTGCCCTTAATATTCTGACCTTTTTGAAACCATTAATAATAACAGTGAAAATAGTGGTTATCAGAACAGCATGCAAACTGCTTGGGATGATTAGCATGAAATTTAATTTGCATTAATCAGTTGTAGACAAGGCAAGCAAGAATTTATCATGACCCATTAATGTAGCATTTTAAGTACTTATTAAATTATGCTTCTGGATGTTATTTGAATAGCACTGAGAGGCAATGGCTGGACTAAGGCATTTTCATTCTGATTTGTGAAGAAATCCATAGTGAACTACCTGTGTGTGTGATTATGGTAGTTATCTCCCACATCCACACTCACACAATTCTTCCATTTGGACAGAGGGTGGCAACAACTGTGCTGTGCTATATTGTCTTCCCCCTTCGTATAAAAGAAACATGGGTAGCCAGAAGAAGAAACAGTAGCTATCTGATGGGGAGAGTCCAAAAGACCACAACAATTACAAAAGAAAGTTAAAATATAATTATTAGTATGACAAACCACTATTTGTAGAAGGTACATATGATGTGGATAAAGCCCAGTAAAAGCTGCTTGTGTTTGTCCTACTTGAGACCTGCAAGGAAATATTTTTAGCCCAAAGAAATTATGTTAAAATCCGATCATACATCCTCTGTATTACCAGCCCCAAGAAGTCAATAATCATCAGTCAGGCCCCCCAAAATCATTATATTGGTATAAGAATCAGGATAATTTGAAATAATAAATGTTAGGTTCTTTTTATTGCCTGTTGATTTTGAGGCTTTTCGGTTCATGTGGATCACATTTTCAAGCTTTTCACCATGAGCACAAGGACTAGAAATTCACTTTTAAAACAATTAAATCTATGATTCTTTTGAAAACAGAAGATTCCAAGAGCTAGTGGCTTGAAGAAAAACACCAGCTAGCATGAAATTTGCAATAAAATCACCCATGTTGGCTACTACAGTGATAGAGGCCATATAAGATATAGAAATTAAAGGGAGAAAGGTAAAAAAAAGACTGGGACTTACCTGAGTTTAATAGAAAGCTGCTGACAACTGTTACAGCAGAGCTCTGTAAGAGATGTAAATAGTTAGCTAACAGATACCATTTCTGTAGATGGCACTCAAAAACATACAGCATTGTTCCTTGATTTTGTTGGACCAATAAAACTTCTTCTTGTACACTGCAGAAGGCTGCTTGTGCATCACTCTTTACATACAGCTCTTAATGGTGAGAATAAAAAAGGGGGTGCTCAGATAAAGAAATATAATATGGGGAGACTGTCCTCAATGAACATCATTTAGCAGACACTATTCTAAAAAAAGAATAGAGCCTGTGGGTGTACCCTATGAGATCTCTGCCTGCAGACATGCTCTAAGAAATAGCCTAAATATGGCCTCATGCGAAGAGACATCATCCAATTTCTTGGACTTGTCACAGCCAGCAGTGGGTAAAGGGAGAGGTTTCTAGACTAAATGGAGCTCCCGGAGGAGCACCTCAAAACAAAGGGTTATATCCTCAGCTCATGTCAATTGGTATAGCTCCATTTAGCTGGTGTAAACTGGCATAGGTCCATAAAAGGAATTATGCCGACTTACACCAGCTGAGGATCGAGCCCAAAATTTAGGGTTACAAGAACAAGAATACAGGAGGAGGTTTTGCAGGAGATTAAGTAGCAGCTGCAATCTGTGCATTAAAAATATACAAGGTCTGCAGACTCCTGCTTGGTACAGAAATGATAACAGAAGAATCTATCTTTTTGCTAGAGTAATAATAATTGGTTCAGATGAACCTGCCTACCTTTGTAGGTTCGGTTGGTCAGGCATGGCATTCTCTCTTTCCACCTATCCTAAACAATTGTTGAATTTCACTCTAGAGGTGACTGTATCTCATTGTTGGATGTAAAATAAGCATCTCGGTTTGTAAATTCTGCACTTAATTTGTTAAGGGCATAATTCTCCAACCCTTACTCATGTGAGTGGGCCCACTGAAATTAAAGTGTAAGGATTACTTGCATTGGCAGAGGTTGTAGAAGAGGGGTTTCTGTTTGTGACTTGCCTTGGGATCTTTTGGGCTGATAGGCACGTTATATAAGAGGGTTATGATGTTTGAGCTGGGGCCTGCATTTTTCTATCACATTCACAATGCTGCTAGACTATTTATTTGTATTATATTTACGTGTTTGTCAGACTAAAAATATTTCTCCAGTTATAGATCCTTTAAAAAAATTTTCATTCTTCTTTTCCCCTTCTTCCTTAATTTCAAGCTTGCATCGGCCATAAACAAGGTCTATACTAAATGCCCAAGCAGATAATATTTTAAAGATACATTACATAATTATGAACAGCCCAAATTATACATGCCTTTAATTCCATCTAAGTGCTGTGGATGATTTATATGGCTAAACATTATTATTATTTATTGCATGTGATTGTGTGTTTGGTGCTGTACAGAACCAAGAAGAAAAACATTGTTAATGTCTTAATATAACAGATGCGAATTCCCTCCCTAGCACATACTAAGCCATTTATCTGGGGTGGGGGGCTAGGTGTTACATTAATGTGGCTTTTGAGCTGTTTCAACACTATTTTTATTAAGAGCACACACTTGGCTGTAATATAAATAACATTTCTAAGGTAGTTCTAGAGAATCATTTTCAAAACCATTGAATACTACACAGACATTTCAAGAAATTGATTAAACCAGACATTAACCCAAAGAGATAATCACACCATGCTATTTTCCTTACACCATGCAAACCAGAAAAAGGTATCAGTTGTATTGGAAGAGTCTAATTATTCAGCTGATGTCAACCACAATAGGAGAAAAAAGCATTCTCCAGAACATGTGCATGAATCTACTAAGGCGCTACTTAAACACAGCTTTGAATGGTGCTCTGGTTTGGTAATGGGCTGTACTCTAGATCATTTTAGCTTTAGGTTGTTGGCTCAAATCCAGCCCTGGACAACTGTAATCAAAAGTTGTTGCCATGAGGTATATGTGTGAAATGTGCTTGGTGGTCTAAGTTCTTTTTCTCAGTAGACAAATGTCCAAATCACAAAAACCTCAATAATTACACTAATATATAAGTATACAAACCCTTATTCAGATATACCTTCAGTTAAGCCACTATTGTCTTAATGATCCAGCTATGAAAGGTTTCCAGAGTCATCTTACAGCCGTGGATACAGTAATACTCCATGCTTTGGGATCTAAAAGTCTAATCTCTAGTTTCTACATATATATTTTAAAAAATGGACTTTGTGCTTAAATATGGATACATGATAAAAATGGCAAAAAAAATCTCTAGGTAAGCAAAGCTTTGAGCAGAGATCGCTAATTTGAAGAAAAGGGGTTAACTCCTTTATAGTGATTTTTATGTAATAGAAACAGCTAAAGTGATGTTTCAATAGCACCTTGTACCCTAACATATTTTAAAAATAGGTCTGAGGGGTATGGGGGAGAGAGAGAGAGTTCACTGTATAAAACTCATTTTCTTTGTGCGGAAGTCTTTCACCCAATATGTACAAGAACTGTATTAAGAAACATAGCTAAATGATGATGTGGAATCAAGTTTCCCTTTACACACTAAAAGCTGAACCAAGCAATTTCAGTAAATGACATCTCTGCATTATGCTCTGGTAATTTATAAAGACTCAAACATTGTTATTTCAAAAGATTCTGTTTAAAACAGTCACTGAGCTGAACTAGACTTTAGTAGGATATTGTGCTGTGTCACAATATACCAGATAAAGGATTATGCCCCACTTAAGAATTAATAACACTTTAAACCTCTACATAAACTATTTTTTTTATCAATAAACATTTCTTTGACAGAAGGCCAAATACACTTACCGGTCTTAATTGTTCAATCCAGTGACTAATCCCCACTTGATCAAGATTTTACTGATTTAGCAGCTGTCTAAAGAGTGACAAATTTATGATTCAACAGCAATTTGATTTTTTACTTGAAACTGCATGATAATTTGTGGGAATTAGCTACCAGATAAGATAACGAGGGTGGAAAACATGCACGTAATTCCACGTAGCACAATTTGGAGTGTTGCAGAATTCTTTGAGAGGCATTGGAAAGACATGAATGGCCATTAAGGGATTAGCCCATCATTGATTGAGTGGCTACACAGAGTTGAGGTTTACTAAATCACTGGAGTGCTAGGTCATTATCCTTGGATACAAGAGACAGTTGAAGTCTGTGTCCAAACACATCAGCAGTAAATTGGAGTGAACAGAGAGTGTGCCAAAAAAATAAATATATGCTGAACCCTTGTTCTTCAAGTGTTCAAACTTCCAGGTCATACTCCAAGGATTTTTTTCTTTTTTGGCATGAAAAATATATTTTTTTCATTGCTTTTAGTATCAGCATATTTTTGTCTCTGTAATCTATTTCTTCCTATCAAAGTGTATTAAATTTTTGCTTAGTTACTTAGAATAAATGTTGAAATTTAGATAATGTTTGTAAACTGATTAAAAAAGCAGTATGTTCGGAGTTTTCCGCTCCAGTTTTGGTGAACAGAATACAATTAGTACTAAATATTTCTTTAAAATAAATCCATTGTCCTCATTTTGGGGTTTGGAGTGATAATGTTTTGGTAAGCCTGTTTCATATACTTGTTGGTTTCTGTATTATTAGAACTAAATCACTTTGTTTTGTTTTGATTGTGAGAGTGAGAACAATCAATACCTGATTTTTTTTTAAACAAAAAGTCCTTAGATTATTTTTCTGTAAGAAGCAAATAAGTCTCAGTACACCCCAGTAAAGTAATGCACCCCCTTTCCTGGGAGATTTATTAATATAGCTGATGAGTGAGATTAACCACAGAATATATAGCTTCTGGGTTCTAAAACAGTACGTCTGAGGGCCATTTGGGAATTCAAAACAATAGTCTGAGTATGCCAAATTTAGGATTTTTTGCTGTGCTTAGCCTGAATAAGTACTCCAGGATCAAGCACTTTGGGGCTTTTCCTTTATGAGCTGAGCTTAATGGTCTCTCTCCCTGAGGTGATGGAGTAGATACAGCTGACATTGTTCAATGTATCTCAATCCAAAGGGATACTACTGCTCTGAGTGACTATTTCCCTGAAACATGTTGTATTTCATTAGAAACAGGTGAGATAAGGTTTATTGAGAGCAGGTTGGGAAACTCATCTTTTGATTGGAGAAAATTGGCTCATTTCCTCAATATAATGAGCAGGTTTCACTTCCTACTATCATTATAAAATCTGCAACAGCTAGCAGAGAGGAGGGAGCTAGAGGTCAAAGCTGAAGTTTGTGTCAACTGAGCTGAAAATGAATATTATTCAGATAGAGTATGCTTACTGAAATTGATGGAGAAAGAAGAGATGATCCAGCCAACAGTTAGGCTGCTAGCCAAGGATACAGGAGACAAAGGTTCAATTCCCTGCTCTACCCCAGATTTACTGTGATCTTAGGCAAATTGCTTAGGCTCTGTGTTCCCCATCTATAAAATGGGTATAATAGTACTTCCCTGCCTCACATGGGTGTTGTGAGGATTGTGAAGCACTCAGATACTATGGTAATGAAGTCCATATAGGTTCCTAAAGTAGATAAAATGGGCATTAGACTGGGTCCAATCTTATTCCTATTGAGTTCAGTGGGAGCAGGAAAAAGGTAAGGAAGTGGGTAGTGTAGGTGCTGGAGAAACAAAATCTAAAGAAAATGTTAAATAACAAATATGCAAAAATAGAGGAAATTACTTTTTAATAGATCAGGTTGAAAAACTACACCTACTTTTTGCAAAACTTTTAAAGATTGAAGTCAGCTGAAAAACCTCAATGATAACACTTGAACATTTTGATCAGCTCTTCTTCTTAAGTTTTAACCTAAAACATGAAAATTCGTGTGTGTGTGTGTGAGAGAGAGAGATATGAGTAGATCAGGGAGAACAAGCCTGAAAGGGAGGAAAGTGCAAGAAGAAAATCAATCTGCCAAATCAGACAGAGTGAGGGAACAGGAAGAAAAACAGGAAATAACCCAATAAAGTAGATGGAAAAATAAATAACTTTCAATGCCCTAACAGTTTCCTCTGATAAAAATACTAACATGGTGAAGTAAAAGCATAGCCATATCACTGCATGTGTGTGGATGTACAAAGAAAGCAACATGCATAGAGATCACATGTCATTTTTCACCATAAAACAACGATGACTGTATCACTCACATGTGGAAGAAGCCCCACCTGTAAACATGGGAGTGAAGAATGGCCCCACAGAGTCACTCCTACACTTGCAGCTGCCAGTCCCCTTGCAGATTCATAGACTCATAGACTTTAAGGTCAGAAGGGACCATTATGATCATCTGGTCTGACCCCCTGCATGCTGCAGGCCACAAAACCGTCCCTACCCCTTCCCTTGACTCTGCTGTTGAAGTCCCCAAATCCTGTGTTTTAGTGACTTCAATTGGCAGAGAACCCTCCTGCTAGCGATCCCAAGGAGCAATAAGAGTCCCTACCACCCATCCTGGGTTGGAAAGAGGCAGGCTATTTTACTAAGAATCCCTCTCTGGTTACTGTACAAAACTCGGCTTATAGTCCCACATCCTCAACAGGTGTAGGTTGCTATGTAACAATTAAATACTTCTATTGCAGAAATTTGGGGCATGTGTGGGATTTTGGGAACCTTCACTCTCTGTTGCAGTTGGCAAAGTAGCTAATAAACCTTCTATGGAATCCAAAAACCTCATTCCAATGTTTATAATTTTTGAACTATGCATAGTAAGTGTGATTCAAAAGGGGGTTAGAGCTCTGACCAAATTATTACATTAGAGTAAATATTGCAGCATTAGATATTTGCCAAAAGCAACAGAATTATAATTGACTTGAGTTGCTTATTAGTGTGTAATCCACATAAATGGTTCATTTATTCCTACTTGTTAAAACTGATTGTCCATGGAAGCAGAAAATAACTATTTAGAGCCCAATCCTGTTCACATTAAAGTAAAATTATGTGTTTTAAATAAATGAATTGATACTCACTGATTATATTGATGGCTATATATGAAAACCCACCTCAAGAAGATGAAAGTATATTAATAAATATCTTTTCCACTCCAGTATTACAAAATCAGAGAGAGCTGCTTTTTTTGGTTTACATCACTTCCACTTTTAGAATGACAAAATGCACCAGTGCACACCAGGCAACCATTTCACCCTCTGACACAAATAAAAGGGATTGGACAGACATGATACATCTGGTTTACAACTTTTAATTGCCTTTGTGACCCAGTTCATACCAAATACTCTCAAAGCAAAAGCCTTTTGTATGCACTATGAGACTAAATTTCTAATAGAGATACACTGCTTAAAAAACCACGACCACCTAAAATAGCAACAACATTTCTTGCTCACATAAATCTTTGGTGCTTTGTAGGTGACGTGACTAAGTGAGAAGTTAAGATTTCAGTTGTCTGATGAGTGGGTTTGTTAAACTTCTCAAATAAAAGCTATTGCTAAAATAAAAGCCAGATTCTTTTAGTTATTAATCTTTATACTGTTGTTTATTAGAATCATAATAAATTGGTGTTTATTATAGAATGTATACATAATAACAAGCTTTCAAGGTTTGATGAATGCAAAGGATAACTGGGTCTGCAGCAATTTAATTAGGTTTTCTGGTGTATTATATATTTAATTCACACATATAACTACACAAACATAAACACACATATTTATAACATCAGTCTATTGCAAACTAGGTTCCAATAAGGCCCTCTATACTCTGTGGCAAGCCTGAACAAAGACCCCCTGGATTCTGCAGCAGATTGGCAATCCTGCAGCATCTTTATGTAAATTTAACAACAGAAGTTTTTACTGAATTAAATATGAAAGTGAATAATGCAGTCGGTACAATATTCCTTGTGGGCAAAATACACTCGACCCTTGTAAAACCAGAGCATTTGGGCTCTATAAAGGTGCAGTGTGGGGGCATTGGTCCTCAAACCAGCCAAAGTCTCTACCATTCTAGGACATGACATACAGCTCACATAACTAGTCAGATCCCTTATCTGCTCTGTGGGCAAGCCACTATAATAAAAGGCAAATGATCACACTCTCACATACACACTCATCTGTGGTTCCCCAGAGTTCAAATCCAACCAATCTGTAATGAACCCAGCTGCTGTAGATTGCAGACACAATTATTAGATAATCCACAAAGATGTGGATCTGGATTAGATGACTGGTTCTTCAATTAAAAAACAAAAGCTTGTAAAACTTAAATGAGATCTTTCCTACTGAGAAGAATAGTATAGTTCCTGTCCTCTCTGCAGACTGATCACTAGGCAGTGAGCTTTCTCTCTTGCTTACACCTTCGTCAATTAAACTGTCCTTAGTATCTGGGACCTCTGTGCCAATCATCTGCTGCTGCCCTACCAACTGCTTAGCTGATTGTTGTGCATAGTATTATGACATCAGAAGTAACATAACAAAATACATTATATAATCCCTATCATAAACATAACATTATAATCCCTATCAGCCCCAGGTGGGCTTCTTCTAAGTTTATCCTTAGTATTGAATTTCCTAATTCAGTAATGTTTGGAGTTTGATCATTACAATATTCTTGTAAGGTTCCTCAATTATTTTTTTCCTTTAAAGTGTGGTTCTACTGTGAAAAGTGATGATGTAAAAACAATACCATCTTGCTCAACAGGCCTGTTTCTGTGTATTCAGAGTCATATTTGCTAACTCCATTTAGAACAATATTTTTTCTGCATTTTTATTCCTGGCAAAGCCAACACAGCTAGGATTGCATGAACTGGATTCAAATCCTCCTTGTGCATTATCAGCAGAAATGTTCCAGCCAGATGCCCTAATTCAGGAAAGCATACCTAATCAGGAAAGCACTTAAGCATACATTTAATTTGTGCACTGCTTATAGTTAAGGATGTGCTTAAGTGCTGTGCTGAATTGGAGCTTGAGAGCATAGAATGTGAGGTTTCAGAGGTGTAATTGTGAGGGATTAATACTACCATAATTGCTTGTGATGATTGGCAAGAGCCCACACAGCATCCAAACTGAGGCCTGCTCTACACTACGATTTTAGGTCGACTTTAGCAGCGTTAAATCGAATTAAGCCTGGACACGTTCACACGACGAAGCCCTTTCTTTTGACTTAAGGGGCCCTTTAAACCGGTTTCTTTACTCCACCTCCGACGAGGGGATTAGCGATAAAATCGGCCTTAGCGGGTTGGAACTGGGGTAGTGTGGACGAATTCGACGTTATTGGCCTCGGGGAGCTATCCCACAGTGCTTCATTGTGACCGCTCTGGACAGCACTCTCAACTCAGATGCACTGACCAGTAGACAGGAAAAGCCCCACGAACGTTTGAATTTCATTTCCTGTTTGCCCAGCGTGGAGAGCACAGGTGACCACGCAGAGCTCATCAGCACAGGTAACCGTGATGGAGTCCCAGAATCGCAAAAGAGCTCCAGCATGGACCGAACGGGAGGTACGGGATCTGCTCGCCATATGGGCAGATGAATCAGTGCTAGCTGAACTCCGTAGCAGTAAACGAAATGGCAAAATATTAGAAAAGGTCTCCAAGGCCATGAAGGACAGAGGCCATAACAGGGACGCACAGCAGTGCCGCGTGAAAATTAAGGAGCTAAGGCAAGCCTACCACAAAGCCAGAGAGGCAAACGGAAGGTCTGGGGCAGAGCCGCAAACATGCCGCTTCTATGCGGAGCTGCATGCCTTGTTAGGGGATGCAGCCACCACTACCCCAACCGTGTGCTATAACTCTGTCACTGGAGAAACACACAGGGAAGAGGGTTCAGGGTACGAGGAAGATGCGGATGAAGATAATGTAGATAGCTCACAGCAGCAAGGAAGTGGAGAAACCGGTTTCCCCAACATCCAGGATATGTTTATCACCCTGGACCTGGAGCCAGTAACCCCCGAACTCACCCAAGGCATGCTCCCAGACCCTGAGGGCACACAGGGGACCTCTGGTGAGTGTACCTTTGTAAATATTACACATGGTTTAAAAGCAAGCGTGTTTAATGATTAATGATTAATTTGCCCTGGCAATCGCGGCCAGTACAGCTACTGGAAAAGTCTGTTAACGTGTATGGGGATGGAACGGAAATCCTCCAGGGACATCTCCAGAAAGCTCTCCTTCATGTACTCCCAAAGCCTTTGCAAAAGGTTTCTGGGGAGGGCTGCCTTATCCCATCCGCCATGGTAGGACACTTTACCACGCCAGGCCAGTAGCACGTAGTCTGGAATCATTGCATAACAAAGCATGGCAGCGTATGGTCCCGGTGTTTGCTGGCATGCAGACAACATCTATTCCTTATCGCTCTTTGTTATCCTCAGGAGAGTGATATCATTCACGGTCACCTGGTTGAAATGGGGTGATTTTATTAAGGGGACATTCAGAGGTGCCCGTTCCTCCTCGGCTGAACAGAAATGTTCCCCGTTGTTAGCCACGCGGTGGGGGGGAGGGGTGAAGTGATCATCCCCGAGAATTGGGTGTGTGGGGGGGAGGGGGTTAGTTGGGTTTGTACTGCATGTTAACCCAGGAACCGCAGCCCCTCCTTTTACATTGCAAACCCATTTTAAATGGCCAACCCAATGGGTGCTTGGTATGGGAAATGAGGCGCTACTGTTTGAAACCATTCCCACATGTTAAGAAGGTTAAAAAAGCCAAAAGACTGTGGCTTACCATGGCTGCCTGCAAGCCGAAATCTGTTGCCTGGCACTGCGTGAGTGATCTCTCACACCAAACCAGCAGGCCCTCAATATAAGAGGAAAAATGCGACCTTGTAACGAAAGCACATGTGCTGTGTAATGTGAACAGCAAAATTTAACGTGAAAGAGTGTACCCATTGTTCTCTAAACTGTGTCTTTTTTAACCACCTCTCCCTTCTCCTCCACCAGCTGCAAATGTTTCTCCTTCACAGAGGCTAGTGAAGATTAGAAGGAGAAAACGGCGGACTCGGGATGACATGTTCACGGAGCTCCAGATGTCCTCCCACGCTGAAAGAGCACAGCAGAATGCGTGGAGGCAGTCAATGTCAGAGTACAGAAAAGCACAGTGTGAACGAGAGGAGAGGTGGCGGGCTGAATCGCGGGATGAACAGAGCAAGTGGCGGGATGAAGATGATAGGTGGCGTCAGCTTGCAGACAGAAGGCAAGAGTCGATGCTCCGGCTGCTGCAGCATCAAACTGATATGCTCCAGCGTATGGTTGAGCTGCAGGAAAGGCAGCAGGAGCAGAGACCATCGCTACAGCCCCTGTGTAACCAACAGCCCTCCTCCCCAAGTTCCATAGCCTCCTCACCCAGACGCCCAAGAATACGGTGGGGGGGCCTCCGGCCACCCAGTCACTCCACCCCAGATGATTGCCCGAGCATCAGAAGGCTGGCCTTCAATAAGAGTTAAAGTTTTAAACTGCAGTGTGTCCTTTTCCTTCCCTCCTCCCCCACCCATCCCGGGCTACCTTGGCAATTATCCCCCTACTTGTGTGATGAATTAATAAAGAATGCATGAATGTGAAGTAACAATGACTTTATTTCCTCTGCAAGCAGTGCTCGAAGGGGGAGGGGAGGGTGGGGTTTTTGGTTTACAGGGAAGTAGAGTGAACCGGGTGGGGGGGTGGGGTGGAGGGTTCATCAAGGAGAAACAAACAGAAGTTTCACACCGTAGCCTGGCCAGTCACAAAACTCGTTTTCAAAGCTTCTCTGATGCGCACCATGCCCTGCTGTGCTCTTCTAACCGCCCCGGTGTCTGGCTGTGCGTAATCAGCGGCCAGGCGATGTGCCTCAACCTCCCACCCTGCCATAAATGTCTCCCCCTTACTCTCACAGATATTGTGGAGCGCACAGCAAGCAGCAATAACAATGGGGATATTCTTTTTGCTGAGGTCTGAGTGAGTCAGTAAGCTGCGCCAGCGCGCTTTTAAACGTCCAAATGCACATTCCATCACCATTCAGCACTTGCTCAGCCTGTAGTTGAACAGGTCCTGACTACTGTCCAGGCTGCCTGTGTACGGCTTCATGAGCCATGGCATTAAGGGGTAGGCTGGGTCCCCAAGGATAACTATAGGCATTTTAACATCCCCAACGGTTATTTTCTGGTCCGGGAAGAAAGTCCCTTCCTCCAGCTTTCGAAACAGACCAGAGTGCCTGAAGACGCGAGCATCATGTACCTTTCCCGGCCATCCCATGTTGATGTTGGTGAAACGTCCCTTGTGATCCACCAGGGCTTGCAGCAGCATTGAAAAGTACCCCTTGCGGTTTATGTACTTGGTGGCTTGGTGCTCCGGTGCCAAGATAGGGATATGGGTTCCATCTATCGCCCCACCACAGTTAGGGAATCCCATTGCAGCAAAGCCATCCACTATGGCCTGCACATTTCCCAGAGTCACTACCCTTGATATCACCAGGTCTTTCATTGCCCTGGCAACTTGGATCACAGCAGCCCCCACAGTAGATTTGCCCACTCCAAATTGATTCCCGACTGACCGGTAGCTGTCTGGTGTTGCAAGCTTCCACAGGGCTATCGCCACTCACTTCTCAACTGTGAGGGCTGCTCTCATCCTGGTATTCTGGCACTTCAGGGCAGGGGAAAGCAAGTCACAAAGTTCCATGAAAGTGCCCTTACGCATGCGAAAGTTTTGCAGCCACTGGGAATCGTCCCACATCTGCAGCACGGTGCAGTCCCACCAGTCTGTGCTTGTTTCTCGGGCCCAGAATCGGCGTTCCACAGCATGAACCTGCCCCAGTAACACCATGATTTGCACATTGCTGGGGCCTGTACTTTGTGAGAGGTCTATGTCCATATCAATTTCCTCATCACTCTCGTCGCCGCGCTGCAATCGCCTCCTCGGCTGGTCCTGGTTTTGCTTTGGCATGTCCTGGCTCTGCATATACTCCAGGACAATGCGTGTGGTGTTCATAGTGCTCATAATTGCCGCGGTGATCTGAGCGGGATCCATGATCCCAGTGCTATGGCGTCTGGTCTGAAAAAAGGCACGAAACTAGTATCTGACGGACGGAGGGAGGTAGGGAGGGGCAAGTGACGACATGGCGTACAGGTACAGGGAATTAAAATCAACAAAGGTGGCTGTGCATCAGGGAGAAACACAAACAACTGTCACACAGAATGCCCCCCCCCCAAAGATTGAACTCAAAACTCTGGGTTTAGCAGGCTGTTGATTTCACGGAGGGAGGGGGAAGCAAATGAATACAGAACAAATCTATTTTTTACAGCTTAAGCTGGCAGACAATGGTGCAGCATGACTGATAGCCCTCGGCATCTTCTGGGTGCTTGGCAGAAAATACTAGGCGCTTGGCAGAAAATAGCATACTATGACTGATAGCCATCATCGTCGAGACTGCCCAAGTGCCCATGATTGACAGCCACTGCAGTACGACGACGACGGATACCAGTCGTAATATACCATCTTTTACCAAAAGGCAAGGGGCTGCTGCTGTGTGCAATGCAGCCCCACGTCTGCCAGCCCCACGTCTGCCAGCACCCAGATTGCCGATGAAGGCTACCAGTCATACTGTACCTTCTACAGCCAAAAGGCAATTAGCTGCTACTGTGTAGCAATGCAGTACCACGTCTGCCGGCACCCAGATGACATATGGTGACGGTGAGCTGAGCTGAGCTGAGCGGGCTCCATGCTTGGCGTGGTATGTTGTCTGCACAGGTAACCCAGGTAAAAAGGCGTGAATCGATTGTCTGCCATTGCTCTGACGGAGGGGGAGGTGCCTGACGACATGTACCCAGAACCCCCCGCGACATTGTTTTGCATCATTCAGGCATTGGGATCTCAACCCAGAATTCCAATGGGCGGCGGAGACTGCGGGAACTGTGGGATAGCTACCCATAGTGCAACGCTCCGGAAGTCGACGCTAGCCTCGGTACTGTGGACGCGGTCCGCCAACTTCTTGCACTTAGAGCATTTTATGTGGGGACACACATAATCGGCTGTATACAACCGATTTCTATAAAACCAGCTTCTATAAATTCGACTTAATTTCGTAGTGTAGACATACCCTGAGAGTACTGGCAGTTAGAGAAAGCAGGTTGCTACTTGTAAATTGAGCACTTTTACTATGGAAATCATCGAGAGGCAATAAACATGAAAACGCACAATGGCATTTTTCTTGACCCAAATTTTCCAGTGACGATTGCTTTGGTTTTGAGATGGGGAAATTTTATAGAAATCCAAAGTCTGAGCATATGAAAAACCAAGGGCTTTTCATGTGAATTGTGCAAGTGTATCAGTAGTTGGGAACTTGGCAATGATGGAAGAACTATTTGTATACAGGTCACCTTCAGTGTCTTTCCCAGCATGTTGTTATGTGACAAAATGGTTTATATCTTAATTCATGAAATTTATTTTTTACTGTAAAACAAATGATAATGAGTGGCTCTTTAAAGTAATGTTTTATTTCCAGTGAGTCAAACTTGGCATTAGTTTCATGGAAAAAACATTTAACTTCACAACTGAAATAGAGAGTTGTTGACTGAAAATGACCTTATAAAATTAATTTTCAAAACTGATCTTTCTCATCAAGTTTTCAGCAATGCATAGATCTTAGTATTGACTATTAGAGGCTAATAATTTTGTATGTAGCTAGAATTAGTCCCTATTTTTTAAACACACATGTATGGAACCAAGAAGAAAGTCACAGCTTTTCTCTACCTATGTTTCAAATCATGTTTTAACTAACATGCATTAATTAACATGATTGTAAATTGTAATATAGATAAGGACCAAACATTTGTTCTTGGTTGTATTTAACCTAGGGTTAACTAACACAATTGTAAACTTTAGTGCAGAGAAGGAACAAATGTTTGTTTCCAGTTGTGTAGGGTAGACAAGCCCTGACTGCTGCTGTGGGAGCTCTTTGAATTATTTTGTTTTTCTCCATCCTGTTGCGAAATATAACAGAAGTTGATACAAGCCCCCTTTATCATTCATGTGGTAACAGAGTAGGAATTATTGCTATAATATACTGGACATGCTTTATGTTTAGAGCTGACAATCTAAGACAAATATGATTTATGGGACCATAGTTCAGATGGGGAAGGAAAGGACACATCGTTAGTGAAGATATTGGTGCAAGTAGGCTATGTGAAGGAAGTGGGTTTTAAGGAAGGATCTGAAGTAGACTTGGCACATTGTAGGTGGGAAGCTATTCCTAGTGTAAGAGGAAACATGGAAGAAGGCATGAAGCTGGGGGTGATGGAGGAGATGAAGGGTTCAGTTGGGAGAAGAAGGGTTTCTAGTTCTTTTCAGGGATAACTGACCAGGCATATGTTCACATCCCTCTTATGGGAGTGCACCTCACACAGGCCCTAAAGAGGTTAATGTGGGCCCGAGAGGCCAATTACAGTATCTGGCTGCACCTGAAGGAACAGCCAGGCTTAACTGAACATAAAGCCCAGAGGCTGGAAACCAGTGTAGAGGGTAGGCCCGGGTTCCCCTACCAGCCACTGGGAAGTAGCACTGGATTGTTTGAGATGCCAACTGGACAGCTGGTCCAAAGGGACTTTGTTACCCTGAAAGGGGAGGACTATATAGTGACCTGGCTGGAGGGCTGAGTCATGAAGAGGGAGCATTCAGAGCCATAAAGAGAGAAGGGTCACAGCTTTAATCATAAGATCATCTTTCTAATGACAAAAGTGAATACCAAATCCCTATTTTGCATAATGCCAGTCAGTAAACGTGCACTATGTTCACCTTGAGGGTTTAAAGGTCCAAGGTCACTTTTTGAAGATAAATATATACAGGCGAGTCTCATCTTATGCGGGGGTTCCGTTCCTCGGTTAGCACGTAAAGCAAAAACCACGTAAAGTCAAAATTACATTGAGTTGAATGGCGGGCAGAATCACCCGCACTACAGGTACAGTATTAAAATTGTTATTTTTCTCTTTTTTTGTTTTTGTTTTGTTTTTGCCAACCGCGTAAAGCTGAAATTGCGTATGTTAAATGCGCGTAAGATGCGACAGACCTGTACTTACATGTGGCATGCTCCATTGACTGGGCATTGAGAAATTTAATGTATTTTCACAAATTTCTCCCCGAGATTCCTTTTTCCACCACTTCAAGTTCAAGCTTTTTGTCCTTACCTTTTAAAGCCCTACCCAGCTTTGTGCTGATCTGCTGTTGTTTCCAAGCACTTTGTCTTGCCCTTATGCTTCACCAATGATAATAGCCTTGACTGCCCACTTGTTTGCTTCTTTCACAGCTGTCTTTGCACCTTGCTCCATGTGGCTCAGAACTCATGGAATACCCTTCCTGAACTGTCCCAGAAGGTCAACTCTCTCCTCCTCCAGATCCCTTCTCAAGATCCTCTTCTTTCAGGATAGCTATGAGAAATTGGTCAATTAACAATAGTTGGATTGAAGGGCACTTGAAATCAGTTGATATGTATTTAATTAAAAAAAAAAAAGAAAATGCATATCGCTTGTTTTAAAACTATATAAAAATTGTACATATCTGTTTGTATCCCTCCCCATCACCCTTCTCATGTTGCTCATCTTCTGAGACTGTAAACTCGATGGGGCAGGCGCTGTATCTGTGTGGACAATGTCTAGCACTTTCTAGATGCTACTGGAATACAAATAAACTGCAATCCATTATTTTTTTTAAAGTCAAATTTGAATTGAAGTCAGTTATAATAGGCTATTTTCTTTTTGTTAGCCAAAGTCTGTAGGATCCATGTAAGAAACAACGATACCGGGGAATGACTGAATTCAGTGTTTTTTAGGAGAAAATAAATGACATGAAAGCATTTAAGGAATGGGGAACCTAATTTTTCCAGATCTCTAATTTTTGTGGCCGGCAAAGATTGGCAGTGGCCAGAGAAACATGAGTACATCCAGGATTTACATCTCAATAACGTTATGCTTTGTACACAGTAAGCACCATGATCCAATTAGTTTACTCTATAATTCAAGGAACTCAATGTGGAATCTTCCATTTTGGGGTTAGTTTAGCCATAAAAACTATTCTGAGAATGAACTTTAATCCATATCTTATCTTCTGCTTGAAAATGAACATCCTTTCTATTCTTATCATACTGTTTCTGCTTTTTAAAAATTTTTGAGTGTTAGCCATATTCCTCTTGGCAATTATACTAAGTTGTTCCGACTCAGCTATTGGCTGCACTTGGTTACCTTTGGAATTCTCTCTCTTTTCATGACTCCACTCCAGAGACCCCTTTAATAACCTGCCCAGATTTAATCCTGCCACGAAAGCCATGTATGCTCTGATGCATACTCTGGTTTATCTTCAGATCATATAAATCTTTCACTCTGATACAACTTAGTTTACAGACTACAGTAAAGAAGAAAATCTGATAATCATATATGCCAGCTCATTAGGTTGGCCTTGTGGTAAGACAAAATCACGGAATTAAAAGCTGTGTTCACTCTTTTAGCTAAATTGGTCTGCAGTCAGATGATAGTGTTTGTTTCTTCCCAGATATTACAAATTATCTCAACGTTGTCCCAGTTCATAGCATCATCAGTGATGTCAGCACAATTCTGTGTATAAAATTTACTAAGGGCTTGTCTATGTGGATGTTTAGTGCCTGGCACGCTGCGGCGTAAATCTACAGAGCTCCTGTATGCTGTGTATTAACTGCATGGACACTGCTGAACACTAACAGTTTCCAGCTGTGCACTATGGCGCTCTTAGTGCACAGCGGCAAGGTCCGCATGGATAGTTAGAGTGTGGCACTGGTGCATGTAGATTTACACCTGAGCTTGCCATGCACTAACTTGCCATTTAGTCATGCTCTAGCATATTCCTGCTAACTATGCCACAACATACCTCAGAACACTGCGTGAAGCTAGGTACTACATGAAAAAAGATATATAATTATAATTCTTTGTATCAACAGAGTGAATATTTTTAGAATAAATGATATGTAGAAATGAAAGGATACTTCCCTAGGACTATAACATTTTTCAAATACTGCTAGGGCAAATCTGGGGCCTACACAGGTTGCCAGTGTTTCTTCAAATCCATATATTTTAAGATTTCTACAGTTACATATTTATAAAAAACCATAATGACTAATTTCTCATTAACTATCTTTGGGAGATTTCTATTTTTGCATAATGTCTGTTCTTAAATGTTTTTTGTCTTAGTAATTAGGCATGCTACACTTTCATCCTATGATATCCAATTTTTGAAAGAAATTCACCACTACTAGAGGAAGTGACCATATGAACAAAATCTCAGTACTTTTTTTGGTCTTGTTGCCAATGTTGAAAGAATTTTGTGGGAAAGTTGTAGTGGAAAGAGGAAAGTGACAGAACAGAAGCAAGAGCTGTTGAAAGCTATGAGATGTTGGTATTGTGCTGAAATCTGGTATCACCTGTTGAAAACTGACATGTTGGTGTATCCTCCTGAGAATGATATTTGGTGATTTTTCTAACGGGGATCAGTAAAGAATCTACTAAGCAGTGATCTTCACTTCTAATATGATAGCAGAACACCCACTCCTGAAACCTTGTCTTGGATTGAACTGGAAATATCACTTATTTATTTTTATATTTGTACATAAGTAAAATGAAGTGTGTTTAAGACAATGGTATGAAACAAAACATTTTAATAAAATCTGGACTAGATACAAAGGTATGTTTCAGGTGGCTGATTTTCATAAAATAAAACTAGGGATGCTCTCATGTTGGAGAATGTGACATGCGTGGAAGGCTGTCAGAGATAGTAGACAGGGCAGGGAGGGAAAGTGGCAAGCATGCAAAAACAAAAGCTGGGAATATGGCAGAGATATTTGGCAGCTGCCCTTATATGGAAGGGGTGGGGGGGATGCCCTACACCATGCCAGAGTGGAGCTTCCATAGCCTTGCCTATAAAAGGCAAGGCTGTCAGAAATAGGGGCCCTTTCATTGACGATTTTCACTTCTTGGGTGTTGGAAGTGACAATTATTTATTATTTGTATCACAGTAGTGCCTAGCAGCCTGAGTCATGGACCTGGACCCCAATGCACTGGGTGTTTTACAAACACAGAACAAAAAAGATAGACCGTGTCTCAAAGAGCTTACAGTCTAAGGCCAGGTTTGCAGTAGAAACTTTTGCCAGTATAGTAATGCCAGGCAGAAGTGTGTTTTTTGGGGGTGGGGGCAACAGCTTTAGTGTGGATGCAATTATTTTAGCATAAAAGTGGTTTTGCAGTTGTACCTTTTTTTGCTCACCAAACCGGTTCAACCCTCATGGCAAAAGCACTTTGTTGCTGGTAGAAGCTGCATCTGCACTGGGAGAGTTTGCTGATAAAGTTATACCTGTAGAGCTGTACTTTTAAACCTTATCTCGTGTAGACTTAAGTATCTCCCTCTTCCCCCATCTCAGGCCACCTGCCACCCCAGAAGGGGGGGAGGGGGAAAGGATTATACCTCCCTCCCTCTTCTAACTCCCAAACGTAGAGGGGGAGAGGAGGAAAGTGGGGGGCAGTGAGGGAGTAAGAGGGAGCTGCTGCTGGGAGGCAGCCAGGGGAGGAAGGTCCAAAGAGACAGCGGGGTGGGCTGACTGGGGTCGCTGGGCCGCGGATTCCCCAGGCCTGGTGGGGGAGCGGCGGCGGGTCCGGCCCGTTCACTCTCCAGTGGCCCTGGCCGGCGGCTCCGCGACTTCCGGACCGGCTCCAAGCCGGACGCAGGCCCCGCGGGACCTTTGGCCGGACGGGACAGTGCGGAGCGGCCCCTTCGGCCGGGTAAGAGCCGCAGTGAGGGGCCGGAGGAGCAGACGCGGCCCGCCACACGGGGCACCGCTGACACCGAGCGCCCTGGCGCCAGTGCCCGGGAGCCGGAGCGGCCCGGGGGGAGCAGGCGGTCACTGCGTGTGTTGAGTAGTGAGTGCCCTGGGCAGAGCGGGCTACTACTGATTGTAAGGAAGTTTAACACACACACACCGCTGAGGGGTTTCCATGGAGATATTTTAACATGTCACTTGACGCCTTTTTATTTATTGTTAAAAATCTCCCATTTAACAATTCAGCTGTGGCGACAGCGTGGCCCGCCGGAGCGGCAAAGGGGAGCTGCTGCAGCCACCCGCAAAATCCCCCAACAGGGGTCTGCCCACTAGGGACAGGGCAGCGCTGTGCTGGTCACTTGCAGTAATGCGGGGGACGGACGACATTTTCGGGTTGACCCCAAAACTAAAATATTTAGATCCTCTCTGCAAACTGAAACGTTAAAAAATCATTTGGGGTGAAACAAAATGTTTTGTTCCACCCATAAATAAAACATTTTTCTTTTTCCGTTTTGTTTTTTTGTTTTTTGTGTGTGTGTTTTTAGCAATTTAGCAATACGTTCATAATTAAATTGCAGTAAATTTGGAAACAAAAATTGCCTTGAATCTAAAGGTCCCAATATTTAATTTTGAAAATGTCAAAATATTTTGTTTTTTCCAAACAAAACAATTTGGTGAAATTGACACAAATTTGGTCAACCCAAATCTGCCTTTGTCGGCAAATAAAATAAAATATAAAAAAAGGCAGAAAAGTTTCACCCAGCTTCAATCCGGTAATCTCCACTTGTCACACTACCATATTAAAAGTGAGTACATCTGCAGTCTGCTTTGTTGCATGTGTACTGGTTGTTTATATGTTATATCTGTGCAGAACTACAGATATTTCAAATTACATTAGATTCAGCTCTAAGACTTCTGGCAGCTTGCCAATGTGAATTTCAGTTATACAAAGTTTGGGCACTTCTGGCTCAAATGGAGGCCCCATAATGAACAGTTCTAACTGGGGTTATGTCTGTCTGGCAGTGCAAACGTTCTAACCTTAGCACTTCAGAGTGATCCCTTGCATTTGTTAGATTTCCAAGGTTTCTGGTGGGAGTTCTTTATGAAAGATGTTTTGTTTATGTTGGACATCAAACACAAGGAATAATTAGAAGGAAAAATAGAGTAAATTTCAACAGAAATGTAAGGTTGTAGAGCTGGATAAAGTATGCTTGGCTGCTTACTGGTGAAAAGTGCATTTCTTGGCAAGCTGGACCCTATCAAGGCTTTGCTCGGAACTTCTAACAGATAGTTTGGTTTAAAAGCTCTTAAATCTTTCATTCTCTTTACAAGAGCATGCAGCAAATTAAAAAAGAAAAGGGGAAAACATTTTGTGGATTTAAATAAGAAAAATCTTTCCAGATGAAAGACTTGGTACCACCTGTTGTGGTAAAAATAAGATCTACACTCTTCTACTCAGAACAAAGGCCAGAATTACTTGGCCTACCTGTAATGTTTTTGAAATGTCTCCAATAAAAATAACACATCATGTGGCTTTCTTGATGAAACAAGGTTGAGTTACTGGTCCCTCAGTGTAATTTGGACTCTGTTGCACTGGAATGATATCTATGTACTTTCTCTAATGATGACCTTATATATACACGGTATTGATAGATGGTGAAATTTAGAACAATTCTGGTGAAATTAAATGTTGCTTGTCTGTCAGTGATATAAAAAGTAATATCAGGCTGAAGGTTTGATATTTATTTATGCAAATGTTGATGAAAAACTGGAATTAAGACTTTCATGTAGGCTTTTTTATTTTTCAGAATATATTTTTAAATTATGAAGTTTGTAGTCCTTTCAGTGGTGAGGATGGCTTTGAAAACGTAACAGCTGCATTGCTGTCTGCTCTGTAGCCAGCAGCACTGTAAACCCAGTATGAGTCCCACTAAATTGATTGGAAGGACTCATCTTGACTTCAGTGGGATTTGCATTGGTCCTTAAGCAGTATGAATTTTCCCTACAAACTAATCCTAATACGGAGCACACAGTAATGAGATGAGCCACTGAATAAATGACTGTATTCACTGGGTATTTTCACTTATTTCTTTCTTACAGTTGTTAGGCATAAGGGCTGAATACATCAGTTGTGTAATTCCTTGGACGAGTTTAGTTCATTGACTAAAAAGTGATTATTGATGAAAGTTCTGGGTTGCAACTGGATCAAGGCTGCTCATTTCTCTTGCCTGCCTATTAAACTACTTCAGACTTATGTCTGCTTGCTGTAGCTTTTTCACCATTTTCCATGCACTATTATTAATTCAATAATATAGTTTCTTACCTCGTGTTTCAGTGTTTAGTGTTTTACCTAGTGTGGGGCAGATCCTCAGTGGTTGTAAATTGTATAGCTTCACAATGGATGATAGGATTGTAGGGACTGTATTTAAACACAGCAGCAGCTACAGTCTTACATGACAAATTAATAAGAAAATAAAAAAAGCTGAGATTTGTGATGTACCTTCATTACCAGAGTTAAATAATAGTTAGCTAGATATTTAGACAGTTAAGTAAATACTCTGCTACCAACATTTGGATATAAAAATTTGGACAAATAGCAACCAAACTTCAGTTGTAGTTAACAGTTAAAATTTTCTTTATTATTTAGGGCATGATTCTGTAGGTGTGCCAGTTTGCAGTAACTCAGAGATCAATGAAAATGTGCATAAGAGTAAGAAAAGTATGGGATATTTTTTTAGAAGGTCAGGCTCTTATATTTTATTTGGTGCTTTTTTGAGAGAATGATAGAGGATTTCTGGAGGCAAATAATCTATGCAATAAACCAGGTCTTAATTTAAACCTACATGATCAGCCTTTAATAGCTAGTTGCAATGCAGTGCCATTGTTAACATTGCCCAACTGCTCCCCCTTGTGCTAGATAGCAATGGTTTTAAATGCACGTTAACTGATTGTGTGTGTTTAGTCTGGAACCATATTTATTTACATTTGTTACTATTATATTTTATGCAGTATTGATACATGTAGTTGGTTTAGTATTAGTGTTAATTAGCTCCAAAAATGTTAACTGTAAGGGGATTGTCAAGTAGTTTATACCTAAAATTTGATCTAATTAAAAATTAGGTTAAATATAGTTTAAAATTAAATATAGTGATGCATGTCCTCCAAATTAAACGATGTGATTTTTAATAGAAAAATAATCTACATATCTATTATGGGGAAGCTTTTGAAAAGCCACTGTTTTTGGAAGAATAAACCCACACCCCAGAAAACGTAGGTACCATCCTTTGACATCTGGCTCTTCAGCATAAGCAGGTAAATAACAAGCTGTATTCCTAGGCATTATTAAATATTCTGGTGCATAAAATGTCTTCATAAGATGCTACAAAGTTGTTTTAACAAAAACAGCCAAGTTAATTTCAACTTCTTTTAAAATATGGGAGGAAAATTGTCTGACAAATAGGAAAAACAAAACCTCAGCATGGAGACTTTTTGTTTCAAATATGCAATACGTGGCCTTTAATTTGCTGTGTGTACTTTCTAATTTGTTTGTGCAAATGATAGCATGCACAGAATTTATGTGCAACTTATTCTGCTCACGAAATTGTGCATGCTCAGTTGGAAGCTGGGTTGAATCCTCTGAAAACTTGATTCTTACATTCTCTGATAGTTAGTGGAAGTATTTAATATTTGTATGTGCTAGTTGTAACACAAACATGTAGTAAATGACTGTCCTAGTGGAAAGCTAAAGATACTCATCTTGTTGGTATCCATTAGATTAAAACTAGCATTACATTTTCTAGTAATAAAACATGATACTTCTGTAGCTATTTTCACCTAAAGATAAGAATGTTTTACAAGTTTTAATGAGCAAATAATCAAATCTCTGTGATGTAGGTAAATATTAAACCCATTTTATAGATGGGGAAACAGGTACAGATGTAACTTTCCCAAGGTCATACACCAAATCAGTGGTAGAGGCCATGAATCCTGATTCATACTCCCTTGCTCTAAATGTTAGATATATTCCCTCCCTAAAGATGCCACTTCTAGTCCATGTTTTCCAGTACAGCAGTAACTATTTTAGAGGCTTGGCCACTTCTTTGTGTAAAATATGTGGTTTCTTTTTTTTGCTACAGGTCAGTACTATGCATGAGCTTTTTATAACCGTCCATATCACTGTAGTGTCTGGAATAAAAAGTGATATCATGCTTAGTCCTCTACTAGTTAGTTTCTGTCTGGCAAGATTTTGTCAGGATTAATGTTTTCTGTTTATTAATATATTAAACCATTTTAGTGCATTTTAGATTACATTTGAGCTGATTTTAATTAATGTATTTTATCATTTTTAAGAGGACTCACATTTTACATGAACAAGCTCAGGGTTGTATGTGTCATGTCTATTTAAATTTTTACAGTTAATTGGATACATATGTACTGTATTAAAACCAATATGCTCAGATCCTAAGTGGTTTTATGAAAATGAACAGATTTTTATTTAAAACAGCTTATTTTCATCCACTTTTAACCCAAACCATTTTTCAATACAAATATATTTGGATGTGTATGTATGGTTATGTTTTCGCATTTCTTTTCCAAACTCAGATTTATTTTACTAATTTAATAGATATTCATTGAATCAGTGCTTTTTAATTGAAGCCAATAAAATTTAATGCCAGTTTCTCTGAAGCAATGCCAATTAACTAAAAAAACCCCACATTTCTGAAATGGATGTGTTCATAGAGTGCCTGTCAAGTACCTGACAGAAAATGGAGATAAGGAAAGATGTAGAGGGAGAGGACTAAAATTAGGGACACTAGATCATAAAAAGGAATAAGGTTTCAGAAACGTACAAAGAGTTTTTAAATAACATGTTTTGTCAAAAAATTTCTTAGCTAATAATTATGTGAGCCAAAACCAAGTAATAAAGCCAGTGTTATTTTATTCTTAGAATGCAGTTTAATTCAAACCAGTTAGTTAATAAGATCTGTGAATATAGGCTAGAGACAAGGTTTAGCAATTTTAACTACTCACATTTATTGAAATGAAGCATTTTAGAAAAGTGGCAAAATTAAATGGAAGATAGTGTATCTTAAGTAAACACAGTGCAGGTGTATTGGAACTAATATACAGTAGTCTTACTCAGACCAAAGTAGATTTCCATTCATGTAAACATGTTTGCCAGCGGATGGTGTGCTCTTAGAACATTTGGCAAAGGGTCACTCCCAGATAAGGTCATATAATAAATGACAAGTAGAATTTTTAAATGCTTTCAGTGGATTAATACAATGGATTTTTTAAGATTAAGGGGGTTATTACATCCATTTGGTGCCTTTACTGCTGGAAAAATAACTGAGAGCAGAAGTTTTTTGTGTTACCTTGGAAAAAGATCTTCTAGAAGTCAAACACTATTAACTTTAATGAAGTAGCTTTGATGGCAGGGAAAAGACAGCTGATACTACACTTCCCTAACAATAAACCACATTGACAGATAAAAACAAACATGTGCAAGATAACATATAGCATTTCAGAGAACAGGGCCAGTAACTAATGTAGACTGATGTGAACTTTGTTTTTCTTTAAAAACTATTACTTCTTCTGTTGTGGTAACTTCTAAAAGCAGAAAAATTTAATTCTGTTTTTATGGCAAAGTTTAAACATGTTATTACTGGAGTAGCTAAGTATGACTGTTCTGACAACTCTAATACCTATGACTGTAACTTTTGGAGAACAGATACATCTTCTAGAAGATTGCTTTACTTATCAATTTTGTATACTACTGTTTAACTTAATTGGAAGAAATAGTAAGTTCTTTGGTTGTGATAACTTGCTCCACCTATTTGCCACACACACCCCCCACCTCTTTAACTCCTTTAATTTTGCATTCTACTCTGGAAGCCTGGTACTGATCTGGTCATTGTTACTAAAGTAGCTGCAGAGCCTTATTACCTTTCAGGCATTACTAACAGTGAGGCAAAATGGACAGAATGCACTTGGCTAAAGTAAACAGTACGGGGCGTTTGGTTAATTTTTTGTCACTAATGCTTGTTTGAGACAGAATAACTGTGTGTGGATTTGACTGCCTTAGTTTATCTCATTATTAATCATAAAATCTAGTATAACTGATTTCAATGATAAAGCATAACCCAAATACACCTCCTAAATATTTTTCCTAACAATACTTAACTCAGTATTTTAAAACAATATTTTCATTCCATTAAAAAAAAAATTAGAAAACCCTCAGAAAAATAGTCCATTGTTCTGGGGCAGTACTTGCGGATAACTTGTATAATTTCTCGTACCAGTGATCATGAAGGCTCATACAATAGATATGAATCTCATTGTTGAGTTTGGTGGTTCAGTTTAGCCCCTAACTCACTGGGACATAGCATGCTGGGCTGTCTCCTACAGTTGGAACCAAGTAGTCCTAGCTGGGGACCTAAAATTGGGGAGGAACTCATGGGAGTCAGACATTTAAAATAACTTGAGTGCTGTTGAATTATTCCTTCCTCTTACCTTTGCTACTTGTAGCAATCAGCATGCTCTCGTGGGGTGTATTTAACAGTGGATTTCCTTTTGTTTGATCCTTATCGATACTTGAAAGAAATGTAATTAACGTTTTTTCTTCAGACGTTATTCTGTGTAGAATAGAATTTTCTGTGTTTCTTCTGTTGTTTTCTGTTCTCAAAGAGCCTCATGCGAAACCAGTATCTCTGAAAGTTCACTTGCTCCTACATGTTTCAAAGAGGTGCTGTATCCATAATTTGTTGGCTTGTCGCACCTTAAAAATTCGATGTTAGTCAATTGGGAATAAACAAATAGAGGATTATCGGTGGAAGTGGTGAATAAGCAGCAGAAGCAGGTAAAACTAAAAATCTTGCTTTCTTTCACTGAGCAAGAAAAAGCATTAGGTTAGAGAAATACAGAAAATGATATATAGGCAGAGAATGTGAGGTGAATATTAAAGGTGATTTCACATATGGAAAATTCCACTAAAGTTCATGGGAAACTTGTATATGCAAGGGAGCAGTGTGAAGTGATCCTAAAATTACTCTGAAGGAGGTAGCAGAGGCCACATAGGTTTGAAGAGTATGCATTCTAGGATGAGGGAAGGATGTGAAGGAGGTCAGAAAGGTTGGGGCTATAGTGAGAGCATGATGTACTTCGCCTACTCCCGGCCCTCAGAAAGATTTCTAGGGGCCTGTTCCAGCTGGTGTAATGCAGCCCGTTGGCTGCTCAGATTTGGGTAGGAGGCCAGTTCAGCCACCCGGCCAGTGCAGAATTGGGGGAGGCATAGGGCATGTGTTGCCTCCCCTCCCAGTCGCACTGTGGAGTTTGAAGATTGAGCCGTAGGCTTTAACAAAAGGAGCTAACCATGTCATCTGCTCTTTCCTCATATTGTATATGTTAAACTACTGAAGTTCTTATAACAAAACAAACAGACTTCCCACAGTTGAGATTTTTTTATATGAGCAACATGCCTTCTAAATAGAAGGCTTTTGAAAGATTTCAGGAGACATTAGCATCTGTTTGTGTGTGAGTAGGCAGGAACATATATATATATATAGTGATGATGGAGTTGGAGTGATGATGATACTTACAGTTATAGCTCTTTGTGCTTTGAAAATATTAAATAATGAGGTATAAATAAAGATTATTCCCATTCGCAGAAATGGAAACTAATGCAAAATTTGTGACTTGCCTCATGCCACTATGTGATTTATGGGGAAAATTCGCAGGTGTTATGCCAAGGGTGGCTAGGCATTCCTATGTACTGGCTATTTCTGGCTGCCATGGTGGCTCAGAGGTAGCTCAGTCCTCTGCTGAATTGACCATGATCAGGGTGGAATGTTGCTTCTCCCTGTTAGTCCCTGTGCTCTGCTCAGCAGTGGAACAGGGATGAAATTGTCTTCCATGGGAAACTCCTTCACTGAAGTCCTTTTAAAGCTAGACAAGATAAAGCACTAGGAAAGGCCTGGTAGGAACAAGAGATGATCTAGACCAGTGGCTCTCAACCTTTCCAGACTACTGTACCCTTTTCAGGAGTCTGGTTTGTCTTGTTTACCCCCAAGTTTCATCTCACTTAAAAAGTACTTGCTTACAAATCAAACATAAAAATACAAAAGTGTCACAGCACAGTCATACTGAAAAATTGCTTACTTTCTCATTTTTACCGTATAATTGTAAAATAAATCAATTGGAATATAAATATTGTACTATATTTCAATGTATAGTATATAGAGCAGTATAAACAAGCCATTGTCCGTATGAAATTTTAGTTTGTACTCACTTCGCTGGTGCTTTTTATGTAGCTTGTTGTAAAACTAGGCAAATATCTAGATGAGCTGATGTAACCCCTAGAAGACCTCTGCGTACTCCCAGGGGGACACATACCCCAGTTTGAGAGCACTGGACTAGGTGACCTATTACTTCTTTTCCTGGGAGGTAGCCTCTACTACTCCTGTGATTCTACTCCATGGCTAGCAATGCATTGTGGATCCATTTAGCCGCAGATCATCTGGCGCTGTACATTCTCTTTCCTCTCCCCAAGCCTTGCTTTGTAGAGAGCCCTTGTGGATCTGGCTTCCCCAACTCCTATGCTCCATATGCAACAAACACCCACACTGATTACCCGTTTGTGGTCCTGAGGAAGGAGTCAGAGCATTTCTGTCACCCCAAGCAAAAAAAAAAAAAGCCGCGATCGGGCGGCGGCAGTTCAGCGGCAGGTCTTTCGCTCCTAGAGGGAGCGAGGGACCTGCCCCCCCCCGAATTGCCGCAGGTGCCGCCCCTCTCCCATGGCCGCCCCAAGCACCTGCTTGTTAAGCTGGTGCCTGGAGCTGGCCCTGGGAGGCAGGATTTGATCCTAATGTCCTTTCAATGTGAATGAATAATAATACTAAGACTAGAATTATTGCTGGTGTTTCCTGGTTTAGCCAACTGGAGAGCTTTTTGTTCTCCATGAGCCTATAAAAATATTCAATTTCTGCTTCCTACAAAAAACAATATTTGAAATATTATTATCCCCAAATACCTAGATTAATTCACTAAAGGTTCCTTTCTAAAGCAGAGAATTTACAGTTTGGAATTAGTGCCACCCCCTATATTAGCTTACACATTTTCTGGACTCAAGCCTCTCATCCAGGCCTTCACTATTTAAATTACACCAATGTAGACTCCCTTAGGCTTTGTCTTCACTGGGAAAAAACGCATATTCTTATAATGTAGTAACTAACGTGTGGTAAAATCCTAGCGAAGACAAGGCAATTCTTTGTTTACCTCAACCTGCGAACGTGTGAAAAGTACAAACTGCCTTGTCTTCGCTAGGATTTTACCCTGTGTTAGTTACCACAGGTTATCTATCACATAGTAAGAAAACGCCTTTCTTTGTAGCGTGGATGCACCCTTACACTCAGTTCCTTGGAAATAGATGATGTGTAAGGTTATGTCTACACTACAAGAGTAGTTCGATTTTATTTAAAGCGAATTTGTGGAACCGATATTACAAAGTCGAACGTGTGCATCCACACTAAGGACAGTAATTCAACTTTGTGAGTCCACACTAATGGGGCAAGCGTCGACATTGGAAGCAGTGCACTGTGGGCAGCTATCCCACAGTTCCCGCTGCCCATTGGAATTCTGGGTCGAGCCCCCAATGCCTGCTGGGGCAAAAAATGTGTCAAGGGTGGTTTTGGGTAACTGTTGTCATTCAACCCTCACTCCCGCTCTCCCTCCGTGAAAGCGCCGGCGGGCAATCAGTTCGCGCACTTTTCTGGTGATTGACAGCGTGGACGCCACATCACTGCGAGCATGGAGCCCGCTGCGATCATCGCTGCAGTTATGGCCGTTGTCAACAGCTCGCACCTTATTATCCACCTTTTTCAGAGGCAGATGCTGAGAAATTGGGCAAGGAGGCTATGGCAGCGCGGTGAGGACATTAAGTTTCAGAGGGGCACAGACCTCTCACAAAGCACGGGACCCCACGCCATGAACATCATGGTTGGCAATGGGTCATGTTGATGCTGTGGAACGGTGATTCTGGGCCCGGAAAACAAGCACGGACTGGTGGGACCGCATAGTGCTGCAGGTCTGGGATGAATCACAGTGGCTGTGAAACTTTTGGATGCATAAGGGAACTTTCCTGGAACTTTGTGAGTTGCTGTCCCCTGCCCTGAAGTGCAAGGACACCCGGATGCGAGCAGCCCTGACTGTCCAGAAGCGAGTAGCCATAGCCCTCTGGAAGCTTGCAACGCCAGACAGCTACCGGTCAGTCGAGAACCAATTTGGAGTGGGCAAATCTGCCGTGGGGGTTGCTCTGATGCAAGTAGCCAACGCAATCGTTGAGCTACTGCTCTCAAAGGTAGTGACCCTGGGAAACATGCAGGTGATCATAGCTGGCTTCGCTGCGATGGGATTCCCAAACTGCGGTGGGGCTATAGATGGAACTCACATCCCTATCCTGGGACCGGCCCACCGGGCCAGCCAGTACATTAACCGAAAGGGCTACTTTTCAATGGTGCTGCAAGCACTAGTGGACCATTGGGGACGTTTTACCAACATCAACGTCGGATGGCCGGGCAAGGTTCATGACGCTCGCGTTTTCAGGAACTCTGGTCTGTTTAGATGGCTGCAGGAAGGTATTTACTTCCCGGACCACAAAATAATTGTTGGGGATGTGGAGATGCCTATAGTGATCCTCGGGGACCCAGCCTACCCGCTAATGCCCTGGCTCATGAAGCCCTATACAGGCGCCCTGGACAGTGAAAAAGAACTCTTCAACTACCGGCTGAGCAAGTGCAGAATGGTGGTGGAGTATGCTTTTGGACTTCTGAAGGGGAGATGGAGAAGCTTACTGACTCGCTCTCATCTCAGCGAAACCAATATCCCCATTGTTATTGCAGCTTGCTGTGTGTTCCACAATCTCTGTGAGAGCAAAACGTTTATGGCAGGGTGGGATGTTGAGGCAAATCGCCTGGCTGCTGATTACGCCCACCCAGACAGTCGGGCGATTAGAAGAGCCCAGCGGGATGCGCTGTGCATCCGGGAAGCTTTGAAAGCTAGGTTCCACAGTGAGCAGGATAACCTGTGACTATTAAGTTTGTTTAAACAGAAGCTGAACCTGCCCCCGT
This sequence comes from Chrysemys picta bellii, assembly GCF_011386835.1. Classification (NCBI taxonomy): domain Eukaryota; kingdom Metazoa; phylum Chordata; order Testudines; family Emydidae; genus Chrysemys; species Chrysemys picta. Next base: position 64,284,944 of record NC_088794.1, read on the forward strand.
TTCTTTACCCAGTTAATGTTGACTATCCTTTCCAGTTACCAACCCCCTCCCCCCACTTCCAACACACCTTTAAAAATAAAATAAATGAAAATTTGTTCATTAACACAGTTTTCTTTATTAAGGATTTCGTGGTAAAGTGTTGAAACTGGGACGCAGACTGTGGTGGGGAGCGGGTGTAGTGATGGAAAGGACACTTCTAAACTCGAGGAATGACAGGCTCCCGCTCCTAGAGCGGTCCGCAGTGGTGGACTGGTTGTTTCAACGGAGCCTGCCACCCCTCTTTTTCGGAACTCTGTGTGTGGGGGCTATGTGACTTTGTGGCGGGGGAGGGCGGTTACAGATCCCCTGCTGCATGGCTCTGTCATCCAGGCTCAGGACCGCTGCATAAGATCTGTAACCGCCCTCCCCCGCCACAAACTCACATAGCCCCCCCACACAGAACATGAAAACCACCTCCCAGACTGACCAGGGTGCCTAGTGACTGCAATGTGTGTGTGACCTTCTGCTGAACCTGCCCCCATGACTGTACCCTGGTAAAGGTGACTGTCCTCTCCAATTACCAACCCCCTTCCCCCCCTTCAAACACACTCTCCTCTAAAAGAACATGACGGAAACAGTAATTAACAGAAATGTATTTTTTATTAACAACTACACTGTTAGGGGATGAAACTGGGACGGGGGCTTGGGTGAGGTGCTTTTGGAGTGAAGGAAAGGACTTATCAAATCTTTGGGAATGAGAGCCTTCTGCTACTAGAGCAGTCTGCAGGGGTGGACTGTTTTCACGGCCCCTGCCGCCCCTCCTTCTTGAGACTTTGGGTGAGGGGGGAATGGGACTTTGTGGCGGGGGAGGGCGGTTAGAGATAGACTGCAGCGGGGCTCTGTCCTCCTGCCTCCAGTCCTGCAGAACATCTACAAGGCGCCGGAGCGTGTCCATTTGCTCCCTCATTAGTCCAAGCAGTGTTTGAGTCGCCTGCTGGTCTTCCTGCCACCACCTGTCCTCCCGTTCTCTGTGTGATCGCTGGTATTGCGACATGTTCTCCCTCCACTGGGTCTGCTGTGCCGCCTCGGCTCGGGAGCAGCCCATAAGTTCTGAGAACATCTCGTCCCGTGTCCTTCTCTTTCATCGCCTGATCTGCGCCAGCCTCTGGGAGGGGGATGCCGGGGTAGCTCAGGAGACACTCGCAGCTGTGGGATGGGAAAAAGGGAGTGAATTCCTCACAAAGATACAGTTTTGTGAACAATGAATATAGTCTTTCTCTGTGAACAAGACCAGGCACAGTACCTGTCACATGCGCACTCAGTACAAGGTCGAATTTTCGGCCTTCCCATTGAGTGCCTGGGGTCTTGCTGTACAGATCACACAAGCGGGGCCGGACAACGGAATTCGGCTAGCAGGCGGACATGGTAAGCCATAGACTTTTGGCTGCTTAAAGCTTAATTTATAGCAGTGCCCTCCTTTCACATTCCAAGCAATGCTCCTAGTGTTGTCCAGTTCCTGCTGCGGGCAATCCGGCCAGCATGAACTCTGCCCCTGTCCCACCCCTCTCGCGGCTGTTCCTGGGAGAGATTTCTGCATGCTGCCCCTGTCCCGCCTCCACCCCGTGGCTGTAAACCGCCGGTTACAGTTATGTAAAGGAACAGGCAATCAGTCCCAATACTAACATTCCCCTAATTCAAAGCAGGTCACCATGAGTGATATCACTCTGATGAGGATTTCAGAGACAGAGAAAGAGTGCATGCTGCGTGAATGCCAGGAATCACCAGGGCCGTATGCCGCCATGCTTTGCGAGGCAATGATCCCGGAGTACTTGCTGCTAGCCTGGCGCGGAAAAGTTTCCTACCATGGAGGACGCAATAAGGCCACTCTCCCCAGGAACCTGATCCAAAGGCTTTCACAATACCTCCAGGAGAGCTTCGTGGAGATGTCCCTGGAGGATTTCTGCTCTATCCCCGGACATATTGACAGAATTTTCCAGTAGCTGCACCGGCAAGGACTAAAAACTAAAGCGCCTAGGGCAAACTAATCATGAAAAACCCATTGTTAAGATACCATTCCTATTCTGTTCAAAATAAATGTTTAAAACACTTACCTACTGATCCTTCCCCTGATTCATGGTCCGGGTTACCGCCTTGGGAGGGTTGGTAGGGGATCTCCGTGAGGGTGATGAAGAGATCCTGGCTGTCGGGGAAATCAGCGTTGAAAGCGCTGTCGACTGCCTCGTCCTCCTCATCTCCTTCCTCATCTTCCCCGTCCGCGAACAGCTCCGAGGAAGCAGCCGTCGACAATACCCCATCGTCAGAGTCCACGGACAGTGGTGGGGTAGTGGTGGCGGCCGCACCTAGAATGGAATGCAGTGCCTCGTAGAAATGGCATGTCTGGGGCTGGGATCCGGACCGTCCGTTTGACTCTTTGGTCTTCTGGTACCCTTGTCTCAGCTCCTTGATTTTCACGCAGCACTGCGTTGCACCCCGGCTGTATCCTCTCTCCATCATGGCTTTTGAGATCTTCTCGTAGATCTTCGCATTCCGTTTTTTCAATCACAGCTCCGAAAGCACGGACTCATCGCCCCACACAGTGATCAGATCCAAGACTTCCCGATCAGTCCATGCTGGGGCCCTCTTTCTATTCTGTGATTGCATGATCACCTCTGCTGGAGAGCTCTGCATCGTTGCCAGTGCTGCTGAGCTTGCCACTATGTCCAAACAGGAAATGAGATTCAAACTGGCCAGACAGGAAAAGGAATTCAAATTTTCCCAGGGCTTTTCCTGTGTGGCTGGTGGCTGGTCAGAGCATTAGAGCTCGGACTGCTGTCCAGAGCGTCAACAGAGTGGTGCACTGTGGGATAGCTCCCGGAGCTATTAGCGTCGAATTCCATCCACACCTACCCTAATTTGACATGGCCATGTTGAATTTAGCGCTACTCCCCTCGTCGGGGAGGAGTACAGAAATCGATTTAAAGAGACCTCTATGTCGAAATAAATAGCTTCGTTGTGTGGACGGGTGCAGGGTTAATTCGAGTTAACGCTGCTAAATTCGACATAACCTCCTAGTGTAGACCAGGCCTAAGTGATGCAAGTGATACCATTGTAGCTAATGGGTGTGAGTCACTGAGTTGTAGCAGCCTATGCACAGAGGGAACCAGAAGTCAGTGTAAGTCATACCAAGTCAGTGTGTGTGTGTGTGTGTGTGTGTGTGTATATATATATATATATAGATGACTGTTTTCAAAGCCAAATCCTGCTCTTTCCTTGACAGCCATAGAGATCCATCTGACAGTGCAGTACAGGGGGTTGAGTAAGCCATGTACAGCACAATGCAGTATGTTGTGACGTTTGGCTTCACATTAACATCCTGTGTGGCACAGCACAGAAGTTCTTGGTTTGGCCTCAGTGCTTGCTAGCTTCTTTTAAGGAAAATGAAAGTATTCCACAGATTCAGTATACAGTTTTAATTGCTTCTCATTACTCAGTAAAATCCACATTCATCACTGAAGACTACAAACATGGCAAGACTGAAGTTTTAAAATCCACTGTTGAGTTATCCGAGAGCATAAAAAAGCACATCCAGATGGAGCATTTTAATCACGATTGGATAGCACAGAAATGACTAGATTTAAAAAAAAATCAAAAGTTTGACAATCTTTGTACTAAAAACAAATTCAGTCCCAATCATTTTTTTTTAAAGTAACTGAAATAACAGAAAGTGGTCTGGAAAATCGGAAGAGGAAAATATAATGGATCTGGGTCTCCTTATTTTTGCTTTAGCTGCAAGATCATTTCCCCTTCACACTCTGGCCTTGCTTTTTAATATAGTATTATAGCCGATCTCTTTAGAAATTAATAATTCCCTATTGCTGTCTGATTTCATGGAGCAAAGTGTTTTTTGCTTGTAGGTTCACACACTTCTCATCTTTCCCGCCCCTTAGACCCAAATTTACTTCTGTCACATGACAGAAACCCTATGTTATTTCACATTTTGATATTTTAAGTTATATAGAGTGCATCAGAATTACTGACTCATGATCCTGATGCTATTAAAAGCAATTTATTTTAAGATTCCTGATCTACTTTTTTCTCTCTTACTTTGGCATAGTTGCATCGTGCAGTTGGACCTTTGGCAGGTGGAGTAATAATCTTAAATTTTAGAAATGTACATTCACGGAATTCAATGCCATCAGCTTAGTTCAGGATTGCAGAGAGCTATGCCCTCTTGTGTTCATTTGTAAAGAAATAGAAATAAGAATGAAAGAAATAGAAAGCAGCCTGGATTCTAGGACAAAACCTACTGTACTGAACTCAGCTGGTACTTATAAATCACAACTAATCTGATTCAGAGCCATGTATGATTCTTGAACTGTTTAAATAAAATATAATACAGGATTTTTCCCCCCTGAGGACATGTATTTTGATTTAAAATCTTATACTAAAAGGAAAGGAACAACAGAGTGTAGAACCCAGATATTATTAATAAGTTGATGAATGAAAAGGATAACAATCACCAAAATCATAATCATGTCAGATGTTTTTCCCAAAGAAAACCAGTATAAAACCTAATTATTACAAACAAGCTTCCTAATAGAGCATCTTCAGTTTTCAGACTGTTATTTCATGTGCCTCATATTTGGCCAAATACAATTAATTTATTGTAGATACTAGGGCTGTCGATTAATTGCAGTTAACTCACACGATTAACTCAAAAAAATTAACTGCGATAAAAAAAATTAATCACGATTAATCGCACTGTTAAACAACAGAATACCAATTGAAATTTATTAAATATTTTTTGATGTTTTTCTACATTTTCAAATATATTGATTTCTATTACAACACAGAATACAAAGTGTACAGTGCTCACTTTACATTATTATTTTTAATTATAAATATTTGCACTGTAAAAATGATAAGAAATAGTATTTTTCAATTCACTTCATACAAGTGCTGTAGTTCAGTCTCTTTATTGTGAAAGTGTAACTTACAACTGTAGATTTTTTTTGTTACATAACTGCACTCCAAAAACAAAACAATGTAAAACTTTAGAGCCTACAAGTCCACTCAGTTCTACTTCTTGTTCAGCCAATCGCTAAGACAAACAAGTTTGTTTACATTTATGGGAGATACTACTGCCTGCTTCTTGTTTACAATGTCACCTGAAAGTGAGAACAGGTGTTCGCATGGCACTTTTGTAGCCGGCATTGCAAGGTATTTACGTGCCATATATGCTAAACATCCATATGCCCCTTCATGCTTCGGCCACCATTCCAGAGGACATGCTCATTAAAAAATAATACGTTAATTAAATTTGTGACTGAACTCATTGGGGGAGAATTGTATGTCTCCTGTTCTGTTTTACCCGCGTTCTGCCATATATTTAATATTATAGCACTCTCGGATGATGTCCCAGCACATGTTTGTTTTAAGAACACTTTCACAGCAATCCTTGACTCTGAGAGCCAGCCTTACCCTGCTCTGCTGTGAGAACCCCCACTCCTGGGCTGTTCACGCACAGCCTCTGGCATGTAAGCTGCTCCTTGGATTGTGCAACCGAATGACACTAGCCAATATTTCCGGTCCCAGACACAACCCTAGGAACCTCCATCTTGCAGTGTCCAGTTATTCTTGCTAGACACTGCAAGCTTATATGAGTTCATCAATTTAACAAAGAAATTGATATGTACCAGGCTTATTATCCCCAGGGGAGTCTCTGACACGCTTCAAACCAAATGCACTGCTTCGGGTAGAATAAACTAACAAATTTATTAACTACAAAGATAGATTTTAAGTGATATTAAGTGATAGGCAAAAAGTCAGACTGGTTGCCAAAATAAAATATAAGCACACAGTCTAACCTCTCAACCCTGTTAGACTGGGCAACATCTAGATTAAGCAGTTTTTCTCACCCCACTGGATATTGCAGTCCTTAATATATAGGTTTGTTCCTTAAACCTGGGCCAATCTCTGTTGGAGTCTTGTCTTCTTCTCAGCGTCTTAGTTGCTTGCAGCAAGGTGGGGACAGGAGAAGGACCCAGTATGTGTCCACTCTGTCTGTTTTATACCCTCAATCCATGTGCTTGGGGAGCACAAGTCCAGGCATGTCTGGGGGGCATTGCTGAGTCTCTCCAAGCAAGGTTGAACAATTCCCCTGGTGTGGCCTCATGCAGGTGAGTCATTGCATTGTAGCTCTCTTGCTGGACAATGGCTGTTGATGAGTTGTTTGACATCCCACCCGGATGTTGGTTACTTTCCTTGCTGTTGCCTCTGGGGAGCTAATATCTGGCTGATTCCCCAATTTATGCCATGTTTTAGTGACCACCATACAACACAATTCTCATACCTTCATATGCATTAATGATACATATATATGGATAGAGAAATGACTTTCAGCAGATCATAAGCTTTCCCCTGATACCTTACAAGGCATGCTTTATATGTAAGATCACGATTATATGAAAATGAGGAATATGGAGTTACAGTACGTTCCCCACAGTATAGAATGTCACAGTACCAATGTGAGATTTCTAAGGATAGGTACAGCACTCGACCCAAGGTTTAAGAATCTGAAGTGCCTTAGAAAATCTGAGAGGGACGAGGTGTGGAGAATGCTTTCAGATGTCTTAAAAGAGCAACACTCCGATGCAGAAACTACAGAACCTGAACCACCAAAAAAGAAAATTAACCTTCTGCTGGTGGTATCTGACTCAGATGATGAAAATGAACATGCGTCGGTCCGCTCTGCTTTGGATCGTTATCGTGCAGAACCCATCATCAGCATGGACGCATATATTCTGGAATGGTGGTTGAAGCATGAAGGGACATATGAATCTTAAGCGCATCTGGCACGTAAGTATCTTGCGATGCCGGCTACAACAGTGCTATGTGAACACCTGTTCTCACTTTCAGGTGACATTATAAACAAGACGTGGGCAGCATTATCTCCTGCAAATTGTAACCAAACTTGTTTTTCTGAGCGATTGACTGAAGTAGGACTGAGTGGACTGTAGGTTCTAAAGTTTCACATTGTTTTATTTTTGAATGCAGTTATTTTTTTGTACATAATTCTACATTTGTAAGTTCAACTTTCATTATAAAGAGATTGCACTACAGTACTTGTATTAGGTGAATTGAAATATACTATTTCTTTTGTTTTTTACAGTGCAAATATTTGTAATAAAAAATAAATATAAAGTGAGCACTGTACACTTTGTATTCTGTGTTGTAATATATATATGAAAATGTAGAAAACATCCACAAATATTTAAATAAATGGTATTCTATTATTGTTTAACAGTGCGATTAATCATGCGATTAACAGCGATTAATTAATCGCAATTTTTTAATCGCTTGACACCCTAGTAGATACTAATATTTTTGTTAATAAAAATGCATGAACCCTCCTTAGTGTATTACTCCTTCGTGTAGTATTTTGTATATGTGTTTTTACAAGTTAAATTATAGTTGTAGTAGAAAGCAACTTCTTGCTTATCAGTGAGAGCATGGATAGTATATTTTACAGTAGTTGAAAAATTAGCATTATGTTATGAAATGTCAAGAAAGATGGAGATAAAAATGAAATGTACTGAATATTGTCTTGGAGCTCAGTCTGTACTGTCAGGGGAATGGACTGGGTGGTATAGTCATCTAAGTTCTAGGATTCCATATGGCTAAAATTAACATGATTTAGCATATTCAGTATTTTATATAGTCAGATTTCAATTGTTTTATATACATATATCAGAATTTACTGAAATCACAGTTTAGTTTAGTTTGAATTGTAGTGGAATGTACTTAAATATGGATTGTTCCCTCCCCACTTTTAAAGTTTTAATTCTAACCTTAAGTTGACTTTTGCCTACTGTGTGACCTCCTCTATAATTTTTAGGCTTATTTCCTGTGTGGGATCTGAAGTACACATAAATCATGCCTTAGGCAGACCTGTTCCTTAGCATGGATAATATTTTGATTCATACTGTGTAACACAATTTTTACAACAGTGCTGATTTCTTTTTTTGTCAGCCTGGAGTTCCTTTGATTTGGGATTTTAAAGAAAGTAAAAATTTACTTTAGTTTGCAAAGAGACAGTGGTTTAATGCAAGAGCTCTTCATCTCTTGAGACCTTGGTGAAAATCTAGATGGGATCACATGTAAAATGACAGTCTAACAATACCCATGAAAGCTTATGCCCAAATAAATCTGTTAATCTTTAAATTGCCACCAGACTCCTTGTTGTTTTTAACAATCCTCATTTAGACATCCATTCAAATCAGAACATCGCCTCATAGCTTGGCACAAGTCCATATGTTTAGTTGTTTCTGCTCAAGGCAGAACCAGGCCAGGAACAAACTAGGGTTTTGCAAGTCAGGATTAAGATCTATGAGAGTAGAGTGGTGTGAATTTGGATTTGTATTTCATTACAAATCAGAAACTTTAGCCTGGGTTTGCCTAAAGGTTTGTGAACTTTTTAGCAAATCTGCAGTGAGTTTCTTGTGAATCTGAGTGATTTCAGAGATTTTCCATCACAAAAAGATTTGTGTTCTATACGTTCCTTATAGGAATTAAGAACTGGATAGAAAATTTGGACATGAAACATGATCATCTTTTGACTTGTATGAGCACTGTTTACATACCAGTCTCCCTATTTTTTATTTATATTGCCTACCTGGTTTTTTAAAGTATATGAAGAAAAAAGAGCCAAATCTTGAATTCTCTGTTCAGCAAATTCCCATAGATTATAGAATTTAGGATTTGGCCAAAGGTGGGGGAAATGTGTGTGGGAGCTGCGATCGGCCAAACCTGTGGACGTGGCAGGTACACAAACCTGCCCGGCCCGCCAGGGGCTTTCCCTGCACAAGCTATGGAACAAGTTTGGGAACCACTGAGCTAGGCAAAGGCATTGAAACGCTAGCAGCAAGACTCAAGAAGGAGGTGGGGGTATGGAGTAGCATGTCATACGTCTAGGGGACTGGATGGCCTTCTCTGCAGGTAGACAAAGTTGTCTAGTTTCCTGCACATCTGCTCCTGCCGTTCTTTTCGCTGGTAGAACTTGCTATGGCCTTAGCTTTGGAAGATCTTAGTTTTCATCTTCACGTACTCCACATCCCACCCCATTCTGCCTACATGCATACACTTGACCTCTACCCATTCATCTGTATTGTTATCCTCTGAGATCTGACAAGCTAAATTGGGTTGGGTCAGATCAATAGTTGGGTAGGTAATCTCCAAGGTGCACCTAGATGCTGCTGGATGTGGTGTTTGTAAGGCTGAAGGTAGCACTCTTCCTTCCTAGTCAGTATTAAACCCCAGCATAAGAACATAAGAATGGCCATACTGGGTCAGACCAAAGGTCCATGTAGCCCAGTATCCTGTCTGCCGACAGTGTCCAATGCCAGGTGCCCCAGAGGGAGTAAACCTAACAGGTAATGATCAAGTGATCTCTCTCCTGCCATCCATCTCCACCCTCTGACAAACAGAGGCTAAGGACACCATTCCTTACCCATCCTGGCTAATAGACATTAATGGACTTCACCTCCATGAATTTGTCTTGTTCTCTTTTAAACCCTGTTATAGTCCTAGCCTTCACAACCTCCTCAGGCAAGGAGTTCCAGGCAAGGTTGACTGTGCACTGTGTGAAGAACTTCCTTTTATTTGTTTTAAACCTGCTGCCCATTAATTTCATTTGGTGGCCCCTAGTTCTTATATTATGGGAACAAGTAAATAACTTTTCCTTATTCACTTTCTCCACACCACTCATGATTTTATATACCTCTATCATGATTTTATATACCTCTATCATATCCCCCCTTAGTCTCCTCTTTTCCAAGCTGAAAAGTCCTAACCTCTTTAATCTCTCCTCATATGGGACCCGTTCCAAACCCCTAATCATTTTAGTTGCCCTTTTCTGAACTTTTTCTAATGCCAGTATATCTTTTTTTAGATGAGGAGACCACATCTGTACGCAGTATTCAAGATGTGGGCGTACCATGGATTTATATAAGGGCAATAAGATATTCTCCGTCTTATTCTCTATCCCTTTTTTAATGATTCCTAATATCCTGTTCACTTTTTTGACTGCCGCTACACACTGCGTGGACGTCTTCCGAGAACTATCCACGATGACTCCAAGATCTCTTTCCAGATTAGTTGTAGTTAAATTAGCCCCCATCCTATTGTATGTACAGTTGGGGTTATTTTTTCCAACATGCATGACTTTACATTTATCCACATTAAATTTCATTTGCCATTTTGTTGCCCAATCACTTAGTTTTGTGAGATCTTTTTGAAGTTCTTCACAGTCTGCTTTGGTCTTAACTATCTTGAGCAGTTTAGTATCATCTGCAAACTTTGCCACCTCACTGTTTACCCCTTTCTCCAGATCATTGGTGAACACCACTAGTTACCGCTCTCCATTCTGAAAATCTACCATTTATTCCTACCCTTTGTTCCCTGTCTTTTAACCAGTTCTCAATCCATGAAAGGATCTTCCCTCTTATCCCATGACAACTTAATTTACGTAAGAGCCTTTGGTGAGGGACCTTGTCAAAGGCTTTCTGGAAATCTAAGTACACTATGTCCACTGGATCCCCCTTGTCCACATGTTTGTTGACCTCTTCAAAGAACTCTAATAGATTAGTAAGTCATGATTTCCCTTTATAGAAACCATGTTGACTTTTGCCCAACAATTTATGTTCTTTTGTGTGTCTGAGAATTTTATTTTTTACTATTGTTTCAACTAATTTGCCCGGTACTGACGTTAGACTTACTGGTCTGTAATTGCTGGGATCACCTCTAGAGCCCTTTTTAAATATTGGTGTTACATTAGCTATCTTCCAGTCATTGGATACAGAAGCCGATTTGAAGGACAGGTTACAAACCATAGTTAATAGTTCTGCAATTTCACATGTGAGTTCTTTCAGAACTCTTGGGTGAATGCCATCTGGTCCCGGTGACTTGTTACTTTTAAGTTTATCAATTAATTCCAAAACCTCCTCTAGTGACACTTCAATCTGTGACAATTCCTGAGATTTGTCACCTACAAAGAACGGCTCAGGTTTGGGAATCTCCCTAACATCGTCAGCCTTGAAGACTGAAGCAAAGAATTCATTTAGTTTCTCCGCAATGACTTTATCGTCTTTAAGTGCTCCTTTTGTATCTCGATCATCCAGGGGCCCCACTGGTTGTTTAGCAGGCTTCCTGCTTCTGATGTACTTAAAAAACATTTTGTTATTACCTTTTGAGTTTTTGGCTAGCTGTTCTTCAAACTCCTTTTTGGCTTTTCTTATTACATTTTTACACTTAATTTGGCAGTGTTTATGCTCCTTTCTATTTACCTCACTAGGATTTGACTTCCACTTTTTAAAAGATGCCTTTTTATCTCTCACTGCTTCTTTTACATCGTTGTTAAGCCCCGGTTGCTCTTTTTTAGTTCTTTTACTGTGTTTTTTAATTTGGGGTATACATTTAAGTTGGGCCTCTTATTATGGTGTCTTTGAAAAGCGTCCATGCAGCTTGCAGGGATTTCACTCTAATCACTGTACCTTTTAATTTCTTTTTAACTAAAAGAACTCCTCATTTTTGCATAGTTCCCCTTTCTGAAATTAAATGCCACAGTGTTGGGCTGTTGAGGTGTTCTTCCCACCACAGGAACGTTAAATGTTATTATATTATGTTCTCTATTTCCAAGCAGTCCTTTTATAGTTACCTCTTGGACCAGATCCTGCACTCTGGACTAAATCGAGAATTGCCTCTTCACTTGTGAGTTCCTGTACCAGCTGCTCCAAGAAGCAGTCATTTAAAGTATAGAGAAATTTTGTCTCTGCATTTCGTCCTGAGGTGACACATACCCAGTCAATATGGGGATAATTGAAATCCCCCACTATTATTGAGTTCTTTATTTTGACAGCCTCTCTAATCTCCCTTAGCATTTCATCGTCACTATCACTGTCCTGGTCAGGTGGTCGATAATAGATCCCTACTGTTATATTCTTATTACAACATGAAATTACTATCCATAGAGATTCTATGAAACATGTGGATTCATTTAAGATTTTTACTTCATTTGATTCTACACTTTGTTTCACATATAGTGCCACTCCCCTGCACAATCTGTTCTGTCCTTCCGATATATTTTGTACCCTGGAATGATTGTGTCCTATTGATTGTCCCCACTCCACCAGGTTTCTGTGATGCCTATTATATCAATATCCTCCTTTAACACGAGGCACTCTAGTTCACCCATCTTATTATTTAGACTTCTAGCATTTGTGTACAAGCACTTTAAAAACTTGTCACTGTTTATTTGTCTGCCCTTTTCTAATGTGTCAGATTCTTTTTTATGTGAACGTTTCTCGTCTGATCTGGCCCATACTTGTTCCTCTTCCATCCTCTCCTCCTGGCTAGAACCTAGAGAATCTCTATCAATAGACTCTGCTCTAAGAGAAGTCTCTGTCCGATCCACGTGCTCCGCTGCAGCAATCGGCTTTCCCCCTTTGCTTAGTTTAAAAACTGCTCTGCAACCTTTTTAATGTTAAGTGCCAGCAGTCTGGTTCCACTTTGGTTTAGGTGGAGCCCATCCTTCCTGTATAGGCTACCCCTATCCCAAAAGTTTGCCCAGTTCCTAATAAATCTAATCCCCTCCTCTCTACACCATCATCTCATCCATGTATTGAGACTCTGAAGCTCTGCCTGCCTACCTGGCCCTGCGAAGCCATTTCTGAGAATGCTACCATAGAGGTCCTGGATTTCAGTCTCTTTCCTAGCAGCCTAAATTTGGCCTCCAGGACCTCTCTCCTACCCTTCCCTATATCACTGGTACCTACATGTACAACGACCACCGGCTCCTCCCCAGCACTACACATAAGTCTATCTAGATGCCTCGAGAGATCCGCAACCTTCGCACCAGGCAGGCAAGTCACCATGCAGTTCTCCCGGTCATCACAAACCCAGCTATCTATGTTTCTAATGATCGAATCTCACATTACTAACACCTGCCTTTTCCTAATGACTGGAGTCCCCTCCCCTGGAGAGGTAACCTCAGTGCGAGATGATACCCCAACATCATCTGGAAGGAGGGTCCCAACTATGGGAAGGTTTCCCTCTGCTGCCGTTGACTGCTCTCCTTCCCTGAGCCTTTCATCCTCCTTAACAGCGCAGGGGCTGTCTGACCGGAGGTGGGAAAAATCTACAGTGTCCCAGAAAGCCACATCAACATACCTCTCTGCCTCCCTTAGCTCCTCCAGTTCTGTCACACTGGCCTCCAAAGCCCATACGCGGTCTCTGAGGGCCAGGAGCTCCTTGCACTGAATGCACACATACGCTACCCACCCCCAGGGCAGGTAATCATACATCCTGCACTCTGCGCAATAAACTGGATAGCCCCCAATCTGCTGCTGGGCTTCTGCCTGCATTCTCTCCTACAGCTATCTAGGTTAATGATAGGGTTTTTGTTTAAATCAAGAAGATTTCATTATAGTTTAGTGTAAAGGTTTTAAAGAATGGCAAGTGTACCTCACCTCCCTGTTAGCAGCCCCTGTTTGCAAAGCTCTCTGGTGGCTTGCTCACTGCTTTATAAAGCCCTGGCCTTCCTTATAGTCCCGCCCCCTGACTAAGGCTCAGCCAATGAACAGAGGCTTCTAGATTTCAAACCATGTTTAGAAGCTCACAGCTTCCAACTGCTGGCCACAGCACATGGCCCTTCAAACAAACAAACAGACAAACAAACAAACAAACAAACAAACAAACACAAGCTCAGCACACAGCAAGTAACCCCCAAACACAAACTACAGACAGCCACTTGTATCAAGGGTCCCGTATTTGCTCCTCCTTCACCTGGTATTAAAGGTTATTGTCATGAGGCTGGAATAAATAGAAAAGAAAACCACCATTACTGAAAAATGCCTTTGCCTTGTTTAAGGGTTGTAAAGGGCTAATTAATTTGATTTTATATTAATATTTTTTTTAAAGTAGCACCAAAAGAGAGATTATTTTCCTTCTAAAATGTAATCACAGTTTCATAGAAGTTAGAGATGGCAAAGTACTCAGGTCATCTTGCCCAGTCTCATTAGCAAAGGTTTGAATGTATTTATTCTTCAAACAATTTTATCAATCAATAATTTTAGGGCCAGATCCTCACTGGTATAAACTAGCATAGTTTTATTGATTTCAGTGGAGCTATACCATTTTATAGCACCTGGGGATCTGGCACTTAAACTTTATGCTCTAGAAAAAATTGTTCAGTGTTTTGAAATTAAAGGGATGTTTGTTTTTATTTTCTAAGAGGAAAATTATGTGATTCAACATTTCTTTTGAGCATTTCTCAAATATTTCATTTGTCTGTGCAGAGTTCTTGGTCTGGCTAAAAAATAAATGTAACAAGCAGAAGGAGTTATAATTACATATATCTGTGACTTCTGGATTGGTTTTAATTGTGAATGGCATATGTTTCACTAGTGAGACTGATATAATGATTTGTAATAGGTAGAATACAAGACATACCTAAAGGAAGTCACTTGGAAACATAATCTTACCTCCTTCACAGGCAAAGTGTTATGGGTTTTTGCCTGTCTGTTTTTCCTATAGGTCTATAAGAAATCAAATCACCCACACTGGTGTTAGCAGTTTGCTTTCTGCCTGTACACATAAACTTGTTTTATAATCTCAGGATGGTCAGCATCTGACTCTCATTATCTGGATAAATGAAATTCAAAAGATCTTGATTGAATTAGCACTTTAAGAATGCACCTTCCCAGAAGCAGCTGGAAAAAATAGTGTCTTGGTGTATGGCCATTTTCCTATTCTTGGGGAGAGGTGGAGGGGAGTTCAGCCAGATTAATCCTTGTCAAAGACTACTTAAATGTTATGATGATTAATTCTGATATAAATACATTAGTTCAATGTTTTAGCTGAATTATAAATAGTTTAAAGAATTAAGTAGCCATTGTGAATCCATACTAAAATTGGATCATAGTAGTTAAAGATGGAAGGTCTAAAGTTATTAGATCACTCCGTCCATTTTTTGCTAGATAGGACTAGCCTAGTCTCCCCTCCCCACCCCAATAGAAGATGTTTTTCATTATTAATATTTGCAGTATTTTACACTTATCAGTAATATAAAATAGAACTCAGATAAATCTTATTTTAATAAAAACATCTTCACTGCTTTATTTAAAGACAATATTTGGCTTTTCATTCACAGATCTCCAAGTGCTTTACAAAGGAAGTACTATTATTTCCATTTTGTACATTTTGTGATTTGCTGAGGGCACACAACTGGTCATTAGCAAGGCTGTGAATAAAACCCAGGTTGTTTTGACTCAAGTCCAATGCTTTATATGCTGGACCACTTTGCCACTATATTTAACTAACATTCCCAATGCTAAGAAAGTTGGCAAATGACATTACAAGTTGTTGCCTAACCAGTTTATTAAATCAATCTAATAACTCGTAACTAAGAAAAACACATTAGTTAATTATGTGAAAATATTATACTGACAAACAAATAATGGAAAACCTTTGTGAACTTTGAATACAAAATATTAAAATAAACTCCTGTATATGGAAAGCATATAGTCTTTTATTGATAACAAGCAGGGTTTCTTAAAAAGGCAGCATGTTTTGGTGCAGAGCTAGTTAAACTGCTGCTGCACTGCAATGCACTACTTGGACTTTTCAGCCCCCTCCCGCCTCCCACCCCCACCCCCGGTCACCAGTCACTGCTCTTCTGGAATGTGCTTGGAGTCAACCTTCAGGGAAAGCTTCATTGAGGTTTCAGATTGATGATGTAAAGCAACAGACCTTAGCATTTCCTTAGTCCATCACAATGGCGCCTGCAACACCTCAGTTCACCACTGTGCTGCCAGATGCATAAAACATGAAACAGACAAAGCTGAATTAATTTACTGACAATGAATTCTGATTCTAGATATTGGAGAAAGTTGATCTCTGGTCCTTCATTTCAGATGTTTTATGGATTAGTTGAACATGTAAGAAGAGCAGTCTTAACTGCACAAAATGTAGCATTTCACTACGTTCAGCAAAAACAATATTGAAAGTTTTAGTTATCCCTGTACTTTACTGCTAAAACATAATTGGTTTGTTGCAAGTTTGAAATGGTGCAAATAATACTTTAAAATGTGAAACAAGTGTTTTCGTTTTTGTAAGAAAGTTGGTTTGTCTGGTCACAAAAAATAGTCCACCAGTAATTTTTTATATATGAGTGAAACGCTTTATATTTCTACAGTTTTTGTTTTGTTACAATAAATAAAAGGCTAAGAACTAAAAGTAGTACTGTTTCTTAAAAGAAGAAGTAGTAAACCATTTGCAATAATACAGACAAATAGTGTGTGTGAAAGTGACAGCTTGTGAAAAGAACATACCGGTATCCTATTACGCATTTGCATCAATTATACCAGACAAAACAGTGTGTCACTGAGAGAACATTCTGTGGTGCCCACCTGTGTTTTCCTAGGTGAAAGGGTAATTATTTTGCTGTTGTTTCTTAATTTATTAATAGTCAGCACCGAATGTTAGAGTAAAAGATTATTCAAAACGAAGTGACAGATCAACTGTGTGGAAGATGTAATGATCTAGCTGCTGATAAGAAAAGCTATTAGTGTAAAGATAAAGGTCAGTATAGGATCTGAACTCGATTGATTGATATTTCAGAAAAGATGAACGCTACAAACTGAACTCTGCTGGTGTAAATTGGCACAGCTCCTTGAAGGTCAATGGAGCTGCAATAATTTACACCAGCAGAGTATTTGGCCCTGTTTTGGGCCACAATTTAAGAGAGATTGTGAAGGAGAGGTGAGGTGATCTATGAGACAATTGCATAACATCCCTGTGGTAGCTATGGCAATTGCTTATGTGGAAAAGTAGTAGTTAACATGTTCTCTTCTACTTTTGATGCAGTTTAACAGCAGGGAACAAGGAGAAGTCAGCATTATGTGCAGGTCCACAGACCACAGCTTGATTACTACAAGAATAAGTGATTTAAGACAGTAAACACAAGTCAGATTTGGGTAAGTGGGAATACTGAAATGAAAGGGTTTAGATTTAGAAAAAACCCAAATGGTTTACTGTTCATAATTAGGTTATGAATGTGAATGCAGTTCAGTAGGTTTACAGGAGCAATAATGCCTTCCACCCAGCTATCACTGTGATTAACAGTGTGTTTTGTTATTGCACCCAAGACCATTATTAACATTTCACTTCATTGCTGCTGTTAGCATATTTTCTCAGGGAATATTTCTTAAATCAGGTTAACTAAGAAGAATCTAGTTGGAGATTTTTATTTACTGGCATAAGTAAACTGCACATGGCAAATTAATGGTCAGTAGTTACTTTTATTAGACTAAAACCAAATGCCAACAGCCATGGTCACTTTTAAAAAAAAATCTCATTCCCACTTGAGGATTTCTGTTCTATATGTAACTAAAATCTGTAATTTCTTTAAATTTCATTGTTTGATTGTAGTGTTAATTTACAACCATGAACTGTATGATACTAGAAAAATATTCCTAGCAAGTAAGCAGAAGTGATACAGATGGGTAAGTGGACTAGGAGAAACTTATATGCACAGTACAGAAGCACAGTCATTACTCTGATCACTCAGCCTGACACTTTTGCTCTTCACAAATTACTTTGAGTGCATCAATGGGCATAAATAAGCTACACTTTCATTGGCATTCCAATGATCAATCTAGTGAAATACAACTGTGTAATGCCTTATTGTTAACCCTTTCAGTATGAGGATCTAAAGTTGCTCATTGTGTTGTTGAAATAGTTTGTTTGAGGTAGATGAAAATAGGTTCTCAATCAGAGAAGAATAGGTTTTTTATTTTAATTTTTCCCAGTCAGGGAAAACATGTCTGATTATACTAATTGACTGCTGGATGCTCCTTTAGTTAAAAAAAAAATTAAAGTAAAAGGGAAACTGTTTAAGCTGTGAGTGAAGAATTCAGTTTTTAACTAAGATGCAATAATAGATTCATTGACTTAAAGGCAGAAGTGACCATTATGATCATATAGTCTGATCCTCTATGTAATACAGGCTAAACAACTTCACGCAGTAATGTTTTCATCAAACCATTAACTTCTGCTTGAGCTAGAGCAGCATATCTTTTAGAAAAAATAGCGAGTCTTGATTTAAAGACTTCAAATGATAGAGAATCTACTACATCACTTGGTAAGTTGTTCCAATGCTTAATAACCCTTACTGCTAAAAATGTATGCCATATTTCTAGTCTGAATTTGTCTAGCTTCAGCTTCCAGCCATTGGATCTCATTATGCATTTTTCTGCTAGATTAAAGAGCTGTCAACAACCAGAAATTTCTTTCTCAGTGTAGGTACTTATAGACCCCAATTAAGATGCCTCAGAACCTTCTCTTGGATAAAGTAAATAGATTAAGATTCTTAAGTCTCTTACTATTAGGCATGTTTTCCAGATCACAAATCATTCTTGTAGTGCTTCTCTGTACCCTTTCCAATTTGTCAACATCTTTTTTGAAATGTCAAAATCAGAACTGCACGCAGTTTTCCGATAAGGCTGTATACAGAGGTAACACCACCAAGGCTGTATAATGACATAACACCATAATCTGTTCCTTCTTGATATTCCCCTGCTTATACATCAAAGAACGGCATTCATCTTCTTAGTTACAGCATTGTACCGGGAGCTTGTGTTCTCTTTATCTACCATTGCCCCTAAGTTCTTTTCGGTGTCCCTACTTTCCAGGATACAGTCCCCCATCCTATAAGTATGACCTACATCTTTTGTTCCTAGATGTGACCTTGCATTTGACTGTATTAAAATACATATTAGCATGTGATCCAGGTTGGTGTGTATAACTGACTTGTTCCCATCACTATTTATCACTCCACCAATTTTCTTCATGTGCAAATTTTGCCATTAATGATTCTATATTTCCCTATTTTCTTCCAGATCATTGGTAAAAATATTGAATAGCTTTGGCGCAAAAAGAGATCACTGCAAGACCTGACTAGAAACATGACTAGTGGGTGGCGATTCCCTATTTAGCATTACTTCTTGTGGCTTATCAGTTAACCAGTTTTGAATGTATTTAATATGTGCTACATTGATTTTTGTGTAGTGATGTTTATTTTTTAAATCAGAATGTTATACAGGACTAAGTCTGCCTTGCAGAAATCAAGATAGATTATCCCTGTCATTGAAGGTTTTTAAGAACTGGTTACATGAGCACCTGTCAGGAATGGTCTAAGTATACTTAATCCTGCCTCAATACAGGGAGATGGACTAGATGACTTCTTGAAGGCCTTTCCAGCCCTTCATTTTTGTGATTTTATGATTTTATCAACACAGTTACATTTTTCAACCAAATAAAATTAAGTTTCTTTGGCAAGACCTATTTTCAGTAAAACCAAGTTGATTGCCATCCTTTAATCCTTTACTAATCGCATTCTATATGAGCCTTTCCATGACTTTGCCCAGCACCAATGTCAGGCTAACTGGCTTACAGCTACCCAGGTCATCCTATTTACCCTTTTTAAAATATTGACTGCACATGATTGTTTTTCTATTCTTTTGAAACTTCCCCAGTATTCAAAGATTTGTTAAAAATCAACATTAATGGTTCTGAGGGCTAATTGGCCAAGTCTTTTAAAACTCTTGAGTGCAAGTTATCTGGTCCTGCAGGTTTAAAAAGATTTAACTTTAATAGCTGCTATTTAACATTTTTCCTAGCTACTGAAGACATAGAAAGTATTTCCTTATCACTTTATGATATGAATATATCATTCTGCTTCTTTCCAAATACAGAACAGAAATATCTTCTACTTTTTCTGCATTACAACTAATAATTTTACTATCCTTATTGAGTATCAGACCTATACCAGTGCTAGGATATTTAAACAATTCCTCTTTAATGGCAACAGTACCAGATAATTTGACACATTTTTACTCTGAAAGACAGTTTTCATATTCTTGAAGTTCTGGGTATTTTTTGAACTTTCAAGGTTCATGTTTTTACATTTTTTCTCAGCAACTATCAAGACTGCCAATTTTAAGTGAAAGCTGAGAATGTGTTATAATCACATGACTCTAGGAGCTGGGGTTTAAAGAAAAATGCCAAATATTGTGAGACTTGTGATAAAATCACAAGAGTTGGCAGCACCAAGCTAGACTAACTTTATATTATTCAGGCTGTACAGTACAGCATGGATTATCCGAAACTCCGTGTTATCCAAAAGAGGGCCAAGTTTTTATTAACCCAATTGAATCCTACATTGATTATTTGACCATAATTAATGCCCCCCATTGCATTTGGATAACTAATGTTCTTGTCTATATCAAACTACTGCAGGAATTACTGGGACAGTATGTTCCTCGCAGAAGGAAAGATATGTCACTTTATGAAGAAGGCCATTTGTCTATGGATATGTCTACACTACATGATTTACAGTGGTGCAGCTGCACCAATGCAGCTGTACCGCTGTAGTACTTCTGATGAAGGCACTCTGAGCTGATGGGAGAGAGCTCTCCTGTCGGCCTAATAACTCCTGCTTCCGTGAGAGGCAGTTGCTATGTCGGTAGGAGAAGCTCTCCTGCCAACATAGCGCTGCCCACACTGGTGCTTGGGTCGGTGTAACTTACGTTCCTCAGGGGTGTGGATTATTCTGTAAATTATACTGAAGTAATTTGTAGTGTAGACATAGCCTATGCCTCCTACTGTAGGTGAGGAACGCATAATTGTAAAACATGCCAAACTGGAGTTTAGGGCCTAGGCCTCACTTTTAGTTAAACATAGACAGCTGTTGTGTTCAGTGCAGTTATTCTAGATTTATATGTTTTGAAAAAAGAATTTGGCTCTGAGTATCTAGAGGGTGAGTTCTTAAAAATCCCTTTTACTTGGTCAAAAGAACTATGGCATGTTTTACAGCCCTCACTCCTCCATACCAAAACCACTCTTTTGATGGAAGTTGAGGTACATTATTAATACTACATAAGTCAGTTATTTTTTATTTATGACAGTTATGGTTTCATTTAAAATGGCATTACCTGCTGGGCAGCACAGCTATGCTTTTAATGGTTTTTATCAGGTTGTTAAAACTACACAGATAATGAATATTTTAATAGTCAGAAGGAGCAAACCATTTAACAAACTACATTTGTTCTAGAATCTGATGCCACACAGAATGATAATGCCTGTTAATTCTTAATAAATAACCAAGATTGCCTATTTAAAAGAGGGATTAAATGATGCCCATGGCATTTCCAGTGAGCCAGAAGGGTGATTTCTGTGAAGCAGTAAATCATTGTCTACAGATCCTTTTAATTCACGTCAAGTATAGCAAAAGGAGCATTTTGAAACCACCCAAATACAATAAGAAGGAATTTTACTGTATTCTGTTGTTATTTTTATCACTATTTTTTTTCCAAATCAATGACAGTAGTTATATCATGCAAAGATGATGGACAGTGGTTTGTCCATTGGAATCAGTCAAAGTTAAGAGTGTATTTGTTGTCTTTAATTTATATCATTTGAATTGCTGGCATATAAGATAGACAGTGGCTTCTTAGTGTAGTTTTAAGAATTTCCACTTGGTGGAGCTTTATGATTGAATTTTTAATAAATTATCAAATTTTAAATATTTGCAGTTCAGACTTTTAATATTATAGTGGGAAGGTTACTGAAACAAAATAGATTTAAGAAAATGTAATGAAGAGTAATTTTGAGTTATTTAACTCACTTTATTCTTGGATCAAACCATTTGATCCTGCTTATAAAAAATAAATACAGTATTTGAAAATACTTTGGCATGATTAACTCTGATCTTTTAAAAACAGCATAGCATACAATGGGTAATGATTATATGTACTATCTCTTAGATGTATATTCTCTTAATCTTAAAAATCACTTGCTACATATTTAACATTTTAATACTTTGAAAAGCTGGGAATATCAAACATCTAATGCTATCTTACATTTACTGTATGTATTTTCTTAAATTCTGAAGGATCCCAAAGAGCTTTAGCAATTACATATTCACTTTATAGTGCCTAAAAATGTGTGAGGGGCTTCCTGGAGACATGGGATGACATAGTCTATGCCCCAAAGAAATTGCAATCTAAGTTTTAGATGTGAGTTGATGAACGGGGCTAACTATGTGGAGGGGATGGCCTGGGTATTCACCCACGAAAGCTTATGCTTCAATACGTCTGTTAGTGTATAAGGTGCCACAGGACTCTTTGTTGCTTTTTATGAGAGGGATTGAGGTTTACGCTAATATCATCACAGTTTAGGCACATGCATATCTTGGTGATTCTGTTAGTTTGTGTTTAGACAAAGATGGAAAAAAAGCAATAGAATATTTTGGACTTGCTTCTGTAGAGGTTCTGAAATAAGGTTAATGCTGTATGAATTTAACAGATATACAATCAGTTATAAGATTACTTCACGCATCACAGAAATATATCTGAGGTAAAATGTAGGAATTATTGAGTAATATACATTAGCACAGATGACAGAAGACTATCCTATACATTTTTGTAGTATGTGTGAGAATTGCCTTGTGAGGCACCAATGCTTGCGTATGTACAGTTTTTTGCAACTCAAAAAATATATATTATCCACACCAACCTTTCCCCTCCAAACCTATCCACCCCTTATCGTGCTCTCCCTTGTGTCCTTCCATCACTTGTACTCCATTTACTTTTTGTTCTCTTCCTCCTGCCCCCCTTCAGCATCCAATCTGCTACTCCTAGTCAGCCATTTCTCTGCATATACTCATTCCTCCTGAGCCTCCTCTCACCAACCGGAGCAAGGGCTTGATGAGGGATTTACTGTCAGGAACCACAGAGATTTTCCTGCCCTCTCTGAGGAAGAGGAAAGAGGGAACCACCAGGGGCTTGTTAGGATCTTGCATTGATCAGTCTCAGGTGGGTTATTAAGTTATATTGATGTGCAAAATCTTAACGCAGAGTTAAGATTGTAGATGCTCAGCACTGCCCTGTGCCCAAACTCAAACCTCAGGGGAAAAAACAGGAAATGTGGTATTAGGGTCCCTTTAAGTGCCCCTTGCAAGAAAATTAATGTTATAAGAAAAAATTTAAACATAAATATTAGAGAAACAAAAAAATGCAGCATTAAGGTGACACATCCTACACCACACAGCTAACTCCCCCCTCTGATCCCTTCCCCAAAATGCCCTTCAAGGAGATCACACTATCTAACTTCCTGCCTTAGCTTTTGCCAGCTACCAACAGGTTGTCCTTAGATCAATAGTGCTGCGAATATCAGAGATGTGTGTTGGACCAAATTAAAAGGATTGCTGAACTGGAGCTTAGGCACAGAGAAAATGGCAGATGTAGATTGGGAGGATTAAGATACGGTAATAATTCCTGTTGCCATCTCCATGGTGGCAGAGTTTAGGCTTCGTTGTGTGGGACGTGTCACCTAAACTCTGCATTTGCCTGTCTTCTGATGTTTGATTTTTGGGAATTAAAATCTCATGTTATGGAAGGGTACAAGGAGTGCAGGGCTGTGCTGAACACCTACAACTTTAATTTTACATTAACAAAGTTTTTTTAAGTTAGTTTTTCATCCTTGAGATCAAAGGTCAGCACCTGTCTCCAGTTGAGTCTGTGGGCAAATCATTCACTCACTCATTTTTTCTTTTCTTGAGGAATCTAAATTCCTCATGCATAAGTAATATAGAGAAGAGTCATCTTTCAGTCTATGCATGCACAGTTCATGGTTGAACCAAAATACCTCTCTTCACAGAACCAAATAAAACAGAATTTTTTTTGTTAATGCGTTTTTGGGGATAAAGCAGGTTGTTGTACGCTAACAGAGTACAGGAATGTATGAAGTTTGTTCTCCATTTTCTCTGAATTGGTGGACAAAATAAGTCATAAGAACAATGAACTTTTAAAAAGCAAGTCATTTTGGGGGGGAGGGGCAGGAAAAGAGGTTGTGTTTGTATCCCAGGAACTCCTTGATCAAATGACTCCAAACTTTCATCATATATTCTCCCTCTGCCACTGATGTGTCATGGCAGTTTTCAAGCCAGTCTGCCTGGGCATTGGATTTTAAAGCACTTAAAAAAAATCAGCTCCTAAACAGAAACTCTGCTGCAGCCTTAACTATGGAGTAAGCTATTTTATAGCTTTTTTTGAGAAGTGTGTTATGTTGTCTATAGATATTGAGATAACAAATGAAAGAATAGGATTAGTGTTCAGGTTGTTGCATATAGTTTTTTCAAAATTGAGTAAGTGATTTGATTGTGCATGGTGTGTTAAATCCTGGCTCCATTTAAGTCAATGGCGAAAACTCCCACTGACTACAGTGGGGCCAGAATTTTGCACACTATCTGTATAGCGAAGCACCTTCTATCCTGTTTTTTAGACTCCTGCACACAAAAATCCTATTTCTCCAGGGATTCTTTTTACATGTCTTGGTTGGTACTTAATGCACATGGTATTTTGATCTTTGTGGACTGACATAGGGCACAATTTACATGTATACATAGGGTATGTCTACACTGCAATTAAACACCTGTTGCTGGCCCATGGCAGCCTACTCGGGTTCACAGGGTTATTTAAGTGTGGTGTAGAAATTCGGGCTTGGGGTGG
Organism: Chrysemys picta bellii; assembly: GCF_011386835.1. Taxonomy (NCBI): domain Eukaryota; kingdom Metazoa; phylum Chordata; order Testudines; family Emydidae; genus Chrysemys; species Chrysemys picta. Next base: position 64,309,546 of record NC_088794.1, read on the forward strand.
AGCCCAAGTTCTGGGACCCTGCAATGTGGGAGGGTCCCAGAGCCCAGGCTCCAGCCCAAGCCCGAATGTCTACGCTACAGTTTTATAGTCCCATAGCCTGAGCCCTGTGAGCCTGAGTCAGTCATGGGGTTTCCTTCATGTTTTATAACCAAGCATAGAACATATCAGTGGATATTCTGTACTCCTGGCTTCAGAATCTGAAATAATATGTTGGGGGGGAAAGGAAGGAGGTTCCGCATAGTGAAGAATGTATCCCTTTACTTAAATCTCATGCTTTGTAATTTTTTTAGACAGTGAAGAGAACGTGCCCAAGGGTATCTAGCTGCCTCCTGCCTTGCCTTGTCTCTGAGCTCACAGGAGGAGGGGGCAAACCACAATAATTAAGTAGCAGCTCATCCTGGTGAGGGCCACACATTATGGCATCAAGTAACCAGTTTATCGGAGCAGACTAAAGCTTTTAGACTACCATTTTCCCTGGATCATCTAGATTTCATTCATAGGATGGATTTTAAAAATGTATAAAATGTTACTAATGACTCTTTAATGTCATTACTATTTCTCCCCTTCCTCCACCCCATTCTAGCAATCAGGGGATGAGGAAGCTGGAGGATAGCTGAGGACAGGGATCTTGGGGGAAAAGAACAGGAGAAGGAAAATAACCGAGTAAGCCACTAATATTTATAAATATACATCTCTGGGAATTTCATACAGGCATCTAATTAAATGTTTTTTTTTTTTCAGAAGTGGGTATGTTAGCTAACATGCTTTTCAACTACATCATTGTAAAATTATGTAAATTGCATTTGAAGACTGGTGATATTAAACAATGGAAACATTTTCTTTGCTACAACCGGTCTAGTTTAGGATGCCTGTGTAAATGGCTTAGGACCATTTAAACATATGCAATAATTTTGTAGTGTTTTGACTAGCATTTGGAAGTGCCACATATGTAGAAGTTGCTGATTTTGGACAGCTACACTGCTAGTTTAAGGCACCTCTGGTTTTTCCAAATTCTGCCTGACTGCTAATCCTTCTGTGTGCTGTTCCAAGAAATGCAAAATACTTTTTTATGTAACTAGCATGAGTCATGTCATAAGTCTGCTGAGCCATATAATGTATGTTACCCAGTTATGGTCCATGTAATGGGAAAATAGCACACTAAATGTTTATTTAAAGGAAAATATTAACTGTTTGTGCTAGTGATCAGTATTTCTCCTATCTAGTACCATACATTTAACAGCAACATGTCTTGGTTCTCCGTAGTTTAGGAAGGTCATTGTACTGAGGAACAGCTGATGGACTTTAATTTTCTGCAGTACCGTGTATATAAAGTACTGTAGCATTATGCTCTGACCTGGCTTTTGGGGCTTTATTTTAGCAAAATTGCATGAGTATTTACTTAAGTTTCTTTAAAAATTATACTTAAAATCCTTGATCATATGAGGAGAGATTAAAAATAATGGGACTAATCAGTTTAGAAAAGAGACGACTAAGTGGGAATATGACAGAGGTCTATAAAATCATGAATGGTGTGGAATAAGTGAATAAGGAAGTGTTATTTACCCCTTCATATAACACAAGAACTAGGGGTCACCCAATGAAAGTAATAGGTAGCAGAGTTAAAACAAACAAAAAGGAAGTACTTCTTCACATAAGTACAGTCAACCTATGGAACTTGTTGGCAGGGAATGTTGTGACTGCCAAAATATAACTGGGTTCAAAAAAGAATTAAACAAGTCCATGGAGGATAGGTCCATCAATGGCTATTAGCCAAGATAGTCAGGGATGCTACCCCAGAATCTGGAACTGGACAACAGGGAGTGGCTCACTTGATAAATTCCCTCTGAAGCATGTGGCATCGGCCACTGTTGGAAGACAGGATACTGGGCTAGATGGACCATTGGTGTAACCCAGTATGGCCGTTCTTATGTTCATATGTTCTCCACATCTGCAGTGTGCACCCTCAAGATAAAAAGTAATTTATTTCTTCATGAGGTGCAAAAATAATGAAACAGGCTTTCCTATTATTATTTGTTTGTAGTGTGGTAATACTTAGAAACTCCAGTCAAGGACCATGGCCCTATTGTACAACCAAGTAACAGAGATTCTCTTCCAAGAGATTTCACAATCTAGGTTTTAGGATACATTAGATAAACAGGGGCGGGGGTGATGTAAAAAGAAAAACAAGCTATAGTATGAAAACAAAAGTCTCAGCTCATTACTTGCCTAAAGGCTGGCAGAAGGAAGAATCTGTCTCATCCTGGCAGAGGTAGGTATTTAGGAGAGATTTAAGAGGATTAAGGAGGGGCAGGGGCTAGAGGTAAGAGCAATTATACTTAGAGAAGTGGAAAAATGGCACCATCTGCTCTTATATGCCCTACCTATCAATTAAAACAGCTATCAAATATTTGTAGAGTTGCAGGTATGCCATTTGCTTAACATATAGGCAATTGTTCATTTATTATTTTGCTTCATTATAAATAATGAATTCATGATACAAATTCTATCTTTTGTATTCAGAAGGTCAACATTTAACTGTGATGAGATAACTTAGTATGTCTTCATCATGGTGATAATGGAGAAATGTTTTCAACAAATAGATGCCATTTTAGTTTTGATATGTTTTCCAGCACAATTGTTTGTTCACTCTCCTAATTCGCTGCTTCTCTTTTAATTCATACAATTAAACAGCTTTAATTCCACCAGGAAACCTAATCTACACATAAGATGTAGGTCGACATAGCTACAGTGCTCAGGAGTATGAAAAATCCATACCCCTGAGTACCCCTATTGTAGACATGGCCTAAGTCTTCCTGGATCCTATGCAGTTGCCACTCTGCCTATATTTACCATGTGACTCAAATAGTACAATATTTCCTTAGTGAGGCAATTTAGGAAAAAGATGTAGGGTTCCCCCCGGCTGATATTTCATTGGCGCAGACTCGGGTTGGATACAAAAGATATGTTACGCAAACCATTTATTTTATCTTACTGTAATTTTCTCCCTTTTTAACATATCTTGTTTTTTAAGTATCAGAGGGGTAACCGTGTTAGTCTGATTCTGTAAAAGCAGCAAAGAGTCCTGTGGCACCTTATAGACTAACAGACATATTGGAGTGGGTGATGCATCCGACGAAGTGGGTATTCACCCACGAAAGCTCATGCTCCAATACGTCTGTAAGTCTATAAGGTGCCACAGGACACTTTGCTGCTTGTTTTTTAAGATGATTACCAGTGTCTGAAACTGTTGGTTGGCTCATTTCTTCATGAAGTTTATCCCAAGAGAAAACGATCCCCTCAACCTTTATGGTGAGGTGGTGAAGGGTACAGAGTGACTGGACCCTTAAGGTTTCAGTTAAAGGGCATTGACTGAAATGTCCTCTCCTAATGAGGTATGTTGTCTTTGGTCTAGATAATTGCACAAAAGGGAGAAGCCTAATGACTATGTGGAAGATAGAGTTGGCAGGTATGTGGGTGACAAGGGATGGTAACCTTGGTGTCCCTACCAAATGCTAGTTAGGATAACTACATGCTTTTACTCAAACTTTTCCACTATTGTTAGAAGTAGTATTGCTCTTCACAGTTGTGTAATATTTCTTTGGCATTAAATGGTTTCATTGGTTTAACTTTAGTGTCTGAGGTTACTAAATTTATAATGTGTATGTGGGTGTGTATATGTTAATAGTATGATAAATGTTTATTAGACTTCACTAGTGATCAATCATTTTTCTGCATATGTTTTGTGGAGCAGTTGCTGTACCATATATATAATATAAGGATGTTTGTTGTAACTTGTAAATCTCATTGGGATAAAAGGTATTATTTAAATGTAAGAAAAGACTCGTATACCTATGTTAAAAGGCTATGGATGTACAAATTTCACCTGTGGTCCAATGATAATCCTTTTTGGTCTACTCTGGGTATTTCCAGATAGTTTTCTGATTACACAATTTGCATTTATATGGCATCCTCTGCTTATGGGATCATAAAGCACTTTATAAACACTAAGAAATTAAGCATCATAGCATCCCAGTGAGATAGGGTACAGATAGGAAAACTGAGCCATAGAGAGGCTAAGGGACTTGCCCAGGGTCTCATAGGGAGTCTGTAGCAGAGCTGGGAATAGAATCTGTATCTCCAGGCTCACAATCCCATGTTTTAACCACAACACCCTCCTCTCCTTCCTGTTTGTCACTTTTCTTGTGCATTTTCACTCATGCTCATCAAACATGTATGTAGAACTTTTCTTGTGCATTTTCACTCATGCTCATCTCTCATGTATGTAGAACTTCACAAGGCTGTTTTACACCAGAAATTCTTCTGTAAAATGATTGGATCTTAATATTTAAGTTTCTGTTTAAAATGAAGTCTAGCAAAGGGCAGTTTATCCTTTTAATTGAATCCACAGAAGAAATAGTAAGTTTTTGCTGTATAAAAGATGCAGATCTTTTTATAGCCACAGTGGCTGTTCATTAAATAATTGAGCAAGTAAAATATCTAACACATAAAGGTAGCATTTTTACAAACACGAATGAACTAATGCTTACCCAGCAGAAGTGCAAGACATATGGAAACATAGGGAGACAAGTTAATGATCTAGAAATTGTATAATGTGCTGTCTAAAAATCATGCTAAATGGAATACATTGCATTGGTTCATTTTTGCACTGAGATTAAAAGGAAATGAGTTTATTTTACAAACAAATGGAGCTTGGCTTACTCTGTTTGGTATTCATTGCTGTAACATTTACTTCTCAGAAAGTATCTGTCAGCTAGGTATTAAATATAATTAAGGACTTTTTAAAGCTTTGAAGTATTTAGTATAAAGCAGTGGTTCCCAAACTTTAACAACCTGTGAACCCCTTTCAATAAAATGTCAAGTCTTGCGAACCCCCTCCTAAAAATGAAATTCCCAGGTATTTTCTCCTTTACCTGAGTATAAATTATAAAAGCAGTGATCTTGGAAATATAAAATTTGTTTTTATGACATGCTTATTACACACTATTATTAATTATTATTTATCATTACAGTATTTTTATTACATTATGAAAATGGCAACATTCTTCCAAGATCTCACTTTTGTAGCTTGTATCACTTGGAATAAGCCTGTTATAAGACAAGGCTCCTATTTTTCATCAAGGAGTATCAGATGTGATACAGCATGAAGATATTTAAGAAGCCAAGTCAAAGAGTTCCTCCTACACAAGCATTCAGGTCTTGAGCAGTCCAGGCAAACAACACACGTTACAACAAAGCTTAAACTTGTTCTTCATAATAATTTTAAAAACAATACTAGCTGCCTATTTAATTTTAAAAACAGCAAAAAATATCCACCTCCCTTTCCATTTCTATAAGGAGTCTTGAAGCTTAAATCTTCTCAGTGTAATAGATGTGCTTGCTTTGATCTGCTTAGTTCTTGGAAGTCCAGGGGCTCCGGGCTGCTGGCCCCATGCTGCCCGAGATCCAAAGGGAGAGCTCTGTCCACCATTAGGGAATTTATCCCTGAGAACCCCCTGTAACATTTCACGAACCTCCAGGGGTTCACTAACCCCAGTTTGGGAACCACTGGTATAAAGTAATGAAGTATTTTGTTACATACTTTTCACATTCGTTACTAAGCAACATACATACTTTAATTTTGATATGTCATTAGTTGGTATTTGATGAGAAATTATGTGTAAGGAAAAATAAAATAAAGGAGGTGGTGCATTGATACACTAGAATTTTATTACTAATTACATGGAATCCATAATTTTGATTTTTATTGTATTAATTTATCACTACTAATGGCATCCAGAGTTGAATTCATTTCAAGTAATTTCATTTCTAAAATTTTCAAGGAGAATTTTTTTCCACAATCAAGTTTCAGGGGATCAACCTTTATTTCAATGGTTTTAAACTTCAGATGTAAACAACAGAAGCACTTTTTCACATCAACTCTTACTTGCCATCTAATGAAATTAGAATCCAAAATGTTAATAGTATGATAAATGTATATTCGATTTCACTAGTGATCAATTGTTTTTCTGCAAATGTTTTGTGAAGCAGTTGCTGTACCATATCTTGTCATGCATCTGTAAGCTCAGCTGTCTTACAATAGCAGGACCCAAGTGAGAAAATCAGATTCCTACTGAGCAGTACCTTGATATCACAAATTGCAGGAAAGTATATGCAGTGTAAATATGTCTGATTACATGGACTTCTCAGGTATGTTTCAGCCTTTGTGAGCAGTTTGCTAGATTTCAGTGCTTCCATACCTAGGTTGATGGATCTGTAGTTGAAATCCTTCGACTATCAGTAAACTTATTAGGACCAGAAGTTTCTTGAGACTTGACTATACATTGTGGGAATTTTTTGGTCTTGTGCAGGATTTTTCAATCCCACACAGCACTAGGATGGATTAATTAGCTCAGAGGTTCATAGAGCCAGGAGTCTTACATGATTAAATATTATGGATGCTGAATTAGCTGGTGCTCAGATGAGGGTGCTATTGGCTTAAAGACACACAGATGTCTCATAGAAAATGAGAAGAAAAATTCTATTTAGCGAGAACTCTGCATATATGTCATATCTTCTTCTGTGTTTATCTGATCTTTTGCCTGTTCTTTATTATGAGGGCAATTTACATAAAAATAGGATTTATGCCATTTATGAATTTGTGTGCTCCTGCTGCTTATTCTCCACTTGAAGTTCTCATCCTTTATGGCATTTCACCCCAAAGCACTTTACAGTAATTACTAATTGATATAAAAATATCACTTCATCCACCCTTGACATGTAGCCACCTCTGTGGTGAAGCACAGAAGCAGTTTAATAATGCACAGTAAAACTACATGTCTGTTTAGGACAGGAAGTGAAGAACAACCTATCCAATTGAAAATGGAGTGGCTATTTACTTATGCAGAAATGAACTGCAGCACCCACATTGGAATTGGGTTAGGTCATTGGGGTTAATATCCTTAGTCTTTAGAAAAGTCATCAGAATCTTAATCAGAGTAAGTGTTCAGAACTGCAGTTGTACATCTCATTTAAAGCCTAACATCTCTAGGAGCATAAACAGGGTGTTACACTATTACATCAGTGAAGACTCAGGCCCTACTTGAATTGCCAGCTCAATAACCCTTGAGCACCTACGTGTTCCTTCAAGGCCTCTTACTGTTGACCTAGTTCTGACCTGCTTACCATGTGAAAACTGACATCACAGAGCAAGTATATGCCATAGACAGTTTCTTTACTCAGACTTGAGTTGTGTAAGATTGCCACTGGGAGAAGAAAGCTAAGAGCAAAACTCCTAAAAAGCCTAAGAAGGCAGCACACAGCTTCCCCTCTACATCAGGTGAAGTAACCTGATTTTCACTGTGGAGGAGGTTCATCAGTCCCGGCGGCATGAGGAAGTGGGTTTCTTATTAGACAAAAACAACGAGGAGTCTGGTGGCACCTTAAAGACTAACAGATTTATTTGGGCATAAGCTTTCATGGGTAAAAAAACCCACTTCTTCAGATGCACTTCTTCATGCTCCAGGCATCTGAAGAAGTGGGTTTTTACTCATGAAAGCTTATGCCCAAATAAACCTGTTAGACTTTAAGGTGCCACCGGACTCCTCGTTGTTTTTGTTGATACAGACTAACACGGTTACCCCTATGATACTTATTTAGACAAGTTTCCCCAGTTTGCAGTGTAAACACAATAGAAACAGTGTGTGAAGGTTCAAGGCTTATAAGCTGGCAAGCCCTCAGAGGGGGACTAAGCAAGAGGATGCTCCATCATTCAGAAGTTCATCGGAGAGTCTCTGAGACATGGGTTAATACTGAGGCATGGGCATATGCAGCCACTGAAGTAGGCAGACAAATCTCCTGTGGTGTGCTCACTAAATGTTCTCTCTTCTGCCTAGATGGTAGGTTTGGTACCACATTTCACTCAACAGTTGGGTTTGATATCATTTAAGCCTATATCACATATATACTCCTGTGTGACTTCAGTAATTTGCAGGGTAAATAAACAGAATGGCACTTACCATAATTTATTTTATAAATTTTATAAATTGATTAACATTATAAAAGAATGACTGTACAAAGCGCTGAGCACCCTGACAATTAAATACAGTAATCATCTAGGAACATAAATACAAATGAATTAACTCCATGAGCCAGCAGTCTTCACTATTCAAAAGGAGGCAGTGATTTACCTCAGGCAGCAGAAAATAAAAATAAAAATCTTCAAAAAAGCCTCTCACACCCCCCACCTCCCAAATTATACCTAGGAGCATTCTTCCCTGAAAATCATTCAAGCAAATGGCTTTTGCAGTGTGTCTAGAAGGTTTAGTAAATTTTGGCTATTTCAGACAAAGCAGGGTGGTGAGCAAGTTTCACAGTCCCAGGGTTCTCACTGAGAATGCCTGCTGGCAGCCTCACACTCTTATAGAGACGGTGATCCAGCTTCATTACCTCCACTAATGCAAATGTAACAGTTTGCCACAGGGAGAGACCCAAACCCAGTTAGGCACGTGCCAAGCCATTTAAGGATTTATAGATGGCCATAATCAACATCTTAAACTCTACCTGGAGACCAAAAGGCAGCCAGTGCAGATCCCAGAGCTCCCAACCCTGACAAATAGAAACTCAGGCACAAGTTAAACAACATCTTGTAAGCTACTTCCCAATGTGGGACGTCTCCTCTCATGCCTGGATGCATAGATAGAAGGAAGTTGAGACTGCCAGGAAAACTTTGATGCAAAGTAATTACATTTTCTCTTGTTTTCTGAAGATGTTAAGGAAGATAAACCTCTTTCTCCTTTTGCAAAAAATTACGAATGCAGTGAAAGAAAGTGGACCTGTTCTTAATAGTAAACAACTAAGTAACTTTCTTTTAACAAACTTTTTGGATGTAATATAGATATAGATGAGGTGCAGGAGAGGATAGCACCACAACACAATGCAGCAAAAGCTTGCTGCTAAAATCA